>NC_138773.1:201943798-202308798 GCF_965119305.1 Pelophylax lessonae
TCTTTTTGCTGATGATACAAAGGTGTGCAAGTAGAGTTAATATTCTTGGAGGTGTCTGTAACATAGAACATGATTTGGCAGTGCTGGAAGATTGGTCAAAGCAGTGGAAACCACAATTTAATGTTTCTAAATGTAAAATAATGCTTCTAGGGAACAAGAATTCCATGATGGAATACAACAGTTTTGTCAAGCACTACATGGGAAAAAGATTTAGGGGTACTTATTTCAGATTGCAAAATGAGCCAACAGTTTTACCATACAGTAGGAAAATAATTCTAGCATGTTTCTCTAGGGCAGGAGTCTCCAAACTATGGCCCCCCAGTTGCTAAGGAATTACAACTACAGGAACCCCCCATGCCTAGTCATGTCTGTGAATGTCAGAATTTTACAATGCCTCATGGGACGTGTAGTTCCACAACAGCTGGAGGGCCATAGTTTGGTAATCCCTGCTCTAGATGGATCTTAAGCAGGAGCAAGGTCCTTATTCCAGTATATAGATTTTTAGTTAGGCCTTATTTAGAATGCTATGTTCTGTTCTGGAGATATCACTTATGAAAATATATTGGTATGGTAGAAGGAGTCCAGAGACAGGCAACAAAAATGGTGAAAGGCCTGGAAAATCAAACTTATCACAAGGGACTTCAGGAACTTAAAGTGGAGCTCCACCCAAAAGGGGAAGCTCCGCTTGTCTGCCTCCTCGCCCCCTCCAGTGCCATATGGACAGGTACCTGCTCCCGCTTTCTGCTAAGTTAACCGCTTATAACGCCAGAAGTTCAGCCCTCCCGCAGCCAGCCCAATAAGAAAGGGCAGCGCGATTCACACATTCGCAATAGGAAACCAGTTGTGAAGGTTTCCCTTTCCCAAGATGGCAGTGCCAGCAGCTGAGTGAGGATTGGGTGAGGAAACCGCAGGATGCCTGGACAGGTAAGTGCCCTAATTGTAAAAGCTTTGCTTTAATTTGTACAGTTGAAGAAAGAAGGGGAGGGGGTGGGGGGAATTTTTGAAAACCTCAATTAAATGAAGGGTATTAATAGAGTTCATGAGGGCAGTGTTTTTAAAATGAAGTTAAGTTAAGTTAAGCTTTGAATATACTTTCAGCAGAGGAAATGAGTTAGTCAAAATTAGTAGATTCAAGCATATTGTACATCTATAAATAAATTAGGCAGATTCAGATGTAATGGTCTTTTTTTTTCTGCTGACACTCTTCTATGTTTCTATGACTGTTTTTCTGTTGATCATTAGGAAAACTTGTGTGAATAAAGATTATACATGGAAAAGCTGCCTTTTGGTCAGAGTACCCAGGGGTGGCCCTGGATAAACTACATCAAACATGTTGAAGACCTTAAAAATATGGAGAAGGCCTTTTGGAGTAGGTGAATTTATTGGATAAAATTTACCATAACAGCAGAATACACTACAAATATGTGCAAATTGCCTTAATGAGGGGACAGGGTTAGACTACCACCCCTTCCTCGCTATTCTTAGTTCACCCCACCTTTTACCTTCATATTATTTTCTCTTTCTCCTCTTTTCTTCTCCCCATTTTGCACCTCCTTTGGTTTATCTGTTTGTATCCTATTAATTTTTTCCCCAACAATCCACACTGTTTTGTATTAATGTATACTAATAAGATACCATCATACCTTCGTGTGCGTCTGACCTTGCAGTCACTTACTGACATCTGTAACTTTTTTGATACTTTTAATAAATCAATAATTTATGTAAAAAAAAGACACCTTTTTGCCTCTGTTGCCTTTTGGTCAATGCCTGCTGTGCCTAATGGTTTTTCTGGGTTTCTATTTACACATTACCCTTTGGCTATATAGGTACACCATTGGCGTACCTAGCATATCTGACACCCAGGGCTGATCACTTTCTCCACACACATCCTCATTAAAATTATTTTCAATAATAATCAGGAAATTAAGTAATATGCATGCTGGGATTTGAAGTGGAATTGGCTAATGGAGGGAAAACAACAGCAGCTGTACGCACACCTGCAACGTTATGCAAAGAGTGTGAACTTAGCATATAAATCCATCTGAAGTGCAGGAGCTCAGAGACACTATCTTCTGTCAAAACTGCCAGCGTCTGAAAATAGGAGAAACACCTTGAAGGGTTCAAGAAGGAAAATGGAGTGCACATGACAAACTAACAAACAAATGGAGGCATTCAGGGGCTTACTTACCTAAACACATGCTCCTGCGCTGTTGTCTCTGTTCCTGATGGCCAGGACTAGCCATCTACTTTCAAGTGCAGAACACTCCACCTGACAGTTCCTGATTTTTTTCAGTGCCAGGTACTGGAATACAGGGAGCACCCTGCTGCCACTCTACATTTCCCCTTCCACATGGCAGTACACAGTGCAGACCACTTCCGATCCCCAAGAATACCGCTTGGCCGTGAGGCAAATGATAACACCATTTGCACTTTACATTTCCTGCATTGGCCCTGATCATGAGCCTTGCATTGTAATGTCAATGGATGCTGAAACAGCCTTCGACAGGGTCAACTGGACCTATATGAGCATGAGGGGCTAAGGGCCCTTGGGCTTGGCGAGAGGAAGTTTGGATGGATAATGGCATTATACAGAGTGAAGGTTAATAGGATCCTGTTGGAACCCCTAGATATTCATAAAAGAACCAGACAAGGGTGTCTGCTGTCTCCACTACTCTTTTCATTAGTGCTGGAGCCCTTTCACTCTTTTCACTAGTGCTGGAGCAGGTCCGTAATAAGCAAGATATAGCCGGGGTCAAAGCTGGGAATGTGGAGCACAAATTATCGGGTTACGCAGACAATCTTCTTTTTTATCTCAAAAGGCCCCAGACTTCTCTGCCCGTGCTCATGGAGGATTTACGTGTGTTTGGTAGTCTATCTATTTTTAAACTCCAGTAAATCAGAACTACTCCCCATACATGTTCCCCCATTACATATTGAGGTACTTAACCCTTAACTTCCCGGTCCCCTCTCCTCCTTTCAGAATTCTATTGTTCTTGTTAGAGTGAGGTACTAGTCCCATATGGTACAATTATTATGAGTTGATAAATCTTAGGATGAGCATGTTGTTCCCTTGTTGTTCCCTTCCTTTGGGTATGCTCTCCCAGTTCACAGGTTGGATCTCAATGGGTATGTCTACTGATGTACTCTGTTTGGTCTAGGGGCAAAATCTGGTGTTGGGCAATCCACCCTATAGATCTATTTTGATGGATAGTATTTGGACTATTGCCTCTTGTTTGTTTCTTCAATCACCAATATTGATACATGTACGTCTTTTTCTAAATGTACTATATAAAAGTCGTTATAAATAAAGACTATTCAAAATAAGAATCATACATACCGGCAGCATTGGTCTGAGCATCCAAACACAGGTGATCGCTCGGTTACCAGAGCTCCGTGAGCAGTCACCACTGTGTCACAGGCGCTGTGACATCAGCCGACAGCGGGTTTCAGCCCGCTGTCTGTTGAAATAGGGTCATAGGATGGCAGAACGAACTGTACTCCTGTGATCCACAGGAGAAGTACAGCCAAACAAGCTTTGGCTGTACTTCTTCTTTAAATTATTTACTTCATAAATATTACAGCATCTTCTTTAACCACCTCCCACCCGGGCCATAGTACATATACGGCCGGGTGGGAGTCTCGTCCTTCTGAATGGACGTTCCGGAACGTCCTTCAGAAGGAGAGAGATCGCGCCGCCGATCTCGATGTGCCTGTGTCCCTAGGACACAGAGCAACAAGACTCGGCAGGAGGGCCCTGTGATTGGCCCTCCCGATCACATGACGGCTGTGACCAATCACAGCCGTCATGTAATGTCAATACAGCCGTTGTAACGGCTTCGATCTCTTCTCCTCCTGACAGATCCTGTCAGTGTGAGGAGAAGGAGAGGATCGATTCTGCAGCCGGGGTGATCAGTGAGTATTTCTAATTACTCACTGATCACAGGGGGGGTCTGTGCTGGTAATCAGATGATTGATTACCAGTGCAGCCCTGGGGGGAGGGGATGCCACTAGAGCCACCAGGGATGCCCACCCATGACCACCAGGGATGCCCACCATGGCCACCAGGGATGGCAAACAGGGCTCAGAGAGCCTGCCAGTGGTGCCCCCCTATCAGTGCTGCCCACCAATGCCATCTACCAGTGCTGCCCACCAGTGCCCGTTATTGCCATCTATCAGTGCCGCCCACCAGTGCCCATTATTGCCCACCCATGCTGCCTATCAGTGCCCATCAGTGCCCCCCATCAGTGCCGATCAGTGCCGCCCATCAGTGCCACCCATCAGTGCCCATCAGTGCCGCCTATCAGTGCCCATCAGTGCCCATCAGTGCCGCCCATCAGTGCCCATCAGTGCTGCCTATCAGTGCCCATCAGCGCTGCCTATCAGTGCCCACCAATGCTGCATATCAGTGCTATCTATCAGTGCCACATATCAGTGCCCATCAGTGCTGCATATCAGTGCTACCTATCAGTGCCCATCAGTGCTGCATATCAGTGGCACCCCATCAGTGCCACCCCATCAGTGTCTCCTCATCAGTGCCTGTCAGTGCGGCGTCATCAGTGCTCATTAGTGCAGGAAAAAACATATCTATTTACAAAATTTTATAACCTAAACAAAAAAACTTTTTTTTTTTTTCAAACTTTTCGGTCTTTTTTTATTTGTGCACCAAAAAAGAAAAAACCTGGCGGTGATCAAATACCACCAAAAGAAAGCTCTATTTGTGGGGAAAAAATGACATAAATTTGGTTTATGTACAGTGTTGCATGACCGCGCAATTGTCATTCAAAATGCAACAGCGCTAAAAGCTGAAAATTGGTCTGGGAAGGAAGGGGGTTTAAGTGCCCAGTATTGAGGTGGTTAATTGTTATGTTCCTTTTCATTTTTCTTTAAACAGATATAAGTATCAAATGCTAAAATAAAGAATGGAAGAGCTGCCACTTTTCTAGGTAAAAATATTGATTGCCATTTATTCAAGAGGATGCAATCTTTATTCTGAACTAGATGACATGTCTTTATTTTGGTTGTGTATGAGAAGTATCACTGTCATTGAGCTCAAACAAGTAGAAAATGTAGAATTGGGGTTTTTATTTTTTGAAGTTATCAAAAGAAACAAGTAGAAAGTGTTGAAATTGTTGTCAGCGAAAGTGTTAACAAGAGAAATCTACTTATTAGAAGTCGCTTTGGCGCCTGAAATAAACAGGTCAGGATGTTTGGGAATATGACAGTGAAGCAGGAAAAAAATTCACAACATTCAATTTCTGAAGAAGCAAAGCATGACTGACAAGGTCAAACGCTCCTGGTATATCAACAAACAATGGCAGCCACTGCTTCCTCTACCTCAGCAAATTACGCTCTCCTGCTGGAGCTGCTCATGTGTGGATATTACATGAGAGAACTTTCTGAAGAGGAGTAGATGAAAAGCTATTGTATTACTAGGAATCACTTGTCTTTCTCCACTCTATTTATTACCCTCGAGTTAGGGATGAGCAGTTCATTTTTCACAGGCTGCTCTTTGCAGGACTAAAGGGAGCAAACAGTATTGATGTATAATGAGCAAACCTGTCTGCATATTTATCTGTTGCTATTAATTGATTTTGTTTACACCATGGGGTCTTCAGACATCAATTATGTTGCACTGGCTTTGAGAGACCCCCAATGTTTATCATATTTGATGGTTAAGATAGGGAAATCAGTCCTCTTTTGTTCATCTCATTTTTTTCTGTGTTCTGTCTGTTGTCAGATCCACCTCTAGAGGATATGGGGTTATAACAATTATTTTGTAAAGCTGATTAAGCTTGGGTGCTCTAGGGTACAACATAGTGTTATATGTGTAGTTAATGGACCAATGCATAGCTTTAGCTGTCTCCTTCAGCCCAATGTGGAATATTCTTCCTTTTCAAGAAACTCTGTAACAGCAAAAAAAAAAAAAAACAGACTGCTGTTGGGTATAAAGTTAAGGCACCAAGAGATATAAATATACCGGCCCCCATATCCTTGTTAGGGTCAAATTGCTGGATTAATATAATCATTCAAATTACTTTGTTAAAGGTGTGGATTGATTTTAATTTGTTGTTTTGTCTGCCCGGTGTTACATTGGGGAAACGAACCTTCCAACAAACAGATGGCCTAAAATATGAATGTAAACTTGGTAAGTCAGGACTCTTACTATGCTCTAACGAAAATAGCCTTCAAGACAGTGAGGTACACATTTCGAACATAAAGGACAACTGGTTCTCAGGGGGGTGATCCACATCATTAAAACAATGATCCATAAATGAAGAAGGGGGGTCCTTTGACACCAACTGTCACCAACATATGGGTGACATGGCATTTTTACATCTCTCCTCAATTTCACAATAATCACAGCTTCAGCCATGTAGCCCATGTAGTTTATGGCAATATGGTGATTGGATTAGGTAAAGAGAACAGGGTTGTCTTACAAATAGGGTTGAGCGAACACGGACTGTATTGTTCGGGATCGTACTGGACTTTTGGGTGTTCGGTACCCGGACACGGACCCAAACATTTTACTGTATGTTTGGGATATAGTCCTTTGTTCTGTAATTTATTTCATGTTTTGGCGCGGTTTTAATGGCACGGTTTCAACAGCTGCAGGGCAGCCAATCAACAAGCGTTTAACTAGTGTGCCCTCAGAAGCCATCACAGCCATGCCTACTAATGGCATGGCTGTGATTGGCCAGTGCAGCATGTGACCCACCCTCTATATAACCTGGAGTCACGTAGCGCCGCACATCACTCTGCTCTAACTACTGTAGGGAAAGATTCCTGATGCTGCTGGGGGAGAGATAGGAGATTATTGTAGGGGCAGGCTGGAGATTGCTTTCAGGGAAAGAATAGGAAGAATCTTCTTTAATCAGACAGCCATCTACATAGATTTTATTGTGTGGGGGTGCAGTGCACAATCTTTTTGCCCTGACCTGAGCCCAGTGAGGAGGAGGAAGAAAAAAAAACTTTTATCAGTCTGTTAGGTTGGCAGTGTGCGGTGTGTAGCGGCCATGTAATGCAAGCTCAGTGCATATGTGTCTGCTTAATCTGGATTTAAAAAAAAAAAAAACATTTTTTCTTCATATTTTACTGTGACATACAGTGTTTAGACACTGCTGTTCTAATCTGCTATTCAAAAAGCACCAACTTAAGGGGAAAATAATTATTTTTCAGTTTTTAGGGAAAAATCATTATTTTTCAGTTTTTCATTCAAATGGGTTTTTATTCAATAGCGGAATAGAACAACAGTATCCAACCTGTTAGGTGGGCGGCGTGCGGCGTGTAGCGGCCATGTAATGCAAGCTCAGTGCATATGTATCTGCTTAATCTGGATTTTAAAAAAAAATTTCCGTCATATTTTACTGTTACATACAGTGTTTAGACACTGCTGTTCTAATCTGCTATTCAAAAATCACCAATTTAAAGGGAAACATTTTTTTTTTCATTTTTTCCTTTATATGTTACTGTGAGATAAAGCCTTTAGACACTGCTGTGTTCTAATCTGCTCTTCAAAAATCACCAATTAAAGGGAAAAATAAAACATTTTCATTCATACGTTACTGTGAGATACACCCTTTGGATACTGTTGTTCTATTCCGCTATTCAATAAACACCCATTTAGGGAAAAAAATCAAATTGCAGCCTAGTCTGTATCTGTATGTGTGAGATACACCCTTTTAGATACTGTTGTTCTATTCTGCTATTCAATAAACACCCATTTAGAGGAAAGAAAGTTATTAAATTGCGGCTTAGTCTGTATCTGTACGTGTGCGATACACCCTGTTAGATACTGTTGTTGTATTCTGCTATTCAATAAACACCCATTTAGGGGAAAGAATGATATTAAATTGTGGCTTAGTCTGTATCTGTATGTGTGAGATACACCCTTTTAGATACTGTTGTTCTATTCTGCTATTCGATACACCCATTTAGGGGTAAATTAATAATTTTGCAGCGTTTGCTGATTATGTTACTGTGAGATACACCCTTTAAATTTGTTTGGCGCATCTCCTTCCACCACCGAGGATTGCAGGGCGCTTCAGTTTGCCTCCTGTTGCTAACTCCTCCTACTCCGCTTCCTCATCCTCATCCTCTACCGCCTCCGCATCCGCAGCAGTGATCATTTCCAAGGCTTTTAGGGCAGTCATTCACAAGTGGCTCCGAGGGTGGGTTCCGGCACCCACAAACGCCAGGTACACAATTGTCCAGCAAGGGCACAGTTCTGGATGATGAGGAGATGGAGTAGGAGGAACCATGTTCACAGCAGGGTGGCACCCAGATAACAGATAACAACAGATACTAAACTTGATTTTAGCCAAAAGGTCCAGAAGCGATGCTGGTGGCATTCCCACCTGACAGCGGGGGGAACAGTGGAAGCACAAGGTGAAGGCAGAGGAGGAGGAGGTCGCCAATGCAGCCAGGGCACCGCCAGCACCTCAGAAGGCAGGGTTAGCATGTATGAAATGTGGAAAAGCTTTGTCGGCACGCCACAACAACCAGGACCACCAGCTGTTTTTTTTTTTTTTTTAAGCCAGTGGGGTGTGTGAACACACAGAGACTATCACCCGGTGGGTGCATAAAAAAGTGCACACCAAAAAAGTGAAACACAAAAAGTGCACAGGGTGTACACATGGTCCCTGACCCTGATCCCCCGGGGCGCAAGGCTCCTGACAGGGACTGGGGTACTTACACTGGCTAATCTGGCCAAAACCAGGCAGCCCCTTTCTTTAGGAGGTCTGCTGAAACAGACCACCCCAAGTACTAGGTGGGGCTCTCCCGAAGAGAGACCCCATGAGAGAGGGCGAACCAAGCCAGAATGCCATATCCACCCCCTCCCAAGACTTTCAGGGACAGGCCCAAGGACCTACACCCTACTAATCACGCTGTACAAAATAAAGTGTACCGCCACAATAAAAAACACAAAATGTGAGACACACAACACATAAAAGTGGGGAAAGGGATAGTGGAGAAGTGCAAGGTTAGTGCCACTTTGCAATACTATGGCAGGCCCTTCGGCCAGGAATAAAAAATTCCTCTGGTCCTGACTCCTGACCAAAAGGCCCAGCCCTAGAGGCAGGTGTGAAAAATGTGTGTAGGAAGTGCAGTGTCCTTGGTGCCATACTCATAATGTTGCCATCCACCGTGAATTATGGCACCCCTGGACTGCCACTCCAGGGGCACATACACCACATAAAAACAGATAGTGCAGCGCTATAATCCAGCTAGCTATCCATCCGTACAGATCTCCATATATCCCCAAAGGGGAACAGCGTATTTTGATTCTCTGGTAAAACAGGAGTCAAAGTTGGAGTGCTATTTCTGGCAACAGATTCCGGTTGGAGGATGTGACGACACCGGATGTCGTCAGAGACAGTCTCCTATACAACGGGATCAGTGGGCGGGACCCATACCGAGGAAGTGGTGTCGACAGAGGGGAATCCCGGAAGAGGAAGAGAGACGTCGGAGCCCAGAGAAGTGAAGGAGGCGGACGGAGGCTGCATTGAGGTTGCCGAACCTACAGCAGGAGATGGAGCCATAGGGAGCGAGAGACATCGTTGTATCCAGTCTTCACATCCAGCCTCCCCGCTTGCTCTAGCAGCCTACGCAGCAAGGACTCCATCGCAGCTGCTCCTGCCAGATAGTCATTTTTTTAACAGTAGCACCAATCACAGCCCTGGAGTTTATCATCTCATGATTTCCCATGAATAGCAGTGTCCTGGTTTTCCCTGTGAAGAGTGGAGATTTGTTTGCCTGATTTTTATAAGGTTAAGGTGAGAGGCCAATTCGTATGGTGGTGGGCTGTTTGCACACTGAAGATCACCTGCAATACCTGTATTACCTGTCAGGATTTTGCCACTCTATTCTGCGCATGTGGGCTGCTTGCATGGACTTTCATCTATTTATGTTTTACTTTTAAAGAATTCTAGCGCTGGACTATCTGTTTTAATGCTTGTTTTGCTGGTTTTTGTACATTGAACCTGAGTGTACAGCTGCTTATTGATAGGTTTTATTGAGTGCTGATATATTGTCTGTTTTATTTTACACATACACCACATGCTTTTCAGAATCCTGGTCCCTGGCAAGACCAGTGCAGCCCCGTCCGTACCAGAAGGCCTCAGAACTTAGACAGCTTTGGGAGAGCCCGGCCCACAACCAGGGACACATACCTTTTCCAAGGCCAGACTCAACCCAGAAGGGGGAAAAAAAACCCTGCCGCCATCACCGTTCCTTGCCATATACCATATACAGTTCCTTAACGTTCCTTACGTACTATACGCGTACTGAATGACGGGTTTGCCCTGCCCCCTTCAACTTCTGGGTCTCCAAATTGAGCACATGGCCTGAGCTTGCCCTTTACGCCTTGGAGGTGCTGTACTGCCCTGCAGACAGTGTATTATCTGAACGTGTATTTAGCACGGCTGGGGGCGTTATCACAGATAAGCGCAGCCGCCTGTCCAGAGCCAATGTGGACAAGCTCACATTCATTAAAATGAACCAGGCATGGATCCCACGGGACTTGTCTGTACCCTGTGCAGAATAGACATGTATACCAGCCTTACCCAGCCATTATTGCATTTTTTATCTTTCTCACTCTTTTGGGGTGTACCCTAATTTAAAAAGAATTTTAAAATTAAAAACAAAAACCGGTGTTGGCTACCTCGTCCTCCTCCACCGCCACTTCCACCTACATCACCACAACCACCGCCACCTCAACCTCCTACTCCATATGGGCCTCGTCCTCCTAGATTAAGATGATTGTTTTTTATTTTTATGTTTTTTATGTTATTTTAATTTTTTTCCCTATCCACATTTGTTTGCAGGGCACTTGCCATGCTCTTAAGAAGATTTTGCTGCCCTCTAGCCCTTTCCATGTTTTTTTTAGAGCCATTTTAGTGCTCAAAAGTTCGGGTCACCATTGACTTCAATGGGGTTCGGGATCGGGGTAAAGTTTGGGTTAAGTTTGGGTCACGAACCCAGACTTTTTTTTCAAGTTCGGCCGAACCCTGACATCCAGGTGTTTGCTCAACTCTACTTACAAACTTTCACACCTCATTATGTTTTCAAAAAATGAATATCTCCTTGACACATTAAATGGTGTTTGGTTTCAGGCAACCCTTGTGGCTATACATGCTGGGCTATGATATCAAAAAAACTAGAAGCTGCTTGGATGAGAAGTGAAATGTCTTTCACATTACTAATCAAATCCAAATGTGGGCAACTAAAAGAAATGACCAAAAAACAAAAAAATATATAAATATATATAATATATATATATATATAATATTTATATATATATATTTTATTATTTATATATGTTAATAGTGCTTACACAAAGTGTCATAAAGCAGCTACTGGGGGTTTTCCATAATAATAATAAATATATATATATATATTTTTTTTTATTATTATTATTATGAAAAACCCCCAGTAGCTGCTTAATGACACTTTGTGTAATTCAAAACATACGTCAACTTATGAATACAAAAAAAATAGGGCAGCACTATTATAATATGACTATCAACCACTTCCGACCAGCATCGTTGGCCGTCAGCCATCAGTTCTGAAGCTGGTAAAAGTTATCTGAATGACTAAAGAGCTGCTGGATTATTTTTTCAGGAGGCGGAAGGGGGTTTCCCCCCGCCACCAACACCGCCTTTACCAGGGCTCCCCCTTGCAATTAGGGAGTCTGGCAAGGATGGGACCGGCGGTATCCACTTCCGAAACACAACAAGAGGGCAACGTCAATTCCAATTTCAGCCTTTTGTAAACAAGCCATTACCGGCTTGTACAAGCATCAGACTAAACCAATCTTGGTTTGATCTGATGCTTTAGAGGGCAGAGGACATATCACTGCCTTTGCTATTACAAGGGATGTTGTTCATCCCATGTGATAGCAATAAAATAAAATAAAATAAATAATAGAATAAAAAAATGTTAAAGCACCTCCCACCTTGCTTGAAAAACAAAGGCGAACACACAAATTCGTCCCACACACATAGTGTATGTATTCAGCGATCACACCACACATGTGAGGTATCACCATGAACTTTATAGCAAGAGCAATAATTCTAGCACCAGAACTTCCTTGTAACTCTAAACTGATAACCTGTAAAGGCTTATAAAGTACAGTATTTTGGTGTCGTTCCACGAGCGTGAGCAATTTTAAAGTGTGACATGCTTCTGTGTAATAAAATTCATGAAAGTGTACTTTTTCCAAAACGAGTGCATTTGACTAACCACTGCACAAATACCATGTGACATAAAAAAATTGCAACACCCACTATTTTATTGCCTAGGGCCTGCTTAAAAAAATATTTAATATTTGGGTTCTAAGTAATTTTCTAGGAAACAAAATCCTTACCCTTTTCTGTTCGATTATCTCCTACTCTATTAGCTTTTAGACGATCTCTGAAAACCCTCCTCTTCAGAGAAGCGTATCCTACCCACACCTGACAACTGTACCTCCATTTTCTCCATCAGCTCATCCCCCACAGCTATTGCCTTTTGTTTCACTTGACCCCCCCCCCTTCTAGATTGTAAGCTCTAATGAGCAGGGCCCTCTAAATCCTCCTGTATTGAATTGTATTGTAACTGTATTGTCTTCCCTCATATTGTAAAACACTGCGAAAACTGTTGGCGCTATATAAATCCTGTATTATAATAATAATAATAATGTAGATTCTAACATGTAGTAGAGATGTGTCAAAATAGAAGTGTCAAATTCACAATGTTGAAGTAGTTAAAACAATGGCCTAATTTTTATCCAAAATCATATTTAGTGTTACATAATTTGTGCAATAAACACTTGTGCAAATCAAAATATTCTATGTCCATGTGCAAATGAATCCTCCACACCATTTACAAGGTCTCTGTGTTATTAAACCTAAGGTATAACTAATGATAAAACTTTTTTTTTAGCTTTGTATAGAGTGGGCAGAGATTAAATTGCTAGTCAGTTTTTATTGCTGTCTGTGCCCCATTAAGGAGATTCACCCTCTCTATTTATCCTGTTTACCATTATCATTGAAAGTGAAAGTAAAAGAAAAATCACAAATTTTGGGTTGTCCCCAGAAAAGTAATAGAGGGGAAATCTTCCAATGGGGACACTGGTTCTGGAGAACTGAGGGCCCCCAAGAAATTCCCTTAATTTGCAGGGATTTCCTTTCACTTCCTGTTTGGCTATGGGACAGGAAGTGATGGTATATCTTCGCAATGGGACACAGATGGTGAAACAAAACCTGACAGGGGTTATAACCTTCCCTTTTCACTAGCCAAAATGAAAATAAATGTTTTGCCTATAGTTCTACTTTAAAATATTCCTCTGTGCTCCCTTGTGCACAACCTCTAATGTATCCATGCCACGTTCCTCCACCGGAAGTGCTCAAAACAAAAAAGATGTGCTCTCACCTTCATTAAATGACCCACACGTTATAAAGGTCAGAGATAGCATTTTTATTTCCTCTTTACTGGGGTTCCAGATGTCTGATGGTTTGATCTTCTTTCCAGTGGCACTCCAAGCAAAACAAAACACATAGTGCTCACCATTTCAAACAATCATATTTATTGAAAAAGTTCCCACATAAAATATCACTCACATTTTATAGTGCACTATTAAAGTGCACACCCAGTAAAAGTGCAGTGTACATATATTCAGCATAGTGTCATCAACCGCCAATATCTCACAGTACCTTATACACATAATATACATTCTGCTACTTCCTAGTTACTCTGTGCGCAATGACATCACCCAGACTCTATGTGTTCCATCACCATCCTGTGACTGCTTCAGTGGAAGAATAGTGATGAAACACGAGAGATCTCCTGAAAACTAGTTATGAAACATGTTGGGTGGAGTCTTGGTGACATCAGGCTTCATGCTCCTTAAAAAAATAATAAATGCACATTTTTTCCTAAAAACATTTTATGCATTTATTGTTTTTTTTTTTTGTTTTTTTAAAGCTGAACTTATTCTTTAAAAAGTATTGATTAGGGATGGGTGAATGTGTCTAGGTTCAGTTTGGGGTGTGTTCTTTAAACTCATTGTAAAGATCAAAAATTGCAAACCCTTTTGAAGTCTATGAGAGGGCATATCTTATGTCAATTCTTGCTATTTTCCAAACTATGAGGCCTAACACAAAGGGGAAGATTTACTTAAATTTGAGCACCCAGAATCTGGTGCAGCTGTGCATGGTAGCCAGTCAGCTTCTAACTTCAGCTTGTTCAATCAAGCTTTGACAATAAAACCTGGAAGCTTATTGGTTTCTATGCAGAACTGCACCTGATTTTACACTCTCAAATTTTAGTAATCCCCCCCAAAGTGTCCAAACAAGGACCTTTTTATTAGCATCAACAGATTTTAGTGGTTAGGATTACATCTACTTTAACAAACTATGCTTGAGGTCTTTGCATTGCAGTGTTTGGCATTAATTTTTAGATGTATACCCAAAAATACATTTATCTTAATTTGCTCTGGTGACCACTGTCCCTGGGACAGAAAGTGAGTAAAAATCTAAAATGTTGAGCCATCCCTCGAACAGAAATACAGGAAACATTGTTCCAAGGGGACACTTTGAAGAGATTTTGTAAGGTACCTATTGAAATGTTTAGTCCAGAGTGGAGCTTTGGCTGGGAGTTGAAGCGTAGCATAGTCAGGCAAGGAACATGTCTTGACAGCAAGGTACAATGTCAGAACCCAGAAGCGTGGTCAGGGAAAGGCAGGGTTATACACAGGAAAAATAAAAAAGGTATTTCTGCGCTAATAATTGATAAAATATGTGAGAAAATAAGTGAAATTGATGAATAAAAAAGCAGCTAGCACAAGATCCACAGACAGTGATCAAAAGGTACAAGTATTCACAAAAAGTGCAGCGCTAAGCATCAAAATGATAATAGATACAGTGACAAAAAGGAACAAAGGTTCATTCAAATGACGTTATGAAAAATCATATAGAAATAAGTGTGGAGTGACTGGAAGTCCGAAGGAAAGTCCAAATTAAACCAAATCCAAGAAGGTAATTGTGGTAACAGTACCTCCTTCCTGTAACACCCAGGGAATGTGTGGGGACACCACAGTGCACTTATAAGGGAAGCAGCTTACCAAAAAGCCATGGCTACTCAAATGAATGAGAAAGCCTCGCCAGATAAAGCATATCACATAGATCTCAGGAACTCCAAGAAGCATACAGCATGTCACATAAATCTTAGGAACTCCAAGGAACCATAGGAAACGACGTGGGATAGTTGATTCCTCAAGGAAGCTCTGTAAAGGTCAGATGGATGTATAGAAAAAGAATGTACAAAAGACCATAGCGTAATCCCATAAATGACAAAGGTGAAGTTTATTTAAGAAAAACTACTCACATAAATGTAGTACAAGCAAGCACATATAGGGTGGTGGCTGGAAATTCAATCACGGCGTCCCGCATGTATCCAGTCAGATAGACAATAGTAGCCGGCTCAGAGAAGGGGCGTGTGGACGTTGCGTCTGGAGTCGCCAACGTTTCGTCATCAAAAGGCGTCGTCTAGGCTTATAGGGTTATACACAGACAGGCAGAGTAATCTAAAATCGTCAGGCAAAGAGAGTAGTCCAGGAATCAGGCAAAATTCATATTCCAGAAGTTCAGCAGTTCAGTAGTATAGCACAGTGGTTCTCAAATCCGGTCCTCGGGACCCACCAACAGGCCAGGTTTGCAAGATAACTAAATTACATCACAGGTGATCTCATTTGCTTCTCAGTGATTGCAGTATTCTAGTCTGCATCCCCCAAGGTAATACTTAAAATCTGGCCTGTTAGTGGGTCCCGAGGACCGGATTTGAGAACCACTGGTATAGCACACACCCAGGGAAACAGATCCAACAAAAGGGCATAGTCCACAGGAAGTCCTGCCATTTAGACTGATCTAATTGTGGATTGATTGCAGCTGGAAGACAGGTGGGGCTAGATAGTACTAGGAGAAGAAGTTCTATGCAAGGTGTATGCTGCACAGCTCAGGTTCCCCAGTGACAGAGGAAACAGAGCCACAGCCAAAAGACAGAAGGACTCAGGTTCAAACCCAGGCACATGACAGATTTCCTCTTACTTCTTGTTGTGCTTACAGGACAAGAGTTGAAAGGGAATATCGCCAGTGTAACACAGGGGCTGACAAACCTGATAGTTTTGACTCTTCTGTATTCAATCCAAAATTGTAAAAAAAAAAAAAAAAAAAATAACAGTTTGGGGTTTAAACTTAGCATTATTTTGAAGGCAAAGGATAAAAGTTAAAGTGTATCTATGGTAAAATGTAAAATCATTTATTTTGGTTCAATACATTTTATTGAAAATATGCCAGCAAATTTGCAGTAATACAAAGAAAGCACCCAGTCTGCCCACGCAGAGGCTATGGCTAGCGACAAAAAAAAAAAAAAAAAAAAAAAAAAAAACGATCCGCACACATAGCATAAGTGAAGGAGGGAAGGCCTCCTTCTCAATCAATTACATTAACCTCCCTGGCGGTATGATTCTTTTGGATTTTAGGTGCTGAAAGCGGTACCATTATTTTAGGTGCTGAAAGCATGTAATTCTTGTGAATGAGCAGCCCAAACCAACTGTATACATTTATTATACATATTATATATATATATATATATATATATATATATATATATATATGTGTATGTATACATATATTATGTATACATATATTATATATATATATTATATATATATATATATGTATATATATATATATATATATATATAATGTATACAGTTGGTTTGGGCTGCTCATTCACAAGAATTACGTGTATATATATATATATATATATATATATATATATATATATATATACGTGTATATATATATATATATATATATATAATATGTGTGTGTGTGTGTGTATATATATATATATATATATATATATATAATGTATATGTGTATATATATATACGTATATATATATATATATATATATATATATATATATATATATATATACTGTATATATATGTATATATATATATATACATATATTTACATAAAAAGTACAGTAAAACTGCAGGAAAGGGCACTGGGGGGTAATGTAATGTGATTTTATTTTATTTTGAACGATATCAGTGTGTTTGGTGCATTTTACATTCGAATTTGCCGCCGGTTCCACCCCCCGGCGGACGTCACGTCGCCGGAGACGGAAGTCGGGGCTCGCAGACGATCGAGAGAGAGCTCCGCCGCCGCACACCGCTCGCAGTCTTCGCTGGATCCCGGAGAAAAGGTAAGTAAAACCTCCTCCAGCATCCAGCGATCTTCTTAGCGCTACCCCGAGTGTGACTCGGGGTTACCGCTTTTGGCACTAAAATCTTACCCCGAGTCACACTCGGGAATACCGCTAGGAAGGTTAAACCTAAACAGAACATATATGAATTTCAGGGAAGACCCAACATTTTGCCAAAGTAGCCAAGACCCACATATCAACAACCCCATGTAAGTGGACCTGGATGCCATCAAACAACTAAAGAGGCTAAAGAGTCCTGCAAATGAAAAGAGACAGAAAGTGATGACAAAACAGAAAGTAGGGAGGGGTAGGGAAAAGGTAGGGATGCAGGATTGCCCAAGACATCTGTTAAAGTCAACCTATGCTTGTCAGAAGAAGGTCAGGGAAGGCATATGTCAGCCATGGTTCCCAAATCTTAAGGAGTTTAGCAAGCGTGTCATTAAAGATACTAGACATTTGTTCATAAAACATCATGGCCGTCAAACGGTCCAATTCCCGGGAAGGGGTCAATAGGTTTTATCCAGGCCTAAGCAATCGTCCTTTTGGCTGCTTTGAACAGATAAGGTGCTAGTTTTTGTTGACGAGCAAATAAGCCCGGTTTTAAATCATATATTCAGTGCCACCTTGTATTTTAAATATTCCTAGCCTACACCTATTAATCTGAATGATCTTGAAGTTTTTAAACTTACTTTGTGAAGATCCCTTTACCTTTACTTCCTTGAATTCTGTGACATGTATTAACTATGGCCTGCAAGTAGGCACTGCTGTGTCACAGAATTCACAGAACTTTTGTTCTGAACTACAGAGGTGTTGGGAGTAGTAGTTTTAAGAGTCAGTACAATAGTCACAGCTTTCAGGCAGAAAGGTGCCATGGGATATGTAGTTCTTAAAAACTGAAATTATATAGCAGAGGAAAAGCTGCAAAGCATGCAGATAATTGTAGAAAGAGATAGTCAGTAGACAGGCAGCTCTCACAAAATGAAAGGAGATTTTTCAAGTAAGTTTAAATTGGATTGTTAAAAATAAAAATGTATACATCTCTATTTACTGATCTGGTCTAATGCAGAACATACAGAAGGTTCAAATATTTATACCTCACTCACAATAATACAAAAAATGAAAAAGTTTGAGATATTCTCTTTCTTCACCATGCTCAATACTGACTAATGTTTTATACAACCCAAAGATCCATGATAGTCTATCATATGAGCAAATGATGCCATGGACGTAAGCAACTGTTTTCCAATTATGACATCTTATTAACCCAGTATCCCACCAATTTTGATCTTTTATTTACGTACATGACAAACATCTACGTAAATATCTTTTTTTATTCCTATTTACAATTGAAGTATTACTTTTCTACTATGCTACTCTCAATAAAATCAGAACATCCCACAAAATTCAAATATATCTTTGCTCAGGGTCCATTCCAATTATACCTAATCTCCTTCATTTATATAATTCCCCATGAGGACACTCCATTGACGGGTGAACATCACATGCGGAAATGAGAGCAGGTCCTTTAATGTTCCATTCCCTTAAAATGCTGAGAGAAAAAGATCTGCGAGTCTGCTGCTAAAACATCCCTTTGTGTGGTGCATAAGGAGAATATTTATAAAATCTTGATGTTCTGAGATTTTACATGCTTACAACCCAATGATATCAGAGGCATGTTGGAGATTGGACAAGGAAAGGTCTCACTGTATGATATATTGTTGCAATGGTCTTGTATTTTAACCCTTTTTGGGCCAACGTGATGTTGATTTTGCAACAGGTCCTTAAAGTCTCTCACCCCTTAGACCATATTCATTATATTTTTGGTTTACCCCTTCCTGGTATCTCTAAACACTTCCAAAAATTACCTACTCATATTTTAACAGCTGTCAGGAGACTTATTCTGCAGTCTAAAAAGACCCCATCTCAGACCCAGCTTTTTGATATTATTGCACACATAAGGAGTACAGAACATCTCACGGCAAAAGCTAGAGGTACATTTGAACTATTTAATAAAACTTTGGCTTTTTTGAATCAATCCCTGTATAGTTTACCATCTCTTTCTATTATTTCTTATTAATATTATAATGACTTACCAATACTGAATAGCATATAAAATGATTTTAAGAATAGGTTTGTATACTAATGAGGATCCTTTTCCATAAAACTGGATAGTCCATGCAGAGACTATCGTTGTCCCCCTACATATGCAAAATACGCACATGCTCTGCGTCTATCACAACCAAAAGACAACATATAGCAGTTCTCTTCCTTGCTTCCTCTTCCAAACTGTGGTTTACACAGATTATCCTGTTGAGTTTCCCTGCATTACCTGGCCTTCTCTATTACTAAAGGCAGCACTGATAGTCCCTTCTTGCTTTTCTGTAGGCAGCTTGCTTATACTTATTACTTTTAGAACTTTTATTTTTATTGTTTGATAATGTGAATATCAATAGGTTTTCTGCTTGAGGTAATTGTAGCCGTGTTAGTGCACTTGCGACAGAGACAATTGAGTACTGTCCGTGATACTTTTTTTATTTGCACTAAAATTGTATGTTAGTGCAAATAAAAAAAGTATCACGGACAGTACTCAATTGTCTCTGTTAATAGGTGTTCTAAAATGAAAGGGTCTCAAACACGTATACATGTGCAGTCCACATCAAAGGTTTGTTCACCTTGTCAATGTAAAGGAAATTCCTAAGGATAAACCAATAAACGGTGTAACAGAGACGTTTAAAATAATAACCTTCCAAGTCTTCCTAGAGCATTGAAAGTATCATTTTTTTTTACATTCTATACTAGAGTCTATTAGATTGAACAAGATGGCTCTAATCTTGGCAGAAAAACTCAAAGTTTGTTTGGAAGTGAGAGTGATGTGAATATCTTATATAGCATTGTGGAAGATAGCCAAAATAGTGTGCACAAAGACATGTGGAGGAATTAGAAATATGTTCTAGTAAAACCCATATCACATTCGTACAGGAGCTGAATTATCTTAGAATTGTGATAATCGGAATATACAGTATCTTGCTGTTGTACAAAACTAGAACAATACTTTTTCTCACCAGATAAGATTTTAGTGCATAATATAGCAGAGTATTATCCTCAGACATTCATATGCTGCTTGTTACAGGAGATATCGTTTTTAACAGAGGCATAAAGCATGATGATCTCTAATATATTTCTAAGAGCTGCAACCACGGTCAGGTTGGAGATCATTGGAGACTGCTCTTTGCTTAGTTTTTAATAGTAAGTCCTAGATCATAGCCTTAAATGTAGCCTCAAATTCAAAGCCGTGAGCACAACTTTGATACCCCCCCCAACCTCACCTCAGAGAACTGTGAATACATTTTTCGCTAATATTTATTATTCAAAAATAAAATAATAAAATAGTATTTCCTCTGTCCCAGGCCCTATTTTGAAACAAATTTCTTATTTTTTTTATATTATTCTTCATCTTGTGCATGCATGGCTTGGACATACACAGTGAGCTTTAAAAAAATAAATAAATAGAATTATCCACCACTACCAACAACCAGCACCCCAACCCGTAAATATTTCCTTCCTTAACTTCTATAGTTGGCAAGATACTGGAGAATTTAGACCACATAGATAAGTTCTTGCAGGAAAAAAAATATTTAACGCAAACAGACAGCATGGATTCATAAATGACAAAAGTTGTCAGATAAATCTGATTTCTTTTTATGAGGAGGTAAGTAAAACTTTAGACAAAGAAGTGGCTGTGGATGTAGTATACTTGGATTTTGCTAAAGCGTTTGACACAGTTCCCCACACATGGCTAATTTGTAAGGTAAAGACTACAGACTTGGAAAAATCAGTTTGTAATTGGATAGAAAACTGGCTAAAAGATATAATTCAGAGAGTAGTGGTTAATAATTCTTACTTTGAATGGTCTAAGGTTATCAGTGATGTACCCTTGTAGTGAGGGTCCCAACACTGAGCAGTGATGTTCAGTTTTGGGACCCTTGGTTTTTAATATATTTGTAAATTATATAAGGTATGGAATTAAAAGTACCATTTCAGTCTTTACAGATGACACCAAGCTTTGCAGTGGAATAACATCCTTACAGGATGTCTCCAACTTACAAGCTGACCTCAATGCCCTGTGTAATTGGGCACCTATGTGGAAATGAGGTTAATGTTGATAAATGTAAAGTTATGCACTTGGGGGCTAAGAATATGCATGCATCATACATACTAGAGGGAGTTCAACTGGGGGAATCAATGGTGGAGAAGGATCTGGGTGTTCAGGTAGATAATAAGCTTAATAATACCATGCAATACCATGCAATGCCAAGCTGCAGTTTTCAAACTGAGCAAAATCCTTTCTTGTATTAGGATAGACATGGACTGCAGAGAGAGAGATATAATTTTGTCCCTGTATAAATCATTAGCAAGACTTCATCTGGAATATGCAGTTCAGTTTTGGGCACCAGTTCACAAAAAGGATATCAGGGAACTGGAGAAAGTGCAGCGAAGGGCAACCAAACTGATAAGAGGCATGGGGGAGCTCAGCTACAAGGAAAGATTAGAGGAAATTAATGTATTCTCACTTGAGAAAAAGAAATTAGGGGAGATATGATCAACATGTATAAATATATAGGCGGTTCATATAATGAACTTGGTGTTGAGTAATCACTTTAGGGTCATCACAGAGGACAATGGGCATTCTTACGTTTTTTTCACAGTAAAATCTGTGAAATTGTGGAATAGACTCCCTCAAGAGCTGGTTCTGTTCAACTCAGTAGAAAGCTTTAAAAAGGCCTGGAACCATAACTGGATACTAACATTTAAAGGTAATGTTGATCCAAGGAATATCCGATTGCCTCTTGGGGGATCAGGAAGGAATTTTTTCCCCTGCTGAGGCAAATTGGATCGTGTATTGCTGGGTTTTTTGCATTCTTCTGGATCAACTGTATGTATAGGATTGTGTATATAGCATTGTATGATTATTTTTTATGTTTTTTTTGGTTGAACTAGCTGTCCAAGGGTGTCTCAATTGCTCCTCCAATGATAGAGGAGGCACTCTAAGAAGTATGTTACTGACCAGATGACCTGGTGAAAATAATTTAAAAAAACAGGTTAAAAACAGAAACGTAAAGCAGCCAGCACATCTAAGGATTGATAATCATCAATGTAAATGCTTCTTTTTTCTAGGGTATTATGAATGAGGCATATTACTTACCCTACTCCTCATTCCACTGACAGCTGGTGCTCTCTGACACTTCTGAGATGTGGGTGAACTCTCTGCAACCTCATCTACAATGCATCTACAAAACAGTAGAAAACAAATAGGCAATTACAACTTCCAACTGCATAGAGTTCAGTACAGAGAACATACAACCCCACCTAGTGACTGCAAACAGAAATGACAGTGCCAATAGAGCATTAATATTGCACACTCCAAAGTCAGATAGTAATACCCAGCATTGAGTAACCAACAGCATTCTACACCAATATCCTATCTAAAAATTAGGTCTACTGGTGCCAAGCCTGGTGCATCAAGCCAACCTCCTCAAACCCTCTCAAATTTAACAGGGCATCCACGGTGCTGGTAAATAACCTTTTCATATCTTAAAGTAGTACCCATGTGGTCTAGCTATTCCTTAGGGGATGGAGGAGAAGTGCTTTTCCAGTGAAGGAGAATAATTTTACCTGCCTGAAATAAGGCTCTAGAAACAGCTTCCTTAGTAAAGGCATCTAATATAATATCATCAAAAACTCCCAGCAGACAGCGCCTGGGGTCAGAAGGGATGTCTGTTTTGAATACTCTATTGACCCTTACAAGAACAGATGTCCAGTATCTGTGTAACTTGGGATATCTCCACAGCATGTGGATGAGATCCCCATGATCTCTGCTACATTTTGAACAAACTGGTTCTGACAAAAGCCCCATTTTAAACAATTTCCCAGGGGTATAATGAACTCGCAATTTAAGGTACAAACGTTGAGAATTAATAAGAGAATTAGCTTGCACTGCTTCCAGCACATTTTCCCACTGTTCACCGGAGAAGTCTCCCATGTCAGACTCCCACAGATTATTAGCCTTACAGGGGTTGGCCTTCAAATAGATATTCAGTAGGGATGCATAACAATTAGAAAAAAAGGGCCTTCGGTATTTCACTGTGACATAACAGCCCAAAAATAGATGTTATAGAAAGGGAAAAGTCAAAGGACAAATTTTGTGCCTGTAAATAGTAAAAATACATGGATTGTGGTAAACCGTACAAAGTCTGCAATGAAGGAAAGGATAGCAATTTACCAGCTCTAAAGATTTGCTTCATGTGTGTAATACCATAAACACCAGTTTCGTGGTACGTGGTATTATTCCAAATAGGGCTACATTTTGTAAACCTAGTTACCCCTTGAAGCTGTTTGACCTAACCCCAGATTTTGTGCATAAACCCATACGTTGGGGAAGAGACAGTTGGATTTAGCAAACAATTGCAATTCAAAACCATCTTGGAGTGAAGCTGATCTAGTGTGGTGATGAAACATAATGGACAGGAATTCTGAGTTTCAAGAGCCGGCCCTAGTTTAAGCATACCCTCCAGCATGTGCTGCAGTTGAGCAGACAAATAGTACACCCATGGATTTGGTAACGCTATGCCCCCTGTTTCCTTTGATTTTTGTAACTGTTCTAGGCGGATCCTAGGTGAACCTTGCCGCCAAAGTAGTTATCTAAAAATGGAATTAATGGTCCGAAAAAGCTTGAGAGGCAGTACTATGGAGCATTATGGAGAAAGTATAGCAGTTGAGGCAATAAAATCATCTTCACCAAGTTAGCCCTTCCTACCATAAAGAGCCAGAGTTTTTTCCAAAGTTAAACTTTGTCACAGAACGTAGTAAGCAGCAACCAGACCAGAGTAGTTAGTTCAATTGGGCGAAATCACCACACCTAAATATTGAAATGGCTCAACTACCGTAGCAGGGCAGAATGTGTGCAGAGAAGGATAAACTATGTCCTCTAGAGGTAACAATGCAGACTTGTACCATTTAAAGGTTAAGCCAGAGTAGGTACCAGAATCTGTGATCACTGTCATAGCTGTTCTTAATGAGGCACCTATGTCTCCCAGCAGCACTGGCACAATCTCCGCATATAGCATAAGTTTCTCATGTAGCGTGCCATTATGTCCTCTGAGGCAAGAATCTGAACCGCCAGAAGCTTAATAGCTAGGGCAAACAACCGGGATGAAAGAGGGCACCCCTTTCGCGTGCCCCTGCCCAGATGAAAGAAGGGGGATAGTGCACTGCCCACCCCAATAGCAGCCTGTGGGGTATGACAGAGATAAGTTAAATATTTAATCATATTCCTATCCCCTAGTCAAAACAAGTATTTAACCCAGTGCTGAGGAGGCCTCACTGCAGGGGTTACTTTATATCTAGCCCAGGGTTTCGATTTTATAGTATACATTTGGCCTCATTGTTTCAACTGACCTAAAGTGTAGAAATCAGTTGGAATTGATATCTAAATGACTGTTGTAGCAGAAAGACATTTGCCAACCACTGGCTTGTGATGCCCCATGTTACCTGTTGGCTTTCTCCTTCTTATCCTCTGCTTCTACTAATGATGGAAAACAAATGTGTGGGCCAATGTGTATATAAGGAAAAGATGCCTCTTTGTCTTTGCCACCTTTAGTCATACAGTCCCTACTTGTAAACCCAGACCAAGGTTCAGGCTGGGTTTACACATATGCAAATAAGATGTGGGTTTCCCTGCATCCAATTCGCATAACAGGCAAGTGTGACCGCCTCTCAATGGAGCCAGTTCACACATGTCAAGGGCAGCTGCAGTCCGGATTGAAAAAGGGGGCATGTTTGGTTTCCGATTCAAGTGCGAATTCAGGGAAAAATTTGGACCGAACAGACACGCACCAGACCCCAAGCACAAACCCGTGGCCGTACATATGTGAACCCTGCCTCACACTTAAAAAAATCTGAGAAACCCAGTTCTAGGTTCATGCAAATGACCATACTGCAACACTTAGTAAAGTGGTTATTAAAACTTTTTCTCAACTAATTGTATGCATAAATGTATATGGAAGCACAGCCTTAATAAACCATAGAGGACTTTAGGGACACATTCAAGCTCCCATAGCAGTGTTGTTGATAAGAGTACTGGGCACAAGTAGTGTCAGATAGCCCTGGGCTGCTGCAATTTGCATGAGAGCAGCAGACTGGCTCTGCAGCATGTTCCAACATAGGGCAGCTTCTAAATTACAAAGTCCACAAGCATTGTAAAAAAAATGCCATACTGTTTCTTTTTTATGCATTTTGACTGCATAACAAATAACCATAACAAGTATAAAAGTGAGGCTTTAATTGGAGGAGTGTCAGACTGCTGGAGACCCGGACTGATTCATTATTTTTGAGAGCAGCGGACTGGCTCTCCAGCATGCTGCCAACACAAGGCAGCTATTACAGTACAAAGTCCACATGCAAAAAAAAACAAAATTCTATATTGTTTATTTTTTTATGCAGCCTGATTGCATTAAGTAACTAAAACAAGCAATCTTAATTGGGTTTCAAAGTTAAATACACATTTTTTTTTTTATAAAAGTGTACAACATTTAAGTGTTTTCTTTGAGTTCTTAAATGGGTCAAAAGAGTCAAAGATGGTATTAGAGGTTCACATGAAGCCCAAAAGCATCTGATTTATACATCTGCTATAAAACTATGCTTTTGCAGGTCATTTTTATAAACTAAAAACAGAATTACTGGCTACAAATATACTTTAATCTTCTTTTAATACAATGTTTATCCTGTTTTCCAGTTGATTTTCCACTTTATACTTCACTCTTTCTTGGTAGAGAACATAAGAGACTTAGAGCCTTATTATGCTTAAACCCGTATCTAGTTTCTATATTAAATACTTTATCCAGCAACATAAACATCCCCAATCTGCTTTTCTCCTTAAACTAAATAATGTCTTTAGAGGATTTTACATTGCACAGTTTTGGTAACTTATCCACTATAAAGCTCTACTTAGTTTACTGGAGTCAGAAAATGCAGAGGGCAATCCATTCCTCGTTGACAGTGAAAGAAAACAAACCTTTTTGTGGGGTCAGTTATTCCACAATGTCCCCATGTTCATAGTGTATGATTTGTGTGGATCAGGTCTTGCAGAAAAGCATGATGTTTATAATGTGAGATTTTGTCCAAGGATTATTCATTTCACAGACTCAAAGTAGTCAAACAATTCTTAGATAGTATACAGTATGTATTAGGCAATGCAATGTCTAGATGCTGTTTAATGTGCTGTGCAACTGCTAATTAAATTCATCAAGCTGTAATTAAATTACAGGATACATTTCTTGGTCTGTTGCCTCTATATTAGGTCAAAGGTAAAGGGCATTCTAAACTGTCAACAGCTTAGTTGACATTTATCAGGCAATTCAATGGCGACTTTACTAAAAATAACTGTCCTTTTAAAAACACATTAGTTCCTTTAAAGCTGAAGTATAGGCAAAACTATTTTTAACCATTTTCACAGTAAAAATAGGCTAGCTCCAATGTTCTGTGCCCCATTTCTGGCTGCTGCAGTGCTTGCTGCTTATTTTGTTACTTTTTATTTAGGCAGCTGTCTCCTGTCAGGACCAAATGGATGGCTCTAATACCTGTAGTTCTGGCTGCAGTACACCAAGAAATACGAATGGAAACATGGCGCTGGGGTTAATAGCAGCAAACAACATCTTTTTTGAAAAGCAGCACACTTACATGTAAAACGTTCTGTACCCAGCCTGGTCAATGTGCGGCAGAACAGCACAATAGGAGTAATCCAACAAGCAGTCGGAGATGCAGCAGCAATAGGAGCAGAGTGCTTAGCAAGCCTGCTAGGCAGGAGGGAGCCATGGTGACCACATCTGCACACAAAGCCCCAGCTGTAAACCCGCTAGGATGATGTTGGGAGGAGATGGGAGTGGGTGGGCAAAATGCGTTTCAGGGGCCCCGTCCCCTTTGTCAAGTAACCAGAAGGGAAGGGAATGACCAGCTTAGAGCCAGAGCTGGCTCATGTGGGAGAGGACCAACAACAGGTGCATAAAACTAAGCTGCTGCATAAAAGGCTAGGTGGACAGCCAGACTAAATCATGAAAACACTAATTATTATACCAGTGGGATATTTTATAATACATAATAAATCCTATAACTAAAAAGTATATAGATAAAAAAGCTCCCAAACTAATACAAAAATTACAATAAAAAGCCCAACAAGCTGCTAATAAGGCCTGTGCTTGTATTTTCCACTGTATTAAATACCATTGTAGGTCCAGTTTACTTCTGGCTTGTTGACATTGTTGCCAGTCAAACCCTGATAAGGAAAGGGCTTGGACCCCCCGAAATGCTTTGGCTACTTTTTTGGATTGCAATCCTGACTAAAGTGGACTAAAGTTGTATCTAGACCTCTTGCACTTGCGTGGCGCTTTAATTTTAATTTTCATTACATTACACTACAAGCCAAGGAGACTGTGGAGATCCTCTGGAGTGTAGAAGCTGCTTGCCCAGGAACCAGATCATTTACACTAACATCATTGCCTTAAGTTAACAACACCAGTAAGATAGCACTATCTTTCCACTTTCTTTTAAAAACATTTTGGACCCACTTCGGATGGTGGCATCTCTCGTAATGAAGGTAAGAATTTTCCTTGAAATGGGTCTTGAAATGGGTCATAGAGATTATTATATTATTATACAGGATTTATATAGCGCCAACAGTTTGCGCAGCGCTTTAAAATGTTAGGGCAAACAGTACAGTTACAATACAATTCAATACAGGAGTAATCAGGGGCCCTGCTCGTTAGAGCTTACAATATAAAAGGGAATCTTACCATTGCTATGGCACATTTCTAGATCGAGAAACAGTAGTGAGGTTCCATTTATGTGTGAAGGATAAGCCCAAAGTATTGTCGCTGTAATGCTGCACAAATGGTTTAGTCTTGGAGCGGGCATGTCTCGGGAATGTCCAGTGAAATTATAGGCGTGTCAGTCTGACTATGTAAACTTCTGGAGGGGATAATAAAGGACTATATCGTAGAGTTTGCTAAAGACAACAACATCAACAGCAGTAATCAGCACGGGTTTACAAATGGGCGTTCTTGTCAAACCAATCTCTTAACATTCTATGAGGAGGTGAGCTGTGTGCTAGATAGGAGGAGACCAGTGGATGTGGTGTACCTGTATTTCGCAAAGGCATTTGATACAGTTCCCCACAAGCGCTTCATTTTCTAAAATAAGGGCTGCAGGCATTGTCCGCAAGGTTTGCTCTTGGATACGGAACTGGCTAAAAGGGCGTGTCCAAAGGGTGGTAATAAATAGCGCATACTCAGACTGGTCTGGGGAGGTAAGTGGGGTCCCCCAAGGCTCAGTCCTGGGATCAACCTTGTTCAATTTATTCATAAACAGCATTGAGGAGGGGATCATTAGTTCTATATCAGTTTTTGCAGATGACACACAATTGGGCAGGGCAATAACTGCACAGTATGAAGCAGATATCCTACAGAATTACTTGAACAAAATAACAGAGTGGGCAACGACATGGCAAATGAGGTTTAATGTGGAGAAGTGTAAGGTTTTGCACTTGGGGACTAAAAACATAAAAGCACAATACACTTTAGGGGGGGAACCTTTGGGGGAATCAAAAATGGAGAAAGATCTGGGAGTCTTGGTAGAGGATAGACTAAGCAATAGCATGCAATGTCAAGCGGCAGCTGCCAAAGCTGGCAGAATATTTGTATGCATAAAGAAAGGGATGTATTCCAGAGATAAAACTATAATCCTACCACTTTATAAAACTCTGGTCCGAACGCATCTGGAGTATTCTGTCCAGTTCTGATCGCCAGTCCTCAGGAGGGATTTGTTGGAGCTGGAGAGAGTCCAGAGAAGGGCAACTAAACTAATTAGGGGATTGGAGGACTGTAATTATGAAGAGCGTCCGCAATCGCTTGATTTATTCTCCCTGGAGAAGAGACGCCTGAGAGGGGACATGATAGCAATTTATAAATACCTCAATGGTGATCTAAGCATAGAAAAAATTTATTTAGTCGAAAGGATTGCATGAGGACTCGAGGGCATACAATGCAATTAGAGGAGAAGCGTTTTAACCTCAGGCAACGCAGGGGGTTCTTTACTGTTAGGGCTACAAGATTGTGGAATTCTCTACCACAAGAGGTAGTTTCTGCGGGAAGTATGGCTACTTTCAAAAGACTCTTGGACGTACATATCAAGGATCAGAACATTCAGGGGTATGAGAGATGATTACGGCCATACACACCTACACAGGTTGAACTCAATGGACTATTGTCTTTATTCAACCTCAACTACTATGTAACTATGACTCCGGGCTCCCCTCCCCCCATCACAGACTGAGGACAGCATGTCGGTGGACGGGCTAAGGGAATCAATTCCACAAAGCCAGTCAGGTGAGATGATGATGGTGTGTGTCCCCTCCTTTACCCCCTCACACAATACACCCCCATCTGGACCCTGGCCTCCTCACTGTCTTCTCTTCATACATGGGGGGCTGTATTGTATGATATAGGGGGCTGTATGATATCGGGGACTGTACTGTATAATATGGGGGGCTGTATTGTATATTATGGGGGGCTGTTTGATATGGGGGGCTGTATTGTATAGCATAGGAGGGCTGTCTTGTATGATATGGGGGGCTGTATTGTATATTATGGGGGGGGGCTGTATTGCATTATATGGGGGGCTGTTTTGTATGATATGGGGGGATGTATTGTATAATATGGGGGACTCTATTGCACATTGTGAGGGGCTGTATTATATAATATAGGGGGGCTGTATTGTATACTATGGGGGGCTGTATTGCATATTATGGGGGGCTGTATTGCATAATATGGGGGCTGTATTGTATGATATTGGGGGCTGCATTGTATGATATGGGGGCTGTTTTTTATATTATGAGGGGCTGTATTGCATAATATGGGGGGCTGTTTTGTGCTGGCTGTATTTTGTATGATATTGGGGGCTGTATTGTATGATATGGGGGGCTTGATTGTGTGATATTGGGGGTGTTTTGTGATATGGGGGGCTGTATTGTGGGATATTGGGGGGGGCTGTGTTGTGTGATATGGTGGGGCTGTATTGTATGATATAGGGGGCTGTGTATGGCGGACAGTGTCACCATCTACCCAAAGGCTAACCTCTGACCTCGTCTGACCGATGGGGATCTGTGATTGGCTGTCTTCATGACCTCATTCACATGGATGGCAGTGAAGCTGCATTATTACTCCCCATCACAGTCCAGGTAGGTGAATCTGGAGGGGCGGGATGCAATGTAGTGGGTGTGGTTAAGGTATTTCGGGACTCTGGCAGGTGACAGGCGGCTGTTTTCCCCCCAAGACCCCCGCACTACAACCCCGTACATTCCAGGGGAGTGCAGGGCTCCCATTATGTCCTGTGCTGTGTTTACCAGAAACATTGCAGGACCGCACCCAGCGCTGCAAAAATCTTCACCCCCGCCACCTCCATGAATACATGGGCATGGCAAAGGGGGTGGAGTCAGGGGCGACAAAATTAGGTTTCGCCTAGGGTGTCAAAAATCCTTGCACCAGCACTGGCTGGAGATGAGGAGAATGAAATTGCAGGGACTTTAAGGGAGACATTTTAGAGCTCCGAGATCCTAGGAGAGAATAGTACAAGTATCTCTTCCACCATCCAAGCAGGGGCACAAAGCCCTGCACTTCACCACATCTCCTAAAGGTGGCAGGATCCACCGTCCTGTAGGAATAGGTGAAAAGAGAACATCTAATGTGAAAAGGCTATCTGCCTCCCCTCCCACCCAAGAAGCAAGTCTTGGTTAGCAGACTGGTGCTTTACCAGGCAAAGGTGCACAAATCCACACACTTCTGCGCAACACGGGTTGAATCCAGAGCACCCCCCACAATTTTTTTCCCATTGTTTGGCATATCTGCTATGGCATTTATTTCATTTGGTGGCTTGCAGGATTAGCTGCAGGGACAACATTTAGGGGCAAAGGCTGGCTGCCCTCACATAGGTTGGCTTTGTTTTTCCACTTGTTTCTGACACAGCAAAACTTCTCCTTGCATACTGCCTTTTTTTTCTATTTAAGCAGTGAAAGGCCAATATTCTCTGAAACAAAATTAGTTAGGGCAGAAACATGACCTTTGATAGTGTTCAGAACCAAACAATGGTCCAGCCCCACCCTTTTTCCCTCTTACCAACATTGCTATGTTATTTAACAGTCATCCCAGATTAATATTTATTTATTGTTCGAAATTGTTATCATGGACAATGTGGGTACCTGTGATAGCATAGCAAGACACAAGAGGGCACAGACTAAGTGCAATAAGCTAGTCTTCATTATAAAAGCCAAATGTAGTACCCTCTAGTGTACAGTTAAAGTAGGTAAAATTGTTCTGACTCACAGTAGTTTGGGTGAGTCTGGTTAATTGGTCTGGGTTTACTGTAGATCAGGCTGGAGGGCCTGTAGGTTGATCATTTTCATTTCCATTAAAAGGTGTGGCATCCTTTCATTCCTAACACATTACCCAGTTCATATCAGTATAGATATCCAGCATGATATTTTTCACCATTGAGATCTGATGTGTTTTATTTTTTTAGCAGTGTAAATTACTCTTCAGCTTTGTCCTATTAGTATACATAAGTGCACTTATACAAGCATGTATATGTATTTTATCTAACCATGTACAAGATGGAGACATGTGCCCTTGACCCTCCATGTGAAGTGATAGTTGATGGAGCGATGCTTTATAATTTTTAAGGTTTTCAGAAGTTTTTAGGCTTATGTGATGTGGCTCACACTGTTTGGATGAATATGATTATGTGATCTGTGGCCCAACCCCCCTAGTGAAGTGGGTGGGAGTTTAGTCATTTTAGTTTATTGTGAGGTACAATATAAACTGTAAGTTGGTCTTTAGTCATTCAGGCTCTGATGAAGAGGGCTTGCCCCTCAAAACCTGTATTGGATGCAGAAAGGTCCTCCCATGTCACCAGTCTAGTGGTGTGGCTCTGGAAGAAGTCTCATCTATATTTTATGATGCACTTGCTATGATCATGCATTTGTGAGTATATTAAATGTTTTATTTATTTAATAAAATTGTATGGTGGTAATGCACTAGGTCGGTGCACTGTCTCTTTGTTGTTTTATAGTCAGTTCATAGGAAGCAAAGGATTTCAAAAACACAAAATGAAAGACAGTTGCCCAAGATTTCTGTGTATTCCCACCTCTGTTTTAAACCCAATGGAGTTTGTGAGTGGTGTAACCTGATAAACATATGTCTTTAATCAACCAACAAAAACAGGTAATACCAATTTTTGTAACTTTGCAAAAGTTGGCATGGTGTCATCCTCAATTAGTAAAAGTATCTGTAATTTGGATATTTATTCCTGGGGCTTAAAACATATGTTAAACCAAATGTATATTAGTGCCTGATGTCATAGGGAGGGAATAAAACTCTTTTTAGTTTTATTCCCTACTCGGGGGAGATTCGCTCTCTTTTTTTGCCCTGGTGACTAGTGTCACTAAGTCAGAAAGTAATGGGAAAGTAATGGGAAATCCAAAATATTACAGCTGTTGCCAAAACATAAAGTTAGGGAACATTTTTGCCATGGGGACACCTATCCAGTGACAAACGTCTAAGAGGAAATTTTTCCAGACTTTATAGAGATTTCCTCACATTTTCTATTGTGTCTCCAAGATGAGAAGTGAAGGAGTATATGCCCACTGGTAAGCAGTGGACGTTTAAATTTTATCTGCCCTATTTAAAGGTTAAAAAAAATGTATGACATGGGTTGTACTTTAAAGTTATTGTAATATTTTCTTTCAGGCAGCTTCAGAGAGTAAAGACACCACTGTATTTATGTCACAGCGATCTCACTGGTGCAATACTATGTCCAGCTGTTATTAATAAATACAAATAAACCCCCACCTAAGAGCAAAAAACCTGTAATATTATCTGTCCAACAGAGTCAGCTGAAAGAAAGAATTTATAATATGATGAGCTTTATTTGTTCCAAATAGGTACTATGTAATTAATGTGTAATTAATTGTAATAAAAAGATCAGCTTGGGCTGATTATGAGCTAAGTAATAATTAATACCAACAGTACAGATTTTTTTTTTAAGATTTGTTAATTAATCTCTTTTACTTTATTTGAAATACAAGTTGCAAAATTGTTACAATATCACTTTTATATCTTTTGCAGATTAGCATGTGGTCAGGTTGCCTATGGTTTGTTAGCTGGGTAGTTGGCTGGCCCAGGCTGGGGAAGGGGCTTATGTGCTGCACCTCTGTTCCTAGGCTTTTTGGACCCAGCCTATTCACTCTGTAATATAGATTAGAGGCTGGGAAACTGAGCTTTGGCCCATGCAAGAAGAAATGCCCTGACCACTGCAGAGACCAGAGGAGGGCTGCTGTACCTGCACCTTGCAGTCCATTGGAAGGCATCAGGAGTCTGAAGATCCACCAGTCCCTGGGGAACACCCCGCATGGACTACTACCTTGTGGAGGTATTCATGGGCAGACTAATAGAGATAGTTAGGGATGTTCTATTTTATATGTTTACACTGAACTGTGTCATCAATATGTTTAAAAAAAAAAAGTCTCGAGCCTGGTCTGAAGTAATTTAAAGGGGTGTATGATGGTTCCTGGCGTATGAAAGAACTAGGGTCAGTAAAGCACAGGTGGGGAATAAAGCAAAGCCACTAAAGAAGGTTTTTTCAACAAGACAAGCAGGAGGAATAATGCAGTTGCCATGGGTAACCAAGAACTAGTGAAAGGTACATTGCAGCCAGTGAAGCTTGGTACTTAATGTAGGTGGCGGGTCCTCCAATAGCGAGGGGGTCAGTGATTGTTTTACATTGCAATATTACAATTCAAATCAATAAATAAAATAATAACAGCTGGCCTTGCATTCAGGCTTTAATTTGTGGTAAACATTGACATACCATCAGCAGCAGCAGGCTATAATCCTTATTAGATAGGTAGATTCCATTTGCAGTGCTTGAGCTTGATCCTATGATATGAGATAAAGTGTCCCAGCACTTTGGTCTCTTTATCTAATGATCACATTATTGTGGTACTTCTAATTGTTTCCATTGGCACTGTTCAAATTAAATATACTTGTGATTATTCCAAGGAAATAGATTATTTATGCAACCTAAACAGTTTTTATTGCTGGTTTTCCCTTTAGTTACACTTTAATTTGTTCACCGTTGTTGGGACCATTCTTTTCCTCTGCAGGGCTTGACCTGCAATTATCTTGCAGTGCAGGCTGTTGAGTTTCGTAAGGATTTAAGCTGTATTTTTCATGTAATGATTTATGCTGACCTGTGCTGTGTTGGCAGCCATTTTACATATGTAAGGGCAGGTGAGGCCAGTGGCTGTTTCTTCTGGGATATGCATACTGCAGACAGAGAGGCAGACAGACACAGACACACACAAACGTGCAGGTACACACAGACGCCGCTCTCAAAGACTGATCCATAGTCTCTGGACACGCCTCTGTTCCCGCCTCCCCCATCCTGCTCTGCCCTCTCAAGCACGGAACTCTCAGGAGAGTAAAAAAAAAGCTACCTGAAGACTCCTGGGATTTGTGACGAAGATATCCCTAGAGTCATTGGTAGCACACACTACGTAATTCGCCTAGGCAATTAGAGCAGGAAGTAGAGTGGGAACATTAAAAAAAAGGTATGTAGAGATCTTAAAAAAGTTTTCTAACTATCCATTAGTATTTTAGCAAGGGAAAAGTAACTCCAATCAATCACAGCAATGTAAAAAAATAGGCTTAAAGGGAAATTCCAGACAAAAATGAAATTTTTCCTATTAATAGTATGTAAAATATCTTTATCTTTGATATTATTCATTTTCTAGCTAGCTGCTTGTGTAGCTTAGAAAGTCTTATTTAAACTAGACAATCAGCTTCTTCCTGTTCTTCACCAACAACACTATTTCCTGTTATCTGAATTGGCTAAGCTGTCTTTCACTTCCTGAAAAGGTTGTCGGTCTTTCTAAAACAGGCATGCCTAGACCTGCCCAGCCCCACCCCCATCCCTCCTATCCTTTATCATGAACTCCTCCTGTTTTCATTGCCTTGTTTAGCCCAGCGGCTTCCAGAGAGAGAGAGAGAGAGAGAGAGAGAAAGAAAGAAAGAAAGAAAGAAAGAAAGAAAGAAAGAAAGAAAGAAAGAAAGAAAGAAAGAAAGAAAGAAAGAAAGAAAGAGAGAGAAAGAGAGAGAGAGGTCACGTGATTGGTACAATATATGAAAGAAATAAGGTACAAAGGAACATTTTTGAACGTTTAGAAGGATACAGATCAATATCTATTGCTCATTACATGTGGGTAATGAGTTGTAGGCTCCGTTTCTACTAGTGCAACTTGTCATGCAACTTTGGACACATTAAGTCGCATGACAAGTAACAGCCCATTGATTTTAATGGCACCCATCCCCATCTGTGCCACTTTGAAAATCAGCGACTTTGAAAAGGTGCCTGCACTATGTTGATGCAACTTTGATCCACAGAGTATAAAGATCTCTAGGGTCTTTGCTAAAAATATATATAGATAATGTTTGGGGGTTCTAAGTAATTTTCAAGCAAGAAATACTGATTTTTTTTTTCTTGTAACCAAAAAATGTCAGAAAAGGCCTGGTCTTTAATTGGTTAAAACAAAGTATGTATTTCAAACCTTCTATAAATATTTATCCACCCAATCAAAAATGTGAATAGGTTTTTAAGTTACCATCTGACTACAAGTGTGGTTTAACTTACAACATTTATTTGCCATAGGTCTACATAGAAAACTCATCAGATTGAGTGCACTGGAAAATGATTTGAAGTGTCATAACAGCTGATAGACATGATAATATTCCTTTTTTGAAATATAATTCAGTGACCCCTCAACCTTTCAGCAGATACAGTTGTATGAATTTCAGGGTGATCCGGGCCATAGGACCATTGCATGCTTATTTGCACTTTCTATCTTTGGGTCATTAAATATATAGATAGCTTTATGAAGACCATAAATTGTGCCGACAATTCGCTAAAAGGTTGGGAGACAATGATTTCTCATTTTCTTTCATCTTTGTAACCTTGGGCTGCCAGTGCAGACTTCCCTTCACATTGTCTTGACCTGTCCTCAGACTGCTATTTCTGAGCAGATTCTAATTTAAAAAAGAAAAAAGACATCAAACTTATTAAATACAAGACAGTGTATGCAACTTATTTTTTTAGTCACAAAATGATGACCTGTGTCTGTGGGATGTCATTACATAGTAGGTATCATTGCTGTAATGATTTTAAATTCACAAAGCTGAATATATTTTGCAGCCTATTAATAGTACATTTTCATACAACAGCTAATCAATCAATATTTTTTAGGAACAAATTAAAGTAAACAGATGTTTTAAATAATTTTTAACCATACAGGACTTTCCTTTATTAGCGAAGTACAGAAAATGCTGCAATCCATAAACAATCAGTCTAATGCCAGCCTGTATTATTCTATCCAAGCCAAACCTAGGAGTTCCTAATTGGATTGTTTTGGTTTATGGGTTAATGTTAATCATAATTCTATGAAAGTCATACAGTTCTTTGACTATTCCACGTCTACCAGTGACAGCTAAAAAGATGAGAATGTGTTACCGCATCACTTTCAATACCAATAAAAGCACAGGGGAAAGGGGGGAGATTACCAATTGTATATTACCATTGAATCATTCACAACACACACAATTTTACCAATGTGTTGGAAAATCTCTCTGAGAATACTGATCAGTTTAGTCTAAAGATATCAGATTGTTACATGTTCTGTATTTACACATTATCCAGGGAATACTGAGGTAGCTCTCATTAGGGAAGTGACAATGTAACCACATAGACATGTCTTGGTACTCATCATTTTTACTGTATCTGTCCAGCCTTGTGACTCTGCTACACAGGCACCAATAACCCTTTGCTGGTTAAAGTGGTTGTAAATCTCAGTCATGAAATTTGAATAAAGTACATTCTGTGCTTTGCGAAAGTATTCGGCCCCCCTTGAACTTTTCGACCTTTTGCCACATTTCAGGCTTCAAACATAAAGATATAAAACTGTAATTTTTTGTGAAGAATCAAAAATAAGTGGGACACAATCATGAAGTGGAATGAAATTTATTGGATATTTCAAACTTGGTTAACAAATAAAAAACTGAAAAATTGGGTGTGCAAAATTATTCAGCCCCCTTAAGTTAATACTTTGTAGCGCCACCTTTTGCTGCGATTACAGCTGTAAGTCGCTTGGGGTATGTCTCTATCAGTTTTGCGCATCGAGAGACTGACATTTTTGCCCATACCTCCTTGCAAAACAGCTCAAGCTCAGTGAGGTTGGATGGAGAGCGTTTGTGAACAGCAGTTTTCAGTTCTTTCCACGGATTCTCGATTGGATTCAGGTCTGGACTTTGACTTGGCCATTCTAACACCTGTATATGTTTATTTGTGAACCATTCCATTGTAGATTTTGCTTTATGTTTTGGATCATTGTCTTTTTGGAAGACAAATCTCCGTCCCAGTCTCAGGTCTTTTGCAGACTCCATCAGGATTTCTTCCAGAATGGTCCTGTATTTGGCTCCATCCATCTTCCCATCAATTTTAACCATCTTCCCTGTCCCTGCTGAAGAAAAGCAGGCCCAAACCATGATGCTGCCACCACCATGTTTGACAGTGGGGATGGTGTGTTCAGGGTGATGAGCTGTGTTGCTTTTACGCCAAACATAACGTTTTGCATTGTTCCAAAAATGTTCAATTTTGGCTTCATCTGACCAGAGCACCTTCTTCCACATGTTTGGTGTGTCTCCCAGGTGGCTTGTGGCAAACTTTAAATGACACTTTTTATGGATATCTTTAAGAAATGGCTTTCTTCTTGCCACTCTTCCATAAAGGCAAGATTTGTGCAGTATAAGATTGATTGTTGTCCTATAGACAGAGTCTCCCACCTCAGCTGTAGATCTCTGCAGTTCATCCAGAGTGATCATGGGCCTCTTGGCTGCATCTCTGATCAGTCTTCTCCTTGTATGACCTGAAAGTTTAAAGGGACGGCCAGGTCTTCGTAGATTTGCAGTAGTCTGATACTCCTTCGATTTCAATATTATCGCTTGCACAGTGCTTCTTGGGATGTTTAAAGCTTGGGAAATCTTTTTGTATCCAAATCAGGCTTTAAACTTCTCCACAACAGTATCTCGGACCTGCCTGGTGTGTTCCTTTTTCTTCATGATGCCCTCTGCGCTTTAAACGGACCTCTGAGACTATCACAGTGCAGGTGCATTTATACAGAGACTTGATTACACACAGGTGGATTCTATTTATCATCATTAGTCATTTTGGTCAACATTGGATCATTCAGAGATCCTCACTGAACTTCTGGAGAGAGTTTGCTGCACTGAAAGTAAAGGGGCTGAATAATTTTGCACGCCCAATTTTTCAGTTTTTTATTTGTTAACAAAGTTTGAAATATCTAATAAATTTCGTTCCACTTCATGATTATGTCCCACTTGTTGTTGATTCTTCACAAAAAATTACAGTTTTATATCTTTATGTTTGAAGCCTGAAATGTGGCAAAAGGTCGAAAAGTTTGAGGGGGCTGAATACTTTTGCAAAGCACTGTATATCTGCAGTGTTTACTTGTCTATCTCCAAAGCTCTATATGTTGTTTCTCTCTGGTGCTTCGTTCCCCTGTTATTAGGGTTGCCACCTTTTCTTCAAGTCAAATCCGAACACTGTAACGTCGCACAGCAATCTTTTTTTTATAGGATAAAATATACATATATTTTGCAATTAAATAACATTTCTAATCATATAAAGTTAACCACAAGAGTCCCACATCAGAGTCCACAGAGTTCCAATTTTATATCTGAATCCATGGAAATTCCCTTTTACATGTGAATCTACAGAGTCCTCCTTTTACATGTGAATCCGCAGAGTTCCCCCTTTTACATGTGAATCCGCAGAGTTCCCCCTTTACATCTGAATCCACAGAGTTCCCTTACACTGTAAGGGGGGACTCTGCAGACTCTGATGTATGGGAAAACTCTGGGGACTTTGACATAAGGGATGCTCTGGAAACCCTGATTTAAGGGGGAACACCGAGAACTCTGATGTACGGAGAGGACTCTGATGTAAAGGGGAACACTGCAGCCTCTTTGGTAGGGGCGGGAGGAAGAGGAGCAGATCGAATCCTCTCTCCTCTCCCGTCAGTGTGGGGGGCGAGGGTAACTGTTAGTGCTGGCTTTGGGCAGTGTGAAAGAGAGTGCAAAAGTTACTCTCAACTTAGACAACTGCAGCCAGCAACCCTGCTGAGATGCCATAGTTCGTTCTATATAATGTGTCTGGGCACATGAATCAAAACCCGAACTGTCCGGGTAAATCCTGAACAGGTGGCAACCCTACCTGGTATCAGCATGTATCACTTCTGAGAAGTTTTCCCGACACATGCGATAAATTTATGATGGGGGAGGGAGCACAGCACACAGCTTATCGACTCAGGACACAGCTCTGTATTCTTCCTTTGTTCCTGTGCCTTCTGCGGAGGGGGGGGGGGGGGTACTCATTAAGTCTAGTATCTCTGTCACCCTCCTGTAATTTAAGCAGGATTTAAGCAGAGACTACATGACCAAAACTGGAAGCCAGAAAAATTACAGGGATACCAGTAGAAAGAAAGAAACCATTAAACTATAGCGCTAGCCTGCAATTAAAAAAAAAAAAAAAGTCCACTAACAAGTGAACTGGAAATAGACCATAAAAAGTCAAAGAATAGCACACAGAGGGACACAGGGGGGCATAGAGGGGGACAGGCAACAATTTTCCAGGCTAAAATGCCCTTTATCAAGTCCTCTAAAGTAATGTTTTACCCCCAAAACGTGTTTCCTGTCCCCCACTCATTACAGGCAATGTTTTCTGGCTGGTTCTACTGAGCTGCCCGCCTGTGTCTTTTTCAGTGCAGCCACTCTTGTGTTCTCTGTTACCATTGGCTGCCTTTCATCCTCCGGTCCCTGCTGATCACATAGCATCAGGTAATGTGTGGATCCTGGCTTTTTTCTGGTGTTGCTGTGCTGGTTCATGAGCTGATGTGATGTCTTGCTACTAGGTTGGATGTTCCTTATTTGACATACAAGTGGATGCAGTCTTATCTACAGTAACGTGAATTTTATACTGACATTGCCCTGCGCTCTGCTGTTTTGTCATAGCAATAGAAAGCATTATTTACTACAGAGAAACTTTGTGAGTGTACAGATCTACTTTAAGCAATCCTTTAGGCTTGCAAGAACTGACCCCCTCACTCTTATGAACCCTAATGATGTTTAAAAATGTTATTTGTGAAATTATTGCATGTTGTTCCATTTTTTATCAAATTCATGTAAATTTACCCTGCTTGAGCCACTGTAAATATTAGAAAAAAATATTATTCAATATTTTATATATAAGTTAGAAAATTGCACTAACAGTGAATATTATAAAACATGACAGATTTCATAGGCAATGATTGATAAAAACTAAAAATTAATTACAATAATAAAAGTAATTGATACAGACCATAGAAATTCAGTTTTTATGGTTCGTAGTGTTTTTTTTTTTTAATTGATTCCTATAACATTTTTTAATATGAATTAATATGTTCTTTATCATTAGTTTACTAATTCTATCCATTATAATGCTGGCACATATTCATGATTTTATGGAATTCTGCTTTTATTTCCTTTCTTCTCCACCCCAGTTTGTTTGGTGACTTTCTGCAATAGGATCCTTTCTGTTAAGATAATGAGTAGAAGATAAAAATTGTTCATCCTTTTCACCTATGATGGTTCTCTTTTCCTTGTCAATGCTGCGTTTCATCTTGACAATGGTTTCAAGCATTTCCCTTGCTTTATTTGACTACTCCAGCTGTTTACTTGTTGGCCTAATTCTCGGCTCCAACCTCAGAGCCTCATTTTTGCAGACCCAAAGGACTAGAGCATTTGGCAGTAAGTCTTGATCCATTGGAGTGTAGATAGAAACTCACGTACCTCATTTTCATTCACTCTGATAAAGGAGCAGGGCCCTGAAACGCACCGGTGGAGGAACTCTGCTTCATACTGCCATCTCAGTCCCCATTAGTACCCATCTTGCTTATGAGATCAGATGCCAGATGGATGTGTTTTGCTTGCTGCTATGCTGTTATTATGCCTTTATTTTGTAGGTGCATAATGTAAAAATTGTATTATCCATTTAAAGGTGTTTATCTGTGCAATCAGATACATTCTGTATGCTTTTCTATTACTTTTAGTGCGTCTGTATTGCCTTCTGTTATACACTATATTGTCAAAAGTATTGGGACATCTGCCTATACACGCACACAAACTTTAATGGCATCCTAGTCAAATGCTGGCCATACACTATACAAAAAATCATTCTAACTCGTTTTCGAAAAACGAACACTCGGCAGACGCTCATGCCATCATGTAATGACTGATATATCGTTCAATGGACATAAATGAATCTTTTTTTTGTTAGTTTTTCCACATATACCTAGTGCAAACAGTTTGATTTAGAAACACATCAACCTTTCACTTTATCGTTCGGCAGAAAATTTCCAAACTTGCCCTTCGTTTTTTTGCCTCAAAAACATCACAACTGATAACTGATTTTTGCCCAATAACTGGTTTAAAAATGAACATACTGTCCAAATGACCGAATTTCGGCTGATTTTTCATATAGTGTATGGCCACTATTAGTTCGTAGGTTTCAATATTGAGTTGGCCCACCCTTTGCAGCTTTAACAGCTTCAACTATTCTGGAAAGGCTGTCTATAAGGTTTAGTAGTGTCTATGAGAATGTTTGACCATGCTTCCCGAAGCGCAATTGTGAGGCCAGGCACTGATGTGGACGAGAAGGCCTGGCTTGCAGGCTCCGCTTTGTGCACTGGTGTGCAGTCATGTTGGAACTGGATGGGGCCATCCCCAAACTGTTCCCACAAAGTTGGGAGCATGAAATTGTCCAAAATTTCTTGGTATGCTGACGCCTTAAGAGTTCTCTTCAGTGGAACTAAGGGCCAAGCCTAACCCCTGAAAAACCACCCCACACCATAATCCCCCCTCCATCATAACCCCCCCTCCCCCAAATGATTTGGACCAGTGCACAAAGCAAGGTCCATAAAGACATGGATGAGTGAGTTTGGGGTGGAGGAACTTGACTGCCATGCACCTGACCTCAACCTGACAGAACACCTTTGGGATGAATTAGAGTGGAGACTGCGAGCCAGGCCTTCTCATCCAACATACGTGCCTAAACTCACAAATGTGCTTCTGGACGAATGGTCAAGCATTCCCACAGACGCACTCCTAAACCTTGTGGACAGCCTTCCCAGAAGAGTTGAAGCTGTTATAGCTGAAAAGGGTGAGCCAACTCAATATTGAACCCTAGGGACTAAGACTGGGATGCCTTAAAGTTCACGTGCGTGTAAAGGTAGGTGTCCCAATACTTTTGACATTATAGTGTATGTAAAATTAGTGTAACCCTGTGGAGTTAGGGCTGTATTATCTGAAATGCCCAGTAGATGGCAGATGGACTCAGTATGCTGTTAATAAAACATTGAACATTGATCACAGGACTGGCTGCTTTTTCAGTCACATGGTTGTGACATCATCACAGGTCCTGGAAGACTTCTAGAGGTTACCTTTTGCTCAGCCAGAGAAAGGACATGCTACTAGCTGGGAGAGACTGCAGCACAGAGATAGAATCCTGCTGAGAGAACTTGCTTCACCCAAGACCACACCAGCTGAGAGAGGGACCCCTGGCAAAGACAAGCACTGAGTCCAGAGGTCTGGTGAATCCAGTGAGAGGAGACTGCAGTGGACTGACCTGGTTAATTGCGTTGTGAGGGTAAGCCAAGCCTCTCCCTGTATCACCACAGGGCACCTGTCGCCTCACTCACAGTAAAGACTCTGAAGTCCAGAGTGGACATTGCACAGCTCAGGCTGCTTCAGTGACCCTGCGGAGCAGGACTTATAAGGGCCCAACTCTCCTATGTGCACCAACGGCCATTAGGGCGAAGATAAGGGGTGGGACGCAGGTGTGCTAGTGGGTGGGTGAAGAAAATCCACATTGCATTGTTATCTGTGTTACTCTATTGTATTTTCCCATGCATGTTGGTTCATTTGCTACTTACTATATAAAGTCAGTTCAAGTTAGGCTGTGTCAGTCTCATTGCACCAAGTATGTTCCCAGTGGGACTCCACATCCATACCCCGGATGCCCCACTGGGTGGAGGCACTGCCGCAGACATGTACCCCAGCTCCCATATAGCGGAGGCTCAGGATCCGCCTGTCAGGCATAGTGAGTTAACTAGGTTCAGGGACCCCAAAGACACTAGGGGGCGCCCTCAAAACCCTGTTACATATGGAGGCACTGCTGAGATCTATTGGGGTACAACCAGTGAGAATAGGTTAAGTCCTCAGGCCACTCCCTCCTTTGCAAAAGAGCGGGCCCAGCAAAGAAATGTACCATTACAGCAAGCTGTGATGTTATGCAAAGTCCCCTCCTGCTGTGAGATGAATCACGTCATCTTGTGTATAGAAATTCGATTGGGAATAGAAATGGCGACCATCAGGGATATCCTGCAGGATTCTGAAGGCCAAACTTACATGTTAATATATTGTCATACGGACTTGGGAGACCATGAGATGCCTACCAATGTTCATTTATATGGAGCCCCGGATGAAGGATGCTCCTTAGTGTACGCTCTCCTTGATAAGGAAGAAAGGGTCTCACTGCAACCACCCTTTAAATTAGAACAGAAAGACTATGTCACAGAAAATTATTCTAAGCTCCTGACTCCCATCTCCGGAAAGGCCGGAGCCATTCCTAAACAAGCTGCCCATCCTATTACAGGACAGGGGATGATTACTCCTAAAGCAGAATCTCATCCATCTACAGCATTACTGAAACCAGACAACCCTGAAGTACGCACCCTGCCTAAAGGAGGTAGTGATGTATCGGACATACCACAGAAACTCTCAGAAGCCATAGTGACGGCAAACCACACCCATAGTTACCGCAAACTAAAGGTGTTTTCTGGGAATCAGCCTGTTCCTGCAGGAGAAGAGCCTTTTGAGGTCTGGAAGGATAATGCTATGCAGTTGTTGGAGGAATGGTCTTGTACGGATACCATAAAGAAACAACAGTTGGTAGAGAGTCTTCGTTTTCCCGCTACAGACAAGATAAGACTGTACAAGGGAGTAAATGGGGAAGCTACTGTGCACGACTATCTACAAGTCTTACAGGATGCTTATGGGAAATCAGAAGATTTGGATGATCTGTTGGTTAAGTTCCTAGCCACTAAGCAGAAGGAGCATGAAAAAGCCACTGACTATATCAACCGGTTACAGCTATCGCTAGGAAAGTTATTCCATAAAGGAGCAGTCACTGCCTCTGAGTTGGATGCTCGGCTATCTAAGCAAATTCAGAGAGGTGGTTTGACCAATAATCCAGTTATGATTCTGCTGAGAGCCAAGTTGGATGATAAAGTTCTGCCTTATTCCACAGACGTGTCCACCCCTACAGAAGGAGAAAGAGGATACAGAACTGTCAGCTCTTAGGAAGAAGGTGGCTGAATTGGAGCTCTTATGCAAATCACCACCGGAGAGAGCAGATCCTCCCCCTGGAAGTGGGGGGCAACACAGGAAGACTCAGAAAAAGCTGTTTCCTGAGGATTCACCCCGCCGACGGGACTGCTTTAAATGTGGAAAGTTAGGGCATTTTCAGTGGGAGTGCCCTGTGAATTCCATGGAGGTGGATATGGAGGTGCTGGCAACCGAGCTCGAGAAGACTCAAATGACCAGGTCTTACAAGCGAAGGAAGACCCGGCCTACATATAGTCTATCTGTTGGGGCCAAGATTGGGCCTAAATCTTTGATACACGTGCAAGTAGAAGGAATTCATGCTTCAGCGTTGCTAGATACAGGTTCTCAAGTCACCATTATCTACAGAGACTTCTATGAACGTCATTTGAAACACATTCCTATGGAACCTGCAGGAGAGTATTAGCTATGGGGCGTTGGGTCTCAAGCTCAACCTGTGGAGGGATGCATAAAAGTGACCACAACTATTCCCCTGTTAAACACCGGGATGATATGTCCTATGGAGCTGGAAGCTTTGATATGCCCTGCAGCCAAGAAAGTGTGTGCCCCAATAATATTGGGTACTAATGCAAAGATGGTACAGGATGTATTCAGGGCCTATCTGACAGAAGTGGGAGATGTCTCCTTAGACCGATTGATGGAGGTCAGCCCTGTCCTAGGAAAAGAGTGTCAACGACTAGCCCTTGAAACAAAACCAGGGTTGTGCCACTATTCAGAAACAGAACCTGCATTTGTGAAGCCTGGTGAGACCAAAACTTTACGAGCCATAGCCTCAATGCACCATGAAATGTTGGGGGGAACTGGACAATACCTTATTGAGTCTCTGCCTGAAGAGGATCAGAAGAAGGGCTGGACTCTCATACCTGAGGTAAAAGATTGGCGAAAAAGGTGGTGTCGGAGCTTTCCTGTGATGGTACAGAATTTAACCCCCACAGAAATCCGGATTGATCGTCATCAGAAGATTGGTGTGATACACCTTTTAGATCAAGTTTTGTCCATCATGTCTGTGAGTGCAGAACAGAAGGATCATGTGAAAACACCTTTAGATTTTGATCTAGAAGATTCTACTCTACCACAGCAGTGGAAAGACAGCCTTCGTTCAAAACTGGCCACCCGAGAGGGAGTGTTCTCCAGAGCAGAGATGGACGTGGGGTGTTCTAAGAGTGCCACCCATGCTATAAGACTTGCTGATTCTACTCCTTTGAGAGAAAGGTCAAGAAGAATACCCCCTCGAGATGTGGAAGATGTCCGGGACATACTCCAGCAGATGGAAGGAGCAGGCATCATCACAGAGTCCCGGAGCCCCCATGCCTCACCTATTGTGGTCGTGAGGAAAAAGAATGGTTCAGTTCGGCTATGTGTGAACTACCGTACTCTGAACAAGAGGACTGTGCCAGATCAGTACACTTTGCCCCGGATAGAGGATCTCCTGAACGCCCTATCTGGCAGCCAGTGGTTCAGTGTGCTTGACTTGAGGTCTGGATATTATAAGGTACCCATAAAGAAGGAGGATCAGGAAAAGACAGCTTTCATCTGCCCTTTGGGGTTCTTCCAGTTTACAAGAATGCCACAGGGAGTCACAGGAGCTCCTGCTACTTTTCAGAGGCTGATGGAGAAAACTGTGGGGGATATGAATCCCAAAGAGTGTCTAGTGTATCTAGATGACCTAATTGTTTTCGGGAAGACGCCAGAGGAGCATGAACAAAGGTTGCTAAAGGTGTTGGATCGACTTCAAGCTGAAGGCCTGAAGCTATCAGTGGACAAATGCCGATTTGCCCAAAACTCTGTCACTTATGTGGGGCACATAGTCTCCGCTGAAGAAGTAGTCACAGATCCTGCTAAAATTGAAGCAGTGTTGAATTGGCCAAGACCAAATAACATCAGTGAGTTGCGGTCCTTTCTCGGATTCTGTGCTTACTACCGAAGGTTCGTGGAAGACTACTCAAAGATTGCTCGAGAGTTACATGACCTGCTGAAGATTACCTCTGACGTAAGGGGTGCTAAGGCACCATATCCTAAAGACCCCTTTGGAGAGAAATGGACTTCAGGATGTGAAGATGCCTTTCTGACATTGAAGAAGAGACTTACAGAAGCTCCTGTCTTAGCCTATGCAGACCCTGAGAAACCATATATCCTCCATGTGGATGCCAGTATGGAAGGCCTAGGGGGTGTACTGCACCAAAGTTATCCAGAAGGATTGAGGCCGGTGGCTTACATAAGTAGAAGTCTTACAGGTACAGAGAAGAACTATCCAGTTCATAAATTGGAATTTCTGGCACTCAAGTGGGCCATCGTGGATAAGCTGCATGACTATTTGTATGGAGCAACATTCGAAGTAAGGACTGACAACAATCCACTTACCTACATACAGACTACAGCTAAGCTGGATGCCACAGGACATAGGAGGTTGGCTGCCTTGTCAAGCTACAGTTTCAGCCTGAAGTACAAGCCTGGGCCCAAGAATGTCAGCGCAGATGCCCTGTCCCGCAGACCTAGACTCCCTCCTCACCGAGAAGAAGAGGAGTGGGAGGAGATCCCTGGGCCGGGGGTAGGAGCCTTTTGTCAGATGTATGTGGTGGCCGAGAGTCAAGAAGAATTTGCCGAGCTAAGAGGGATAGACTCCATTAGCCACTCTCCGGAAGCTGTGCCTGAGGTGTTCCATGCTCCAGTCATGCTTCAACAGTGGTCCAGTATAACCACAGAAGACAAGAGGAAGGCTCAAGCGCAGGACTGGTATATTGGGATAGTTATCAGAGCAATAAAGACTAAGAATCCTAAATTGCTGACTTCTCTACCTGTGAGTCTAAGAGAATTATACCGAAGAGAATGGAGCCGACTACATCTCGAAGATGGAGTACTCTATAGGGTCGTGAAGTATCATGATCACCCTGACAGAAAACAATTGGTACTACCGCACAGATACCGTGGCATGGTCCTGAGAGCTCTCCACGATCAACATGGGCATCTCGGGGTGGACAAGACCTATGGCCTAGTACAAGATCGGTTCTATTGGCCTCGCATGAGGGAACATGTCGAGCAACATGTACAGACATGCAGGAGGTGTATCCAGAGGAAGACACTGCCTGTGAGAGCTGCCCCTATGGGTCATCTGAAAAGTACGGGACCCATGGATCTTGTGTGCATGGACTATCTCTGCATTGAGAACGATACAGCGGGAATTGGAAATGTGCTGGTGGTAAAGGACCATTTCACCAGATATGCTCAAGCCTTCCCCACTAAAGATCAAAAGGCTGTTACTGTAGCCAAAGTCCTTTGGCAGAAGTATTTCATTCACTATGGACTACCCAATCGGATACACTCTGATCAAGGTAGAGACTTTGAGAGTAAGTTGATCAAGGAGCTGTTGAACATGTTGCGGGTGCAGAAGTCCAGAACCACACCTTATCATCCGGAGGGCGATGCACAGCCAGAACGGTTCAATAGGACCCTCCTAGATATGCTAGGGACTCTCAAGCAAGTCGAAAAGCGGTCTTGGAGTAAACATGTGGAAGCCATGGTCCACGCATACAACTGTACAAGGCATGAATCTACAGGGTTCTCACCCTATTTCCTAATGTTCGGAAGAGAAGCTCGATTGCCGATAGATATCCGTTTGGGAGTGTCTCCTGATGGAACAGATTCAACTTCACACTTTCAATATGTGAGAAACCTCAAACAAAACCTTCATCGGGCCTATGAGTTGGCCACCCAAGCTGCAGCAAAAATGGAAGAACGGAACAAAAGAAGGTATGATGCTAAAGTGAGATATCGGGAGATTCAAGCAGGGGATAAAGTTCTTCTCTGGAATCTAGGTGTGCCTGGAAAACACAAGCTGGCTGACAGATGGAAAGATACCCTGTTTGAAGTTGTGTCCAAACTGGAAGGGCTGCCACTGTACAACATTAGGGGCCCGGAGGGCCGAATAAAGGCTTGGCATAGAAACCATCTGCTTCCAGTTGTGTATGCTGATGAAGAGGAGGAGAGTAGTGAAGAACTGAGGGAAAACCCAGCAGAGAGTCCTGGAAATGGGGCAGAGGAGACCCCGGGAACTCCCAGTGCAGAGGATCAGTGGTGGTCATCACCCGCTGAAGAAACACAGCAATTGCCTCGTTTAACTCCTGTGGTTTCACAAAGTTCTCCAAGGTTGAATCCAGAAAGTCCATGTTTTGTGCCTGGAACTTCCCTTAGAGACTCTAGTTCGAGGGCAGGAGTCGAAGTTCCACAGTTGATGTCCCAAGATCCTCTTCCACAGCGAGAACTGAGACACAGCACCAGAGTGCGGCAACCCCCTAGGGCCCTAGTTTATGATAATATAGGAGAGCCCAGTTATGCCCTGCTGACACAAGCGGCATCTAAAATGGCCACTTTCCTACATGCACTAGCTGAAGTGGTAAATGTTAGTGATTCTTTACCCTAGATAACTAGCTAGCTAGGATGTTACTGTGCTAACTGTACTGTATGTATGCTAAACCTTTTTCTGTTGAATTTTTGTTAAGCCCCCTGGCTAGGACTTGCCAGTGGAAGGCAAGTATTTTTCAAGGGGGAGCATGTAACCCTGTGGAGTTAGGGCTGTATTATCTGAAATGCCCAGTAGATGGAAGATGGACTCAGTATGCTGTTAATAAAACATTGAGCATTGATCACAGGACTGGCTGCTTTTTCAGTCACATGGTTGTGACATCATCACAGGTCCTGGAAGACTTCTAGAGGTTACCTTTTGCTCAGCCAGAGAAAGGACATGCTACTAGCTGGGAGAGACTGCAGCACAGAGATAGAATCCTGCTGAGAGAACTTGCTTCACCCAAGACCACACCAGCTGAGAGAGGGACCCCTGGCAAAGACAAGCACTGAGTCCAGAGGTCTGGTGAATCCAGTGAGAGGAGACTGCAGTGGACTGACCTGGTTAATTGCATTGTGAGGGTAAGCCAAGCCTCTCCCTGTATCACCACAGGGCACCTGTCGCCTCACTCACAGTAAAGACTCTGAAGTCCAGAGTGGACATTGCACAGCTCAGGCTGCTTCAGTGACCCTGCGGAGCAGGACTTATAAGGGCCATTAGGGCGAAGATAAGGGGGTGGGACGCAGGTGTGGTAGTGGGTGGGTGAAGAAAATCCACATTGCATTGTTATCTGTGTTACTCTATTATATTTTCCCATGCATGTTGGTTCATTTGCTACTTACTATATAAAGTCAGTTCAAGTTAGGCTGTGTCAGTCTCATTGCACCAAGTATGTTCCCAGTGGGACCCCACATCCCTACCCCGGATGCCCCACTGGGTGGAGGCACTGCCGCAGACATGTACCCCAGCTCCCATATAGCGGAGGCTCAGGATCCGCCTGTCAGGCATAGTGAGTTAACTAGGTGCAGGGACCCCAAAGACACTAGGGGGCGCCCTTAAAACCCCGTTACATTAGCAAGGAATTTCAGTTTGCCTACACTCTAATGAGTGATAAATATGCAGATTCATCCATATTAACAACATGTACATATGCTTTATGAAGACATTCTCAGTGCCACTAAGAACCCTAGGGTTCATGCAGCAGACCAACGGGTACCCTGCTCATCCACATTACCATTTAGCCATAGCATGACAGCTTTATTAGTAGAATCAAAATCACAAAAAACACATTTTAAAAGTATATTTCTAGTGTAGTTCTTAGCTAATGGAAAGCAACATTAATAGAATGGAAGACTTTCAACTTTCTGGCACACTGAAACTTGTTTCTAAAAAAAACAAAAAAAAACAGTGATTGTCTAGTATTTGAAGCTTTTTGGATAATGGTTTCCTGAAAAATAGATCCCCATTTCTTTTTTATATCTTGCCATACAGCATAATGCAGAGTGTACCCTTTTATAGCGATAAAGTGCTTCCTAAATATTCTCTTTTATGCTACTGTTAACATATAATTGCTCCATCATACCACGTAGTATATATCTCTTCACAGTAGGGAGTACTAAGTATATTCTTTTTGCTGAACCGCAGACTAATTTAGCTCCTTACAGCACCAGAATGTGATTCGCATCCCTTGCTTATTATCTTGCAAGACTCTGGCAAAATAAGATCTTTCTCAGATCTGAAGGAGCAGAGGTGTTGTCCTTGCTTTCATAATTCAGTTCTAACTACACTCCTTTGACATGTACAGTATATATGAATTGAAAATTGTGTAAAACAGAGAAAAGGCAACACTCAACGGCTTGTGACCAGTATATACAGTATCTCACAAAAGTGAGTACACCCATCACATTTTTGTAAATATTTTATTCTATCCTTTTATGTGACAACACTGAAGAGATTACACTTTGCTACAATGTAAAGTAGTGAGTGTACAGCTCAGTGTAAATTTGCTGTCCCTCAAAATAACTCAACACACAGCCATTAATGTCTAAACCGCTGGCAACAAAGGTGAGTACACCCCTAAGTGGGAATGTCCAAACTGGACCCAAAGTGTCAATATTTTGTGTGGTCACCATTATTTTCCAGCACTGCCTTGACCCTCTTTGACATGCAGTTCACCAGAGCTTCACAGGTTGCCATTGGAGTTCTCTTCCATTCCTCCCTCAAAATAACTCAACACACAGCCATTAATGTCTAAACTGCGGGCAACAAATGTGAGTACACCCCCAAGTTAAAATGTCCAAATCTGGCCCAATTAGCCATTTTCCCTCCCCAGTGTCACGTGACGCATTAGTGTTAAAAGGTCTCAGGTGTGACTAGGGAGCAGGTGTGTTAAATTTGGTACATGAAAGAAAGGAAAGGAGGCGCAACCACCTAGTGCATTACCCGTGGTACTGTATAAAATTTTTAATAAAAAATGCCAAATGCATACTCACAAGCATGCAGAAATAAAATCGTGTTACAAATTCCAGTCACACGTGTGCTGGAACATGTCCTTTAAGATGCGACCGCTAACACGTTTCGGGAGTCAAGCCCTCTTCTTCAGAGCTGGTCATGACCATAGCAGGTACAAGTATCACATATTTCTGCATGTTTGTGAGTATGCATTTGGCATTTTTTATTAAAAATTTTATACAGTACCATGGGTAATGCACTGGGTGGTTGCGCCTCCTTTCCTTTCTTTCATGTACAGGATTTGGAGTTCCCTGCCTGAGGAGAGCAGCACGCCAGTCTTCCCCTTTGAAGTGAGCGCTTAGTTGAAATATTTGTTTGGTGTTAAATTTGGTGTTATCATTCTCACTCTCTCATACTGGTCACTGGAAGTTCAACATGAGACCTCCTGGCAAAGAACTCTATGAGGATCTGAAAAAAAGAGTTGTTGCTCTACATAAAGATGGCCTAGGCTATAAGAAGATTGCCAAGACCCTGAAACTGAGCTGCAGCACAGTGGCCAAGACCATACAGGGGTTTAACAGGACAGGTTCCACCTAAAACAGGCCTCGCCAATATCAACCAAAGAAGTTGAGTGCAATTGCTCAGCGTCATAGCCAGAGAATGTCTTTGAGTCCCACCAGCATTGCTACAGAGGTTGAAGGGGTGGGGGGTCAGCCTGTCAATGCTCAGTCCATATGCCGCACACTGTATAAAATTGGTCTGCATGGCTGTCGTCCCAGAAGGAAGCCTCTTCTAAAGATGATGCACAAGAAAGCCTGCAAACAGTTTGCTGGAGACAAGCAGACTAAGGACATGGATTACTGGATTACTGGAACCATGTCCTGTGGTCTGATGAGACCAAGAGAAAACGTATCTGGTTCAGATGGTGTCAAGCGTGTGTGTAAGGAACCAGGTGAGGAGTACAAAGACAAGTGTGTCTTGCCTACAGTCAAGCATGGTGGTGGGAGTGTCATGGTCTGGGGCTCCATGAGTGCTGCCGGCACTGGGGAGCTACAGTTCATTGAGGGAACCATGAATGCCAACATGTACTGGGACATACTGAAGCAGAGCATGATCCCCTCCCTTCGGAGACTGTATTCCAACATAATAACGACCCCCAACACACCTCCAAAATGACCACTGCCTTGCTAAAGAAGCTGAGGGTAAAGGTGATGGACTTGCCAAGAATGTCTCCAGACCTAAACCCTACTGAGCATCCGTGGGACATCCTCAAACAGAAGGTGGAGGAGCGCAAGGTCTCTAACATCCACCAGCTCCGTGGAGGAGTGGAAGAGGACTCCAGTGGCAACCTGTGAAGCTCTGGTGAACTCCATGTTCCACTGCCATAACCCAAAAGGTCACACAAAATATTAACACTTTGGGCCCAATTTGGACATTTTCACTTAGGGGTGTACTCACTTTTGTTGCCAGCGGTTTAGACATTAATGGCTGTGGGTTGAGTTATTTTGAGGGGACAGCAAATTTACACTGTTATGCAAGCTGTACACTCACTACTTTACATTGCAGCAAAGTGTCATTTCTTCAGTGTTGTCACATGAAAAGATATAATAAAATATTTACAAAAATGTGAGGGGTATACTCACTTTTGTAAGATACTGTATATATTGTATCTCCTGTGTAGATTGGAAGCATAATCATTTACACTGTCTCCACTCATTAACATATCTATGATATATGTATCTATTTCTACATTTTATAAGCATTTATATCAGTCCCCCACACAGACACCCTCTATGATCAATAAGGCGAGAGAGAGAAAAAGAGACAGAGTACAGTGCAACCCACTGCAACCAATCAAAAGTTAGATTTCATAAAGGCATTTCTCAGATGGTCATTTTTGTGTCTTTATAAGTGAACATGTGCTATGGGCCCAGCCACATGCCAGTAGATTAGACCTGCTTAGCATTTAGGAACAGGGACTGCTGTAGGTGAATGTACACATTCCTATATTCCCTGATCACTCATACAAAGGCGACCATTACAGTATATTGTTTTTTTTGCAGTGTTTGTTGATTTTTGTGATACACAAGATGCAATGTGGGATACACATTTAGTCCAAACACTGAAAAGTTCTTAGGCTACATTCACACCTGAGCGTAGCGTTTTCGCACGTTTTTACCGCGATTTTACCGCGATTTTTGTGCAGGCGTTTTTAGATTGAATAGAAACCAATGGAAAACACCTGTAATCTGCCCAAAAAGAAGCTCATGTACTTTTTTGAGCGTTGGGCATTTTGCTCACAGCGTCAAAACGCTCAGATGTGAACAGGGGCCATTGAAATGAATAGGATTTGTCTTGTTGGGCGTTTTGAGAGCTGATCCTAGAGCAGAAAAACTCCCCAAAAATGCCCCAAAACGCCTACATGTGAACGGAGCCTTACATATGTAGTATCCCCATACTTGTGAGGAGTAGCAGAATGTGTTTTGGAGTGTACTGTATTTCTAAGTATGTCCATGCTGCGTGTTAGAAATATCTTTTTAATTGACAACTTCGTGTTTAACCACTTCAATACAGGGCCCTTTCACCTCCTTCCTGCCCAGGCCCATTTCCAGCTTTCAGGGCTGTCACACTTTGAATGACAATTGCGTAGCCATGCTACACTGTACCCATATTACATTTTTATCATTTTTTTCACACAAATAGAGCTTTCTTTTAGTGGTATTTAATCACCGCTGGGTTTCTTATTTCTTACAAAAAAAAAAAAGAAAAAAGACAATATTTTGAAAAAAAAAAAGCTTTCTTATTTTCTGTCAGTAAATTTTGAAAATAAGTAATTTTTCTCCTTCACTGATATGGGCTGATGAGGCTGCACTGATGGGCACTGATAGGCGGCACTGATTAGGTGGCACTTATGGCCACTGTTGAGGTTTCACTTATGGGCACTGATGAGGTGGCACTAATGAGGAGGTACTAATATGCCACACTGATGGGCACTGATAGGTGACACTGATAGGCGGCACTGATAAGCATTGAAAGGCGGCACTGATGGGCACTGAGAGGTGACACTGACGGGCACTGATGGGCGGCACTGATGGGCACTGACGGGCGGCACTGATGGGCGGCACTGATAGGCACTGATGGAGGCACTGATTGGAACTGACGGGTAGCACTGATGACACTGATGGGTGGCACTTATGGACACTGATGGTGGGCACAGATGAGCAGGCACTGATGGGCACTGACTGGCAGCACTATGGGCATTGATGGTGGGCACTGTGGGCACTGCTGGCGAGCACTGTGGGCACTGTTTTTTTACCTTTTCTATAATCAGGGCACTGATGATCAGTGTCCTGATTACCTGTCCTAGACTCCTCTGATCGTCTCTCCTCGCCACACACTCTGACAGTGTGAGGCGAGGAGACCCGATAAATGTCACTTCCTCATTTACATGTGACCAGCTGTGATTTACCAAGATCGGGGTTGCGCCGTGTCCTAGCAACAATGCGCGGCCACGATCGCTGAACTGAGCACCCCCGCGGGCATGCAAGAGAGGCTGTTCTGGGACGCCGTTATATGATGTCGTTCCAAAACAAGAGCTGCACCACTCCGCCGTCATTTAAAGGTATGCGGTTGGTAAGTAGTTTAAAAAAAATGTAATTCTCTTTCCACATTTTTCAAAAACGTTTGGCCAAAACATGCTATTTCCAAATGACTCTATGCCTTTTAGAAAATATATTGGGGTGTTTGTTTTACAAAGGGTAGTCATTTCTCATTTGTTGTCTCATTGGTTGAACTGGAGGGACTTGTGTATTTTTTTCAACCAGACTAACTATGTAACTATCAGCCCAATTCATTAACGTTTAGAAAAAAAAAAGAGTACCCACAACAAGCAGTATGGCACTTTCAGGATAGTGACTTCATGTGATCTGATGCTGAATATGTGAACTAGTTTATTTGCTATAAGTCAGATTTAGCTGTATCTAGCCAAAAAAATATGTTTGCTTCAGAGAAAGATGGTTTGCTTTTATATGGCTTTCCTTTAGGCTGCATCCATCCCTCAGAGACTTCCTGTTTATTTGTTAAGTTCAGTTGTTTTCTGCTGACAATACACATTGATCCATCTGATTGTGAATACTGACTGTGTAACCAACTCTCAGTAAAGAGCTAAATTTGCATTATGTGAATACAATGTACACTTCATTAATGTTTTTTGCCTGCAGTAATCAATACATGCCAGAGCACAGCAAGAGCAGTCTGTTGGCACCTGTCAGTTTTTAGCATGTTTAAACCCTAACCCCTTTTTTAAAGCCCCCCGTTTTTCATTGTTTCACATCAGGTGCAACATATAGTTCCATGGCTACATATGTGAAGGTCAAGAGTAGAAACTGTCATTTCCCAGAGTAAAACAAGCTCAATAGCTTTTTCATAGCTTGATTATTTTGCACACACATATTTTTTCTGAATGTAAAATAATCTGGCAGTTAAATTGATTTATTTGGCTAGTGATTAATATTACCTCATAAACAAGCAAATTGGGGGAGCAAACCCTGAACATGTATATCTAAAGCCGGTGCAGCTATGAACCAAGCGACATGTATATTAAAAAAGAATAGCACACACATGCAAAAGAAATGACTATCAAATATGGAGACAATCCATAAATAAAAATGGGGATTTGGTCCCACCATATGGCCATATCGTGCTCAAGCCCACCACTACGTCAAAATACCCCATTATCAGTGGGTCCTACACTATCCATAAAAAAGGGGTGAATCCAGCCTCTCTAACCCTTGGAGACAACACTCCTTGCTGGGAGAGATGTGCTAATGCACTACAAGGGACTCCTCCTATATCTACTTGATAGTGGACACTGATAGAGTACAGGTGTGTGTGGGGGGTGGGGTGCTCAACCTCAGAAGTCTGGTCAGACCGAATACATAATAAACAAGCAAAAAATTGGGGGAGCAAACCCTGAACATGTATATCTAAAGCAGGTGCAGCTATGAACCAAGCAACATGTATATTAAAAAAGAATAGCGCACACATGCAAAATAAATGACTATTAAATATGGAGACAATCCATAAAAAAAATGGGGATTTAGTCCCACCATATGGCCATATCATGCTCAAGCCCACCACTACGTCAAAGTACCCCATTATCAGTGGGTCCTACACTATCCATAAAAAAGGGGGGGGGGAATCCAGCCTATCTAACCCTTGGAGACAACACTCCTTGCTGGGAGAGATGTGCTAATGCACTACAAGGGACTCCTACTATATGTACTTGATAGTGGACACTGATAGAGTACAGATGTGTGTGGGGGGTGGGGTGCTCAACCTCAGAAGTCTGGTCAGACCGAATACATAATAAACAATATTACCTCCACTTGTAGTCTGAATAATTCATCCTGTTTGAAAATACAAGACAGATTGTTAAATACATTGCCTGAAATGTACTAATTTTTTTTTTTTACTAATTTTAGCAAAATATTACAAAACTAAGCCATAAAAACTTTCACATTAAATATGTATTATACATCTTTGTGCTGGTTACAAAAAAAGGGCAACTAGAAAGCAAAATTAATACTAAAAATAATAGTCATTTATTTTAGGAATTGAAATTGTATTTTTTTATTTTAGTGTGTTTTTCTTATTAACCACTATGTGACCTTACAGTATGCTTAGATGCAGCAAGAAGTTTAGTGGTGAAATGAGCGTGCATAAAATTTGTAAACCAGCCAAGATGGTTTCCTGAAAAACTCAGCCCATAAATTTTCAAAGCGTGCCAGACAAATACTGCCTAGGGAGACTTCACGAGTGCAAATCTTTGACAGTACAGAAGGCATTCTTGATGTAGTTAGTATTGTCGGAATCTATTATCAAAATGTTATCATAATAGATGCCATGTTCATTAACAGTTTTGACGACAGACCGGGCTCCTTTTGAATAATTAACATGTTTAAGAAAGGTAACATCTGCTAAGGAAAATTCAGCAAGATTTTTACACTGTAAAATAAAACCTATTGCTCCCATTAAATAGTACACAGGGGCATAATCTGATGAATAACATATCACCGCAACCATAAAGTTTACATATTGTTAACATATTCATATTAAATATTACCAAATTGTTTATTTTAATTTATGTGAGCAGCTAGTATCTTTATGTTACCCTATAGTGGAATGTCTCTCAGGGTAGTTTTTCTTTTTACATGGGTAAGGCTAGCCATACACATTTCAATATTATTAAACAGCGTGGATGTTGTATTCATACAGACACAGCACCAGTAGCTGTTTAAACATCCCGAACCTGATTGAGCCCTCGTTCACATTAAACGCGGCTTTGAAATCGTGCATGTTCATCTGGACTCACACGATTTCAAAGCCCCATTTCAGGCTGACATTGGGGTGGCAACTTGAAAGACAAATGTCTATTGAAATCACCCCCGAAGTCGCCAAAAGTACTGCAGGAACTACTTTTGGAAACCAGTGCCGCACCAATTGGGACACTCCAAATGCCGGCAATGGGCTGCCATTTGACATACGATTTGACCTGTCAAATCGCATGTCAAATCACACATATGGGAAAGGAGGCATAATGCAGTCATTGTTTGGCTGGCAACCTTCCACCCAACTCCTTTGATTTTTGAATCAAAGTTTGTTGAACCAGGTGATGCTGACAGGGCCACCCACAGCTCACATTTTTGTGATTTAGTTGGAATTGGCCGAATTTAAGCTGTGTATGGCCAGCCTTACTCTGCATCAAGCTATTATTCTACACTTTTTAACCATGGTTTATTTTTTATTTTTTGGAAGGAAATTGAATCAATGCAAATGCTTTCTGAATGCTGTACAAGCATCTAAGGCATGTTTCGGGCTCCCTGTCAATGACTTGAGGGGCTTGACAAGTTGTCAAGACCCGCCAGACATTGCTGGTGAGATCAAAAACAAGGCAAAGTGATGCAATCGCATACTAGACCGATTGCTTTTATGTTATAGAAAAAGAATTGGTATTGCAAAGTGCTTTGAAAAGCTTCAATAACAAAGCACATGCCATGCCAGTTTGAACCAAATTCTTCATGCCCATGTTTTTAAGCCAATGCAATCCCAATGGGAAATATAGATAAGTAGTTATCTGCAAAAGCTTTGTGTCAATATCTTTCATGCTTGTACAGAATTAGGTGACTCTATAGAACTAGGGGTTACTTTAACCTTTGGGCTAAATTTTAGGGGTTATACTAGGTTGGTGGTAGGATCAGGGATTAGCAAACTTAGTTTAAAGTGATTGTAAAGGTAACCTTTTTTTCTTTTAAATAACAAACATGGTATACTTACCTGCTCTGTGCAATGGTTTTGCACAGAGCAGCCCTGATCCTCTTCTCGGGTCCCTCGCTTCTGTCTCCTCCTGCCTGCTGTGTGCCCTCATAGCAAGCCGCTTGCTATAGGTACACTCATGCAGCCTTGCTCATAAGCCATGCCCTGTGTGTCTATCGTGCTCCCTGCTTCCTCCTCACAAGCTGTGATTGAGTAGCAAGAGCAAATGGCTCCTAATGCTGTGTCTGAGCCAGTGAGGAAAGAGAAAAAGAGAGCAGCAATGCTGATCTCATGCACAGTGCTGGATCAACATCAGCCTCAGGTAATTTTTAAGGGGGAGCTGGGAGGGAATCAGCGCATGGAAGGTTTTTTACCTTAACACATACAATGCATGAAGGCAGGGGTCTCCAAACTTTCTAAACAAGGGGCCAATTTACTGTCCTTCAGATTTTAGTAAGGCTAGACTGTAGCCATCAGGAGTGGAAAATGTCCCCACATCAGTTGGAGTAAACAGTGCCCCATTGTTGATGTCATTGTACCCTATTGTTGTTGTCATTAATAATGTGCCCCTCATTGGTGTTATTGGTAGGAATAGTGCGATTTGAAATAATTATATTTATTTGAAGTCAACCTATGATGCAGGTAATAGTTGGACAATAATAGGAAGTACATCCCCAAGGAGAAACATGGCCAGAGATGTCTCCCACGAGCACCTAATGAACCTGATGCAACACAACTATGGGAAGAAATCTATAACATTGTGACACCAAATTGGTCCACCATGACTGCCAAACAGCGTGAGGCACGTGGTAAGTGCATGTTGACTCCTCCACAGACTATGGGATCCTATCAGTTATAGGTTTCTTTGCCACTTTACTCAAAAAGAAGAAAAAATCAGTCTTTTTTTTAAATGTTTTCCTTCCTATGGAAAGTCATGGACGTTAGACTGTGAATGACATTTGGATGTTCCATCCAGAAAGCAAAAAAAAAACTCCAGGCACAATAGTAAGGTTTTGTGACCAAATGTTCCTCTTTTTTTTTTTTTTTAGTACATCATCAAACATCTCAGAGCGTGAGGAGAACGTTAAACAAATTCAGACAAAGCAGTGCAGGGAAGTGAGCAAGCTATTACTGAAGAGGGAGAAGACCAGTCCCAGTCTGTGGAGGAGACAGAACGTCCAATTGCACGTCCAAGCCCTTCAAAAATGTCCGTAGATGTGAGCATACTACTGATTACTAAGCTTAATCAGTTGTACACCAAGGCATCATTGAAGTTCTCAATCGGCATATTATTCTCTAAAGGTTAGGGATGACAGGCCAACAACATCAAGATCCTCTTAATGTGTCAAAAGGCCTGAAAATAATGAGATGGACAAAGCCATGAAGTCCTTCATGTATGAGATGACCTCCATTAAAAGACAGGAGAGAAAGGATCCATTCTGTGACCCCAATAACTCGAATGCTTCCTTCCTGAGGACAATTCATCATACACTACAAAAAACCCAGCAGAGAGGCTGGTGGAGATACATACGGGTATATTTAATTATGTGGGGGGATGTATTAGAGCTGTCGAATCAGGAATGCCATTGCCAACTAATAGTCAGTATGAACCAGGGGCGTAACTACAGGGGTTGCAGGGGTTGCAATCGCTACCGGGCCCCATGCTCCAGGGGGCCCGGTAGCAAACCAGTGGGTGAACTTCCAGGATCGCAAAGGTCACACTTGCGACCGGACCCTGGCATTGCACCACTGTGGGGAGGCCCCAAGATTGCAGGAAGGGGGCCCACGAGATTGCAGGAAGGGGGCCCACTGCAGAACCTGCTGCGGGACCGTAATAAAAGGCCATGCAACGAGTGTAAAGAGCCCCAGGATTAGTGGGAAGAGCCCTGGGCTTGAAGGTAAGGGCCCCGGCCAGGGGTCTGGGGGGCCCTTCATGGTTTCTTGCATCAGGGCCCTGAAGGTTCTAGTTACGCCTCTGGTATGAACCCCCTCAGAGGTCATACCGTCGATATCCGTATTGTATATCCATATCCGTGAGTCCCCATGTGTGCCAGGCCAGCCATACCCACCACCCTATCCACAATCCCCTTTGCATTCATACAGCTCTATGCACAATACCTAGAGACCTTCTTATGTAAGTTCCTCTCCTGATCAGTCCTAACAGGGAACAAATCCTCCAAGTTTAAACACTAGCTCAAATTCCACAGATGTTTCTCAAGCAAATAGCCAATCCAGCTCTGGTTCTTCTTCTCAACCTTCTACTTCATATTCCCTGTTCCCTATTCCTTTTTATCAGGATCTGTACCGGGTTTTTGTGCTACAACCTAGAAAAAATTGAACATCTCTCTGCAGCAGCACTCAAACAACATTCTTCGGACACATAAGATGGATACAATTTTTATTTGATATATACCGTGTTTCCCCGAAAATAAGACCGGGTCTTAAATTAATTTTGGCTACAAAAAACACACTAGGGCTTATTTTCAGGGGATGTCTTATTTATTTACTGCGTGTACAATAATTTACATTTATTCAAAAACAGTCATGTCACCATGATGATCTTAAAGTGGTTGTAACCCTAACAAAAAGAAAAATCCTGATTCTTTAAGGCATGATAGACAGCACAGTGCTTGTATTATGTCATTTACCCCTCTCTTTGTTCTAAAAAACCTGGAATAAAACAATAAAATGTTTTTAAAAAAGTTCCTGCGTCCCCTGTCTTCTCAGGAGTCAGCATTAGGACATTCAGTAATCCCAAAAATAAACCTTGATAAAGGCATTATAAAATTATATAATCTGTTTTGTAAAAAGATTATAGAGTGTGCAGTGTGTCTCTTTTTGTAACTTTATAGTAGAAAATACCTTATTTATTGGGTGCTCATATGACCCACCGGAGCTCTTCTTCCCCGCTTTCAGCACTGCAGAGTGAGGGGCCACTGACGTAAACCGCGAGGAGAGGAGATCTACCTCAAGTCTTATGAGCGCTCAGCGCGCTGTAAATAATCTATTTTCCACAATAAAGTTACAAAAGGAGACACACTGCACATTATATAATCTTTTTACAAAATGGATTAAATGTTTTAAGAACAACTTTAACTAGGGCTTATTTTTGGGGTAGGGCTTTTATTGCAGCCATCCCCAAAATTAACACTAGGTCTTATTTTCAGGGTAGAGCTTATTTTCAGGGAAACAGGGTATATATATATATATATATATATATATATATATATATACACATATATTGTTTTATGGGTCTCATTGAGGACAGTAATTTTCAGTATACCGTAACAAAAAAATGACACTTGATAAATAGATGACTTCTTACCTCAAGGTCACTAAGAGACATTCATTTGCAGGTACACTCCTTCTCATGTTGGTTTGTCTTCGATGCACCCGTGGGTACAACTGGTCCAGTAAGTAGTCGAATGTGCCTACGGTCATCCTGGTGAAGCTGAAAAACTTTGTAGGATACTGTCAGAGATGTACGTAGTGCAGAGCCACAAAACCTTCAGAAGGCCACTTAACGAGCATGGGATGGGTCCAAAATCGATGACGTCTCCTAGCCACAATCTGCTTTTTCTTGCTCACCTTCCTCCACATATAGACAAATATGACAAACAATCTCACGCTGTCCCAAAAATTGTCTGAATCCATCGCACAAAGCAGATAGCACACACGAGGACAAAGCAAGGACACAGCAAGGACAAGTCACTCACTGAAAACTGCAATGCAGCATAGGAGGAGCAATGCTTTATGGGTAATGTCATCAAAGCCACATAAACTGCTGTAAACGTATTGAAACTGATGCAAAAACAGATGAGAATGGATGTAAACGGGTAAATTAACGGATGTTAATGGAACAAAAGATGAATGTAAAAAAACTGAAAATAACGGAATTTAAGATGGATAAAGACAGATTAAGCAGCGGATGATAACTGATATGCTTTCAACGTGGCTAAACTGATGGTGCCCGTGTAAAGGGGCCTTAGTGGCTAATTTAGGTATTAGGTTAACTGAGTAAGAAAAAGTCTTGATATGATAAGGCATCTCTATGTTCTGAAAGGATTCTGACAATGTTGTTGGGATTCACCTGTCAGCTGGATCTTCCCCTGGCTCAGCTGCCTTCTCCACTGCCTGGGGTTCCCGTGAGTGCTGGAAGAGCAGAGCGGACAGTGGGGACTGACAGTTACTGCTCTCTGCTCCAAGCAGACTGAGAGCTTAACAATCAACGGTCATGTAAGCACTCAGTTCTGTGTCTTAGAGCCACTGTGGGACAGCTCCAGCATCACACTGATGCTGTATCATGGAGGTGAACATGTGTGTTTGTTTTTTTTAAACCCATACTTCTCCTTAAAGAGGAAGCAACGCTTTCTCTGTAACTTGTACCTATAGGTAAGCCTATAATAAGGCTTACTTAAAGGTATTGTAATTTAGGGATAGATCGATATGTTTTTTTCAGGGCTGATACCGATAACGATATTTTGGTCACAAAGTATCGGTATCGGCCAATATGGGCCGATATTTTGTACATTTAAAGTTTTGAAAAATAAAGACAATTTTTGACACAAATCTGGTACTGAACATGTTAACGTTTGTTTATTAACATTTTTAACATGCCTGTGGCTGGCTGGTAAAGGACCTGTTGGTGGCTGGCTGGTACAGGGCTTGTGGGTGTGGGTGGCTGGCTGGCACCGGGCTGCCGTGGGTGGGTGTATGGATGTGTTATACACTACCGAGAGACTCCCGACTCCAAATGAGGCTGTCCAAGGCAAGGGAGGCGGCCTAAGAAGGCAGAAGATTAGGCCCACTGTGCGGGGGTGCATGGCGCAACATACGCAATGACGTCACGACAATATCGGTAATATTGGCAAGTTCCGGGGCCGATACCGATATATCAGCCCTCCGATAATCGGCTTTGCCGATAATCGGTTGATCCCTACTGTAAATATCTCCTAAACATGAACCATTTAGGAGATATTTACTTTGCATGCAGCCAGTGACATCACTCGTGCATACGCTCTGAAGTAATGGCCATCCGTATTGTTCCTTCAGAGCCTTGTGCCGTAAACGGCGGCTCTCGTGCGCATGCACGGGAGTGACGTCATTGCAGCTCCGGCCAATCAGATGGCCAGAGGACACAAACCCAGAAGAAAGACGGGTGAACATGTCGGCCGTGTCAGCAGTGAGCGGGCGCCGCTGCGGGGGATTTCGTTCTAAGGTAAGTATTTCTTACCCATGCCATGCTTACTAGGCCATTATGCCTTTGTCTTTCATGTTTTTAATTTTTTATTTTTTTTTTGTCATTAGACAAACTCAGCATTCCCCATAAAAAAAAACTCTTGATTGAATAGACCAATCAGTCGTGAGATAGGGAGACATGCACTAAAACGCATTGCCTGGACCAACAAGTTTTACACTCTGTAGGAAGTGGGCGAGCCTAAATGTCAGGCTGTGCTCAGACTGTCAGCTGCGATCTCTGATGTGGAACTCACTGAAGATGCAGCTGTGCTCCACTCCACCATGTCCCTGAAAGCTCAGCAGCTCCCAGTGTGGCTGTCATTGCTCAGCAACACTGCTTTCTACGACCTCTGCAGTGGGTTTTAGGGTAAGTATCCCTGCTCCCATGACCTAAGTGACTTAATACTGAAATAGTATAATTCTGACTCACACAAATCTATTCCCTCATTTTAAGTTGAAAATTAAAGTTGATCTCTAGGCAAACAGAAAAATACACAGAAAAAATACACATATGTAACTATCTTATCTTTGTCAGGAGGAACCTCTCTTGATACTTGATTGAATCACTGGCATGCAAGACGTCAGGGTAGTTAGCTTCCATGCAGGGCTGCAACAAGGCAGTGCAGGCGGCAAACAGACCAATTTAAAAAGTAAAGGAACAGGCTAGGGTCATACCCAGAACAGAAGAAAAAACTCTGATCAACTTACCGAAGAGTTCCAAAGAACCAGGAGGACATTCTTGTACAAGAACAGTGTTCCAGTGTACTGAAAAAAAAAATTATACTTGCTGCCTAATGATACTACAATCATTCTAGAATGTGCCTTTCCTGCAATTCTCTTTTTAAACTAAAAAATGTAATGGTTATATGTATAGTTAAAGTGTAACTGACACAATTAGAAGACACTAGAACTGGAGTTAATTCTCTGAAAGCTTACAGACCACACAAATTCCAAAAAATGTACTGTATCTCCACACTCCAACTTATCTGTTCCAGTTTGCTGGTTTGTGAGAAACACATTGACGCAGTTTCTTCAGCAACTAGTGAATGTATTCATCTTATTGGACCTACATTTTTATTTTGAGCCCAAAACCATTCTCATCTACCATAAGAAAAAGTGGAATTTACTGGAATGAGATCAAGAATGGATTTAAGCAAATACCCCAAAAAAATTATTTCCTGCTAGATCTGATAAAACCTTGAGATATATGGGTATAAAACGCATAGTCTACCTACTCAATTTTCAGTTTACCATCCAGTAACAGCTACAGTGGCGTACCAAGAGGGGGGGCGGGGGGGCGGCCCGCCCCGGGTGCCACGCACTGGGGGGGTGTCAGCCGGTGTTGTGCCCTGCCCAGCGTGTTCCGTATCGCTGTGAAGGCAGCTCCTTCAGTCAGCGCTGCGGGGGGGGGGGGGAAGGGGCGGAGCCGCAGTGGGAGAAGGGGGCGGGGCATCGGCGGGAAGAAGGGGCGGAGCCTCAGCCTCGGCAGGAAGAAGGTGAGTTCCGAAGTGTGTGTGCTGGATAGGAGGGGGATGGGGCAGCTGCATATGAGGAATTCATCTTTCCCTAGCTCCCTTTTCCGTTCAGTGCTCTCCACCCCCCTGGTTTTCTCTGCCCGCCCCCCAAGTGCTACCTGCCCCCCCCCCCCCCCAGTGCTGTCCACCTGCCTGGTTTTCCCTGCCCACCCCTCAAGTGCTACCTGTCCCCCCCCCCAGTGCTGTCCACCTGCCTGGTTTTCCCTGCCCACCCCTCAAGTGCTACCTGTCCCCCCCCCAATGCTCTCCACCCCCTGGTTTTCCCTGCCCACCCCCCAAGTGCTACCTGTCCCCCCAGTGCTCTCCACCCCCCTGGTCTTCCCTGCCCACCCCCCAAATGCTCCCTGTCCCCCCCCCCAGTGCTCTCCACCCCCCTGGTTTTCCCTGCCCACTCCCCAAGTGCTACCTGTCCCCCCCAGTGCTCTCCACCCCCCTGGTCTTCCCTGCCCACCCCCCAAATGCTCCCTGTCCCCCCCCCAGTGCTCTCCACCCCCCTGGTTTTCCCTGCCCGCCCCCCAAGTGCTACCTGTCCCCCCAGTGCTCTCCACCCCCCTGGTCTTCCCTGCCCACCCCCCAAATGCTCCCTGTCCCCCCCCCAGTGCTCTCCACCCCCCTGGTTTTCCCTGCCCGCCCCCCAAGTGCTACCTGTCCCCCCAGTGCTCTCCACCCCCCTGGTCTTCCCTGCCCACCCCCCAAATGCTCCCTGTCCCCCCCCAGTGCTCTCCACCCCCCTGTTCTTCCCTGCCCACCCCCCAAATGCTCCCTGTCCCCCCCCCAGTGCTCTCCACCCCCCTGGTTTTCCCTGCCGCCCCCCAAGTGCTACCTGTCCCCCCAGTGCTCTCCACCCCCCTGGTCTTCCCTGCCCACCCCCCAAATGCTCCCTGTCCCCCCCCCAGTGCTCTCCACCCCCCTGGTCTTCCCTGCCCACCCCCCAAGTGCTCCCTGTCCCCCCAGTGCTCTCCACCTCCCTAGTTTTCCCTGCCCACCCCCAAGTGCTCCCTGTCCCCCCCCCCGTGCTCTCCACCCCCTGCGCCTTCCAACCAACCCTGCAATGCTTTCCAAACCCCCTCTTAATTCTCTCCAGCCCCCCCCCCCCCACCGTGCCCTTCAGCTCCTCCAGTGCTCTCTGCTTCGCCTGTGCTCTCTGGCCCCCCTAGTGCTCTTCTATCTTCTATCATGTCCTCAGTCTCTGACCAACTCCTGTATTATGTCTGCAGTCTCTGACCAACTCCTGTATCATGTCTGCAGTCTCTGACCATCTCCTGTATCATGTCTGCAGTCTCTGACCATCTCCTGTATCATGTCCTCAGTCTCTGACCATCTCCTGTATCATGTCCTCAGTCTCTGACCATCTCCTGTATCATGTCTGCAGTCTCTGACCATCTCTTGTATTATGTCTGCAGTCTCTGACCATCTCCTGTATCATGTCTGCAGTCTCTGAGCATCTTCTGTATCATGTCCTCAGTCTCTGACCATCTCCTGTATCATGTCCTCAGTTTCTGACCATCTCCTGTATCACATCTGCAGTCTCTGAGCATCTTCTGTATCATGTCCTCAGTCCCTGACCATCTCCTGTATCATGTCTGCAGTCTCTGACCATCTCCTGTATCATGACTGCAGTCTCTGACCATCTCCTGTATCATGTCCTCAGTCTCTGACCATCTCCTGTATCATGTCCTCAGTCTCTGACCATATACTGTATCATGTCTTCAGTCTCTGGTTGAGCATCTCCTGTATCATGTCTGCAGTCTCTGACCATCTCTTGTATCATGTCTGCAGTCTCTGACCATCTCTTGTATCATGTCCGCAGTCTCTGACCATCTCCTGTATCACTTCTGCAGTCTCTGACCATCTCCTGTATCATGTCTGCAATCTCTGACCATCTCTTGTATCATGTCTGTAGTCTCTGACCATCTCCTGTATCATGTCCTCAGTCTCTGACCATCTCCTGTATCATGTCTGCAGTCTCTGACCATCTCTTGTATCAAGTCTGCAGTCTCTGACCATCTCCTGTATCATGTCTGCAGTCTCTGAGCATCTTCTGTATCATGTCCTCAGTCTCTGACCATCTCCTGTATCATGTCCTCAGTTTCTGACCATCTCCTGTATCATGTCCTCAGTCTCTGACCATCTCCTGTATCATGTCCTCAGTCTCTGACCATCTCCTGTATCATGTCTGCAGTCTCTGACCATCTCCTGTATCATGACTGCAGTCTCTGACCATTTCCTGTATCATGTCTGCAGTCTCTGAGCATCTCCTGTATCATGTCTGCAGTCTCTGACAATCTCTTGTATCATGTCCGCAGTCTCTGACCATCTCCTGTATCATGTCTGCAATCTCTGACCATCTCCTGTATCATGTCCTCAGTCTCTGACCATCTCCTGTATCATGTCTGCAGTCTCTGACCATCTCTTGTATCATGTCCGCAGTCTCTGATCATCTCCTGTATCATGTCTGCAATCTCTGACCATCTCTTGTATCATGTCTGTAGTCTCTGACCATCTCCTGTATCATGTCCTCAGTCTCTGACCATCTCCTGTATCATGTAACTACCTACCTGTCCTGATTACCTGGGGCCCCTCACCCAGGAGGGAGGTCGGGAGGTTTTGCAGTCTCTCTCCTCTGGATCTGCAGCCTGTCTATAGAATCAGGCAGGGCTGTGTGCTGCAGAGTGACACAGAGCAAATGGGGTAGAAAGTTCATGAATCTTTGTACAATATTGAGAGGAGCAGGGAGCCTGTTCCAGCCGTGATATGAAACCCAATTAGGCTGGCGGGGTGTCCCGCATCCCCCATCCCCCATCCACAATTCTGCATGCTCTATCCCCAGGCTTGTCACTTCTGTACACCCCATGGCCTGTGTGTTCCATACAAGCACTCTTTGTTTTACTATTGCATTATTATTATTATAGCATCTGTAGTATTGCAGTATTAATGTACTGTGTTTAATACTTTATTCTGCTATGCAGTCAGTCTCTCACAGGGGACAGACAAGCGCTCAGGATTAAACAAAGTGAGGGGGGACACAGTAACCTGGAAGGGGGGGAGTACAGATGCACACATGCTGGAGACATGGAGAGGCTAGAGGATATGTCCTGGGGGGTGCTTTGTGGGGCTAGAGGGGTCCTCTACCCCTATCCTCTCCGCCCCCCCCCCAAAATTCAAAAATGCTGCATCCCTCAGTCCTCCTCCCATGGCGTCCCTCACTCCTCCTCCCACATCATCCCTCAGTCCTCCACCCACGGTGTCCCCATGGGTCCCCTAAAAAGTAACTATGATAAGGGGCTCAGGACGGTAAGGACTTCGTTACATTTGCAGTTTGGGGTCGGTAAAACCCCATAGTTGAGCCCTCTTTTTAACCCCACTCCCTCCCCCCCAACCGCATCCCCTTTAACTGCAGTGGCCAGGGGTGTAAGCATGCTGCAGCAGGAATTATTCACCCTGTCACACTTAACAGGTGTAGCACCTGCAAAGCTTGACCCATTTCAGTGAGTGGGGCTGCTCTGCAAGTGCTCTGCTACCTTGTGCAGTACAGTGACCAAGGGGGTAAAGGAGGTGGTAAGGAGGCATTTTATCACTTCCTCGCCAACTGCTTTACCCCTTTGGGCCTGACACTAGCATGCAGCAACTGCATGCATTGCGCACAGTTTCAGGGCCTTTGCAGAGTGGCCCCATTCACTTGAATAGGTCACACTTGGCAGGCGCTACACCTGTATGACAGTGTGTATAATTCCTGCTGCGGCTGCGACATGTGTACACTCCTGGGCACTGCAGTTAAAGAGGGTATGGTGGGGGGGTTAAAAAAAGGGATCAAATATGGGGTTTTACCACCCCCAAACTGCAAATGTTGTGTACACCTCTGGCCAGTGGGTGGATTTGGGGGAATGGCCAGTGGGCAGGCCCGGGGGGACAGGCCTAAAGCTGTGTAAAGGCCCTCAAAATTTCTGATGGCTCACCTGATCACACAGTTTAGTGTGTATCTATAATTTCCAGTCAGGCTGAATGAGTGTTCCTTCTTGCCCAGTGCCACACTTGTACAGATACCAATGTTATATACACTGCTCAAAAAAATTAAAGGAACACTTGTTAATCAGAGTATAGTATCAATTAAACTCCTGGGATATTGATCTGGTCAGTTAAGTAGCAGAGGGGGTTGTTAATCAGTTTCAGCTGCTTTGGTGTTAATGAAATTAATAACAGGTGCACTAGATGGGCAATGAAGAGACAACCTCCAAAACAGGAATGGTTTTACAGGTGGAGGCCACTGACATTTTTTCCCTACTCATCTTTTCTGACTGTTTTTCACTAGTTTTGCATTTGGCTAGGGTCAGTGTCACTACTGGTAGCATGAGGCAATACCTGGACCCTATAGAGGTTGCACATGCAGTCCAACTCCTCCAGGATGGTACATCGATATGTGCCATTGCCAGAAGGTTTACTGTGTCTCCCAGCACAGTCTCAGGAGCATGGAGGAGATTCCAGGAGACAGGCAGTTACTCCAGGAGAGCTGGACAGGGCCGTAGAAGGTCCTTAACTCATCAGCAGGACCGGTATCTGCCCCTTTGTGCAAGGAGGAACAGGATGAGCACTGCCAGAGCCCTACAAAATTACCTCCAGCAAGCCACTGATGTGAATGTCTCTGACCAAACAAACACAGACTTCATGAGGGTGGCCTGAGGGCCCAACATCCTCTAGTGGGCCCTGTGCTGCTCACTGCCTGGCACCATGGAGCTCAATTGGCATTTGCCATTGAACACCAGAATTGGCAGGTCCACCACTGGCACCCTGTGCTGTTCACAGATTAGAGCAGGTTCACCCTGAGCACATGTGACAGACATGGAAGGGTCTGGAGAAGCCATGGAGAACGTTACAGTATGTTGCTTGTAACATCGTTCATCATGACAGGTTTGGTGGTGGGTCAGTGATGGTCTGGGAAGGCATATCCATTGAGAGAGGCACAAACCTCTACAGGCTAGACAATGGCACCCTGACTGCCATTAGATATCAGGATGAAATCCTTGGACCCAACACTGGTGCAGTGATTCCTGGGTTCCTCCTGGTGCATGGCAATGCCCAGCCTCACGTGGCATAAGTATGCAGCCAGTTCCTGGAGGATGAAGGAATTGATACCATTGAATGGCCCCCAGGTTCGCCTGACCTAAATCCAATAGAACACCTCTGGGACATTATGTTTCGGTCCATCCGATGCCGCCAGGTTGCACCTCAGTCTGTTCAGGAGCTCAGTGATGCCCTGGTCCAGATCTGGGAGGAAATACCCCAGGACACCATCCGTTGTCTCATTAGGAGCATAACCCGACATTGTCAGGCATGCATACAAACACATGGGGGGCATACAAACTACTGAGGACCATTGCAAGTTGCTGCAAGAAAATTTCAGCAAAAACGACTAGCCTGCTGTATCATTTTGTCACTTTGATTTTCAAGATGTCTTTGAATTCAGCCCTCTGTAGGGTGCTAATTTTCCTTTCCTTCCTAACACATTCCCAAGTCCACACCAGTATAGATCCTGACACATTACCCAGTCCATACCAGTATAGATCCTAACACATTACCCAGTCCAAACCAGTATAGATCCTAACACATTACCCAATCCATACCAGTATAGATACTAACACATTACCCAGTCCATATCAGTATAGATATCCAGCATGATATTTTTTAAATCTGTTGTGTTTTCAGTGTTCCTTTAATTTTTCTGAGCAGTGTATAAGGAATAGCACTCATTGTAGTACATATCAGTGTTATAGGTACTAGCATTCAGTTTACAGAGATCAGTGTTATATATAGGGGATAGCACTTAGTGAGTTATATTCCCTATTTATAACACTTATATCTGTACACTGAGTGCTTTTCCCATAATACTGAAATCTGTACACTTTGGCGGGAAGAATGCTCCTTACATTGGTGGTCAGTGGGAAAAATACTCCTTACATTTGTGGTAAATGAAAATAATGTTCCTTACATTGGTGATGATCAGTGGGAACAATGTCCCTTACATTGGTGGTCAGTGGCAAGAACGCACCTTACATTGGTGGTCAGTGACAAGAATGTCTCCTTACATTAGTGGTCAGTAGGAAGAATGTTCATTACATTGGTGGTCAATGAGAAGAATATCTCTTGTATTGGTGATCAACGAGAAGATTGTCTCCTTACATTGGTGGTTAGTGAGAAGATTGTCTAATTACTTTGGTGAGTCAGTTTAATTGCACTTAACTATCTTGCATACTACACTATGGGGTTTTCTTTTTGTCTGAGCACCTAGATCAGATGACCACCATTCTTCTAAGCGAATCTGCTCAGCCTGAAAACAGACAAGACCCCTGGATACCTTTGCTTGATAATAATAGCTGATGCCTAATACCGAAAAGGTTATATAGGGTGAGTGCGATACCTTGTGGCCATCACAGGTATAGGCACCCAATTCACCTTTTTCTTTTATTTGTCACGGGCACTATACCCAGCACTTTAAAGAAAATATTTTTTTTTAAATTGCTTATTTATCTGTTTAAGGAGTAATTATATATTAATTACCCACACATGGACTCATTTATTTATTTCCTGCACTGAATCAGTCACCACCGGCACTATATATTACATTTCTATTACCATTTTGTGCACTTTTGTTTTATTTATTGTTCACTCACCATATATTATTCTTTGGACACTGAGCACCCTTTGTGAGGTTGTGAGTATCTAGTCCAATTATAACTTTTTACCTGCACATTGACACTTTAAATAGTACTATTGGATAATTTCTTAATTATTTATTTACATGGTTTGATTTTACACATACACATCTATAAGACCTTCTGCATATATAGGTCTAACAGGTAGTGCCGTTTCCAACTTTTTCTTACTCTTATTTCACATTTGACCCCTACACCCCAGGGGTTGGTTGGTGGCAGCTTACACCTGTAATTCTTACCAATTATTTTTTTATCCCGCACACTCCATACCGCTGGTTACCTCTGTTTTTAAAAAGGATGCCATGGTGATGGCCCACCAGGGGGCAGGTCCATGACTTCCTACACTCACTGAATGTCATTTTAACCCAGAAGACTGAGGACATCTAGTGGATCTAGTGGTAGAAACTGATTACTGTAAGGAATAGTGTGAGTGAAGGTGAGTAATGCAGCCTAGGATGCATTATTTATATTCAGTATTGCTGGAGGACCTTTTTAAAATAAAAAAACAGCCTGGTGATGGGCTTTTAATAACTTTTTTTATAAGTATTTCTAAGATATCAGTATAACCATGTTATTTTTTTTACTTTGAGTCTGAATTTATCTCCAGTTTATAAACTATTCGAAGTGCAAAGTTAATGTATTTGAGAAAAGCATGCATACATTTGTGCGTGCGTGGCTTTGGCCCAAATTATTATACAGAATGGTTTTCATAGCTGCTTGTAGATGAAGAATGCTATGACCCCTTCACTTCGAGTTAGTCCAGCAGCTTAACATTTCCTCATTAAATTAAAGCAAGTACTTAGAGATTACAATTTATCATTGGAACACACAAACCATCTTGCCAGCATGACTAGGATAAACAGTTGGGGAATTCCTTCACTCCAGATGCAGCAGTAGCAGAGTTACTGCTCAGTAATTTATTCCCATCTCATCTGAGAATGGATGCAAGCTTGGATTTTCATTTCCTCTTTTCCTGCTCTTGCTTGTGTGTAAATCTGTGTAAATCTTGAGAGCTAGTCGTCATCCTTTTTCAGGAGATTGCAAAGAAGAAAATTGCCTGTGATTATTAAATACCCCTTTCTGGAAGTAAATAATCTTATTTATGTACATCTTTCATGCCGCACACAAAGCCTAAAAATACAAACATGAGAGCTCGTGTTTTGTCATATCAGGGAATATTTCAAGCTGTTACAATCTGTGTTCCCACATTCCCTTCCTACAACAGTTTTTCTGTACCAAAAATATGATATATATATTTTTTTATCACAGCCATTTTTATTAAGGGCGTTTTCTGTATGGTGTCTTCTATTCTAGATTTCCCTATTCAGATGCACCTTCTATGGTTCTGGCTGAGTAAAATGGAAGTAGAGACAGAATAACACATTTATTTTTTTTCCCTAGGTAATATTGTCTAAAGTTCTATGACACAGTCCAACTCCCTAACAGCCTGTATGAGTAACGGTAAAATAGCAGCACAACCCCAGATGGCAAGAGTGTGTTTATACACACTGTATATATTACTAATTGTTGTGTACATCACAAAAATGAGCTGATTTACTAAAGAAATTGAGGTTTTAAATTGTGGGAATATTCACATCAATTATCCAATCATTAAAAAACCAAATTCCTGTTTTCTCTAAATTTTCAATCTTGTGCAGATGAAATAAGTACACAAAGTGCGTCTTGGCCCCACCCCCCACTGGCTGTGATGTCTCTGTGTCCAATGAGGAGGTAGAGAGCTGAGAGAGCCGCTGCTCTTGTGCACATTGCTGAATTGATATCGGGCTCAGGTAAGTATTTGGGGGGGGGGGCCTGAGTGGGGAGCTGCATGGAGAAAGTTTTTTTACCTTAATGCATAGAATACATTAAGGTAAAAAAACTTGTATCTTTAGAACCACTTTAAAATAAAATTCAATAGAAGGGGGTTTGGAGGGCCATGCTCCTGAGAGCTTACAATCTAAAAGGGTTGGTCAAGTAATACAAAAGGTATTAGCTGTGTGGGAGGAGCTGATGAAAAAGTAAAAGTACAGTTAATTAGGTCAAGGTGGAATAGGCTTCCGTAAAGCAATGAGTTTTCAGGGATTGCCTAAAGGTGGATGGAGTACGAGACAGAACCAGAGGATGGAAGAATCTGGAGGAGTTCTGGAGGTGAGCATCAGAGGAGATCTTGGGAAGAGTGGAGTGGACAGTTTTGGTGATATGAAGGGGGTTTGGAGGGCCCTGCTTATGAGAGGTTACAATCTAAAAAGGGTTGGTCAAGTAATATAAAAGGTAATAGCTGTGTGGGATGAGCTGACAAAGAAAGTAAAAGTACAGCTAATTAGGTGGAGGTGGAATAGGCTTCCCTGAAGAGATGCGTTTTCAGGGATTGTCTAAAGGTGGACGGAGTAGGAGACAGATTTTTGTAGAAAGTACCAGAGGATGGAAGAATCTGGTGAAGTCCTGGAGGTGAGCATTGGAGGAGATCTTGGGAAGAGTGGAGTGGACAGTTTGGGTGATATTTTGAGATGAGGATCGTAACTGTAACTCAGGGAGGTGTGAATAGCTTTGCATTTTGTTGTTTTGCCTGCCTCCAAAGACCCCAAAAAAATGCCCAAATAACCGCCAGCTACAAAAACGCCCAGGTGTGTTTTTGCAGCAGGCGTTTTTTTTGGACATTTTTTTGGGGTCTTTGGAGGCAGGCAAAACATCTGAACTTCTGTATAGGGGTATATATACACACACACTTATATGTATTTATACACATACACACATATAGGTGTTATACCAGAGAAGCCATATGGGTGTTAATTATTTCATTAGCGCAAGCATAGGTTTCTGCTACTTTCACACCTATATATGTGTATGTGTATATATACATACATGTGTGTGTGTGTATATACCCATACACAGAAGTTCTGATGTTATGCCTGCCTCCAAAGACACCCAAAAAATGCCCAAAAAAACCCCAGCTACAAAAACGCCCAGGTGTTTTTTGCAGCGGGCGTTTTTTTTGGGCATTTTTTGGGGTCTTTGGAGGCAGGCATAACATCTGAACTTCTGTATAGGGGTATATATACACACACACTTATATGTATTTATACACATACACACATATAGGTGTTATAGCAGAGATGAAATGGGTGTTAATTATTTCATTAGCGTAAGCATAGGTTTCTGCTACTTTCACACCTATATATGTGTATGTGTATATATACATACATGTGTGTGTGTATATATACCCCTACACAGAAGATCTGATGTTATGCCTGCCTCCAAAGACCCCCAAAAAATGCCCAAAAAAACGCTTGCTACAAAACCGGCATGGTGTGAAAATAGCGGAGCCATATCCCTGTTCTATATTAATTCTAATACAAACAAACTTTTTTTTTCTGGTTCTGGACATGCTACAGAGTTGAAACTTCACAGGTACACTTTTAGACCCCCCAGACACTAAATCCAAAGAAATCTCATTTTTTTATTTTTCAATAATTTTTTCAATAATTGTCTCTCTATCAAAAATGACAATTTTTAAGAACTTTTTTTTGTGTGATTAATAGTCCCTGGGGCATGACCCAGAACCCTAGGCACTTTTTAGGGGCATTTATTGGGTTTTAGGGCTTCAAAATTGTGTTTCTTGATTCCAGAAGTTCGGGTCCCATTGATTTCAATGGGGTTCTGGAATCCAAACCGAACTTTCAGGAAATTCGGGTGTTCTGGTCGAACCGAACTTTTCAAAAGTTCGATCATCCCTAGTTGTAAATTAAGATGGTACCACCACTATACTAATCCTCCTTCTTTCTATACAGTCTTATTTAAAACTTTTGGATAGTTATCAAACTAATGCCTTTGGTATTTATTGAGCATTTTTTAAATGCCTTGTCACAGAGATGCCATCTATTGAACAGGGAGGATACAGTATCTCACAAAAGTGAGTACACCCCTCACATTTTTGTAAATATTTTATTATATCTTTTCATGTGACAACACTGAAGAAATGACACTTTGGTACAATGTAAAGTAGTGAGTGTACAGCTTGTATAAAAGTGTAAATTTGCTGTCCCTTTAAAATAACTCAACACACAGCCATTAATGTCTCAACCGCTGGCATTAAAAGTGAGTACACCCCTTAGCGAACATGTCCAAATTGAGCCCATTAGCCATTTTCTCTCCCCGGTGTCATGTGACTCGTTAGTGTTACAAGGTCTCAGGTGCGAATGGGGAGCAGGTGTGTAAAATTTGGTGTTATCGCTCTTACTCTCTCATACTGGTCATCGGAAGTTCAACATGGCACCTCATAGCAAGAAACTCTCTGAGGATGTGAAAAAAAGAATTGTTGCTCTACATAAAGATGGCCTAGGCCATAAGAAGATTGGCAGCACCCTCAAATTGAGTTGCAGCACAGTGGCCAGGACCATATAGGGGTCTAACAGGACAGGTTCCACTCAGAACACGCCTCGCCATGGTCGACCAAAGAAGTTGAGTGCACGTGCTCAGCGTCATATCCAGAGGTTGTCTTTGGGAAATAGACATATTAGTGCTGCCAGCATTGTTGCAGGGGTTGAAGGGGTGGGGGGTCAGCCTGTCAGTGCTCAGACCATACACTGCACACTGCATCAAATTGGTCTGCATGGCTGTTGTCCCAGAAGGAAGCCTCTTCTAAAGATAATGCACAAGAAAGCCTGCAAACAGTTTGCTGAAGACAAGCAGACTAAGGACATGGATTACTGGAACCATGTCCTGTGGTCTGAGGAGACCAAGATAAACTTCTTTGGTTCAGATGGTGTCAAGCGTGTGTGGCGGCAACCAGGTGAGGAGTACAAAGACAAGTGTGTCTTGCCTACAGTCAAGCATGATGGTGGGAGTGTCATGGTCTGGGGCTGCATGAGTGCTGCTGGCACTGGGGAGCTACAGTACATTGAGGTTACCATGAATGCCAACATGTACTGTGACATACTGAAGCAGAGCATGCTCCCCTTCCTTCGGGGACTTGGCTGCAGGGCAATATTCCAAGTTGATAACGGCCCCAAACACACCTCCAAGACCACCACTGCCTTGCTAAAGAAGCTGAGGGCAAAGGTGATGAACTGGCCAAGCATGTCTCTAGACCTAAACCCTACTGAGCATCTGTGGGGCATCCTCAAATGGAAGGTGGGGGAGCGCAAGGTCTCTAACATCCACTAGCTACGTGGTGTCGTCATGGAGGAGTGGAAGAGGACTTCAGTGACAACCTGTGAAGCTCTGGTGAAATGCATGCCCAAGAGGGTTAAAGCAGTGCTGGAAAATAATGGTGGCCACACAAAATATTGACACTTTGGGCCCAATTTGGTCATTTTTGCCTAGGGGTGTATTCACTTTTATTGCCAGCGGTTTACACATTAATGGCAGTGCGTTGAGTTATTTTGAGGGGATAGCAAATTTACACTGTTATACAAGCTGTACACTCACTACTTTACATTGTAGCAAAGTGTAATTTCTTCAGTATTGTCACATGAAAAGATATAATAAAATATTTACAAAAATGTGAGGAATGTACTCACTTTTGTGAGATACTGTATACAGTAAACCCCCCTCCATTGCGGGGGTTACGTTCCGGACCCAGCCGCGAAAAGTGAAATTCCGCGAAATAGGAAAACCCTATTAAAATGCATTGTAGGCATGTTTATTTTACTGTCACTGTACGTGTAGAAGCATTTTAAGGTCTTTAAACACACTTTTAAAACAATAGAAACTAATTTAAACACATAAAAGATATTAAGAGACATAGCAAGAGCTATGGAATACACGAAAATATTTCATTTGTAATGATTTATATAGTAAAATAACATTAAAAAAAAAACGCAAATTACCGGGACCGCAAAAACTGAACCGCGATGGAGCGGGGGATTCCTATATATCCATAGATCATGCCAGCATTTAACAGAGAAAGTTATCAGAAAATGCAGATGCTGAAAAAGGGAGATTCAGGGGAAATTTGAGGTGAAAATAAACCTTTTATCCCTAGCTGCAGGCTTCATAGAAGTACTAATGTTAGTTTATATATTGTGAAGAAACAAGGAGGGGCCCAAAAGCTACAGGGAAATAGTAGAAGGAGCTCCCCCTTTCTAGGCTCTGATATACTCAGAAAGAGGTGAGGAAAAGTCTACGACCTGTGGGGATTTCCTGTCAGTGAAGTTCAAACCTGTAGTCCTAGAGATTATTTAGTCCTTCTTCAGCATTTTTACAACTGCTGAAAAAAGCAAATGAGAGAGGCGTATGCAGTTTGTATCAAAGATTGCTTAAAAAAAATTAAGTTCTGATTTAATTATTAATATGGTTAAACTAAAATTTAAAAAATCTAGCAGGGACATACATGAAGTTTAAAGCAGGACAGTAGTCTGTGTCTTGGATGATCTTCAAAATGTGGTTGGCCATCAAGCACTTAACTATAGGTTGGTCCTGGGTGGTAAAAATTTTTGTGAATTCACCCAAGGCTTCTTGACGCTGTTTTTTTGTGTACTTTTAGAGCTAATTTATGCTCAGTAATGCGCTTAAAATATTTTATGACCTGTCCAATTGGAGGGGTATGACACACTTGTATGTTGGTTAATGCCAACAAATATTGTGGTTGGTCAGGTTCTCTTTTTTTTTAGAGCATCTTTCAAGTTGACTATGATAAAGCTTGGTAGCTAATGAGTGCAACTGTTTTCTATTCTTGGATTGGCTTTTGTTTCTGGCTCTGTTTGTAATCCACCTGTCCTAGTCTTGCTGTGGTCCCTAAGGGTTTTCTTTCTGCTACAATTTAACACTCAGCTCTGCACCTTGAAAACAGGTTGCTATGCTATGCTATGCTATGCTGCTATGCTCTTGACACAGTCACATGGCCTATAAGTTGTGTAAACCTCTGCATTAGGTTCGAGTATGAGTCCGAGTGCAAGTGCAAATAAATAAAGCATCCATTAAAATGGCTGCTAAAAAAAGGTGATAACAAGCAATTCATCAATGGCTACAGATCCTGGGCTAATGTCTGCATCATACAATTCCTATGTTTATTTTTCATTTTGTCATCCATCATGTTCTTTGTTTTAAAAGGTATGAACAATTCAAGAAGCAACTTCATTGAGGGAAGGGGGAAGGAGGTCTTAAAAGGAGGAACTATAAAGTTGTTTCAAAAAGGTAGAAAAGTTTATTTACCTTGAAACTACTAAAGGCGCCACTATCAAACAATTAATGATGTCTGCACAAAAGACTAGGCTGGTTAAAATAGATTTCTAGGGTTATAAAAGTTGATGTGATACATTAACCACTAGGTAAATTGAAATAGTAAGCAATATCTTTATATAATATTTTGCTAAATTCTGAAGTTTCTAAACACGCTCTGATGAATGCATTAAAAGCATTAAAATCTCACTGCGCACAGTAATACCTGGAAACAATAGATTGCATAGAAAAAAAATATGTTTTACATCTGCTCTATAGAAATACACACATATCCTGGTAGTTCATAGCTGTTTTCATGTGCAACATCATGACAACTGAATAGATAGAAGTTAGGATGGCACCATCTTTAACCGATAGGAAGATTTAGATCCACTTTAAGTCCTGTCTATTCCCCCAAGATGCTGCAGTGGGTGCAATAATCTTTCCTGATAAGACATCAAATATCAGTATTTATCCACTTGTCGTCCCGGAAGATTTACCTCCGATTCTTAACCAGGCCATTTTTTGTTTTTACAACACTGTGTTAATTTAACTGACAATTGCACGGTCGTGCAAGGCTGTACCCAAATAAAATTGATATACCTTTTTTTCTCACAAATAGAGCTTTCTTGTGGTGGTATTTGATCACCTCTGCGTTTTTTATTTTTTGCGCATTAAACAAAAAAAAGAATGACAAATAAAAAAAATATATATATATATATATATATATATGTGTGTGTGTATATATATATTACTTTCTGCTATAAAAGATATCCAATTAACACATTTAAAAAAAAAAAATCTATTTTTTTCATTCATTTAGGCCAATATGTATTAAGCGTATATTAATTGGTTTGAGCAAAAGTTATAACGTCTACAAACTATGAGATATATATTTTTTTTTTTTTTTTACCAGTAATGGCAGTGATCAGTGACTTATAGCGGGACTGCGATATTGCAACTGACAAATTGAACACTAACTTATACTTTTGACACTTTTTTGTGACATTATTACAGTGATCAGTGCTAAAAATATGCACTGTCACTGTACTAATGACACTGTGTGCCTAGCTGGTGTTTTGATATCCTGTGTGAAGTGCTTTTACTAGAGGAAAGCATAGATTTGTATCCTTGATTTGCAGCAACACAGGATCCATGCCTTTCTTGCGATCTGCCTTGTTTACACAGGCAGATTGCCATTCCGCCTGTATACCGAGGGATCAGCGAGTGTCGGCGGACATCTGGTCTACAGGACCCACTGATCAGCTCCCCCATATATACGTGATCCTGCACAGCGCGGCCACCCTACTGCATTAAAACTGCTATAGGGCGCTTGGCAAGTGGTTAAGTCTTATCAGTAAAGCTTATTTTCGACCTAAAAACTTTTCAAAGTATTTACCGTAAAAAAAAAAAATAAATAAAAAACATAATGCATGTTTGATTTCTAGCCATTCTACATTTTACTTGGAAGTAAATAACATGACCTGGGCCCACCTCCAAAATAAAATGTAAGCAGACACCTAAAGTACAGATTTCTTAATTCGGCATTTCCGTTGGGGTGCCACTTGAGTTTTCAGGGATGCTGTTAAAAATGAACCAGCTGGGTGGTCATTGGTAAAGTCATCAATTGCTAGGAAGCAAGAAGTCGACCCACACATCTTCGTAGCTGCTTGCCTCAGCCCCCACAAACCTCTCCTCCTTTCATACCTCCTGGACAGCTCTCAGAGAAGGCGGCAGGAGAAACATATAGAAGTTTGTTCTCTCCCTGTTTCTGGGTGCACTTTAATCCACCTCTTGTGACTCTCCACATTCCTCTGATCTGACTATCTGTGTACATGCTTCCAATACTGTACCCTGCTCACCATACTGACATTTCAGTTCAGGAGAAGAGAGCTGGAGGAACCCAAACAGGACAACAGCAGATGCAAAATAAGTGGAGCACTTTAGTAAAAGGCAATGGTTAAAAACATTTACAGAATTACAGAGTTAACAGGCTCATCAATGTATGAGGTCCTCATGAGATGGTCTTCCCTGTCACTGTGCCAGAGGGAGTCCTCAGAGAGTCTGGAGGAGCAAGATGGCCACTGCACTTCCTGAAATCACCGTGGAACACAGGCAGGGCGGAAGTGATGTCAGCAAGGGGGGGGGGGTGAATGGTTTAAAGGCTCCTCCTTCAAAACCTTCTTTGAAGAAGGAGCCTTTGAGCATGTTCCAAAACTAGTCACCTCCCCCATGCTGATGTCACTTCTGCCCGCCCACCGGTTTTCCACGGTGGTTTCAGGAAGTTCAGCGGCCATCTTGCTCCTCTAGACTCTCAGTTCCTGCAGCTGCTGGTCAGCACAGTGTCAGGAAAGAACATCTTAGGAAGACCTCATACATTGATGAGCATGTTTACTCTGTAATTCTGTAAGTGTTTTTACCATTGCCTTTTAAAAAAATAGCTGACATACTGCACTTAGAAGCGCCTTTCTCTGCATATCTTTGACAAAGCAGTGAAGTGTGGGAGGGACAGATTCTAGAACAACTTTAGAAACTGAGGTTGCTATTTGCATATTATAATTTCTAGACTTTGGGTCTCCCAGGCAAGAAGAAAAATCAAGCTTCCCTGGTGACTAGTTATAAATTATGCATCTGAAAAATAACAAAAACTTACCTTACCTATTCTAAATTCTCTCAGATGATACAAATCACCACCTCAGTGTAAGGAATATTCAGAGTTCCTGCACAAATAATAATTCAAGAGTTCATAGAACAACTTAAAGTTGAACGAAAAGCAATTTTTTTTTTTGTTTACTTTTGGATAGTCTAGAGACAGATCAGAATAACTGTCAGGTTCTTATTGTCATCTGTTCCCCTCTTTAGGTATATTCATCCTCTCTACAGGTATATCCATCATCTCTATTTACCATTATCCCTGTGAAAGTAAAAGATAATCCTAAATTCTGCATTGTCACCATACCAGGAATTCGGGGGAAATCTTCCAATGGGGACAGCCATTCTGGTGATGCTGGTGATAACCAGGATTCCCTCATTTATGGAAGATTTCCCCTCACTTTCTGTTTTGGCAATGGGGCAAGTAAAGCTGAATACACACTATCCAACTTTTGTGGTTAGATTTCCTTCAGATTTACCTTTTCTATGTAGTGCAAGGGCCTGCCAGATTGCATACAAATTGAAAGTGTTTAGGGGCGTGGCTTGGACATGACCGAGTGAGGACGCACTGCTCTTCGGCTCCCGCAGCCCGCCGCTTTTATAGCCTTAAACCGGACGAACAGCCTGCTCCAACTTCTCCTGAACCCCCATGTCACAACGCAGGAGGGCCCGGTCCCAGCCTCGGGGCTCGGCGAGATCGTCCAAGACCTCCATCAGCTCCTTTTTTACGGAGGATCGGGGCCAGCGTGCAGGCCCCTCCAAGATGGCGCCTCCTACGGCTGACGGCTGCTCCCAACCCGAAGTGTCTCCTATTCCTTCGCCCGTGCTGGTGAGTGACACTGCACCCCCACCCTCCCCGGGATCCTCCGCTTCCCCTGACCGGGGCTCTGACGTTCCAGACCTCCTTGGGGATAGGGATCTGCGCCAGCACATTTGGGCCCTCCCGACTAAGGCTAATCTTGACCGCTTTGCTAGCCGGGTGGAGACGGCCTTCAAGCAGGACATTGAGCAGCTGAAGACCGACACAGCCCATTTGGGTTCCCGGCTGGAATCCCTGGAGCAGAAGGTTGAAGACTCCCTTCCTGTGCTGACACAGTTCCAGGAGCGGTTTAGGGCACAGGATCAGCGCATTGAGGCTCTCCTTTGCCAAATGGATGATCAGGAGAACCGCAGCCGCAGATCTAATATCAGGATCAGAGGGATGCCGGAGGCGACTGCTGCCAAAGACATTGTTCCCACCTTACAGGATATCTTCCGGGAGATCCTGGATTTGCCTGCGGCGGCCCCTATGGAGATCGACAGGGCCCACCGGGCGCTCCGTCTGCCATCGCAAGACGCTGACAATCCCAGGGACATCATTTGTAAACTCCACCGTTATGTTATTAAGGAGCAGATCATGCAGAAGATGCGCAGACGCCCTTTCTTTGAATTTGATGGAGCCCGCTTGTTTTTCTATCAGGATTTCTCTAGACGCACCCTTATGCAAAGACGTTCTCTCCAGCCTCTATTGGAATCCCTGAGGGCCGCAGGAGCTACGTATCGTTGGGGCTTTCCTTTTAGCCTCCAAGCGGAGCACGATGGTAAATCTGCAATACTGCGCACGAAAGATGATCTCCCTGGCTTTCTATCCCGCCTGGATTTGGGCCCTGTGGACTTTGTGGACTGGCGTCAAGACCTCAATGTGGCTGTCCCGCAGCAGAATGGTCCCTGGCTTCCTGCTCGGGCTCGGAAGGGCTCTCGGGGTCGCAAGCGCCGATCGGGCAGGGCTTCCCCTGGCCCGGCTCCCCGGGGTGACCAGGCCTAAACTCCTATCCTAGTGACTGTCTGCCCCCGCTCCCCTCTCTGCCTCTCGTTTGGGTGGGCCTCCTCCTGAGGCTTTCCTGTGACTGCTGCTGGAATTGGTTTGCTTGGGGGAGGGGGTGGGGTTTTTTTTTTACCATTGTGGGGTTCGTTATTCATTTCATGATTCCCGGTTTATTTTTTGCACTGTTTTTGCGGGGGCTGTACAGGCTCCTGCTCCTCGTGTCTGACTGCACTTCTCCTGTAGGCCATATCCCTGTCCCTACGGGGCCATGGGAGTTTGCCCTATTTTGGGCACCATGGCTGGCTCCGGCGCCCCCCCCCAGTGGGGGGTCCGCAGGGGGCAGCCATGTTACTGGACATGGGCCCGGGGGTGGGCTCCGCACCCTCCTCTGACCCCATTGCCTGGCGTACTGCCCAGGTGGCCGTGTTTTTCATGGCCTTGTTGTTCATTGAATGTATGTTTATTTGTTCATGGTTTTTTCCTTTTTTTGGTTCTATAACTGTCTCTCTCAGCTTCCCTTTCCTCTCCCTTTTTTCCTCTCCATCCCCCTCCCCCTTCTTTTTCTTCCTCTCCCCTAGGTTCTGGTTTTTCCGCGCCTGGCTCCCTGTGTCTGCAGCAGCGCCCCTGGTGATCATGCGTCTGACATCATGGCTGAGGTTAAGGTAGTGTCCTACAATGTTCGTGGTCTCTGCTCCCCCAACAAACGCAGCCGTCTGTGGCTGGAACTGAAGCGACTTAAGGCGCAGGTGGTTTTTCTGCTGGAGACTCATTTCACGGCCGCATCTGCCCCCAAACTCCCGACCCACCTGTACCCCCAGTGGTTCTTGAGCCACTCCCCGGTACCTAAATCCCGGGGTACGGCTATTGCAATCCACAAGACCTGCCCCTTTCAGCCGACCGCTCACCTGACCGACCCACAGGGCCGTTTTGTGTTTCTTAAGGGAACCATCGGGGGCCAGACTTACACCTTCGCTACGTTGTATGCCCCTAACACCCAGCAGATTTCCTTTATTGATAGGGTGCTGGAGCTATTGTCTGGTTTTCGCGAGGGTCGTCTGGTCCTTGGGGGGGACTTTAACGTGTCCCCGGACCCGTCATTGGACGTGTCGGCGGGCCGCTCGGCGCATTCCTACGCTTTCTTACGGCACTTTCGCAAATCCTTCCAGGAGCACGCGTTGGTCGATAGCTGGCGTGTGCTCAACGCCTCCGCTCGCGATTATAGCTACTATTCCGCTGTCCACGACGTCTACACCCGGATCGACTTGCTGTTTGTCGATCAGGGTGCCTTAGACTCGCTCCTGGACTCCACGGTTGAGCAGATCACGATCTCTGACCACGCCCCCATTACCTTGCGCATAGCTCTGGCCCCGGTATCCGCGAAGCCCTGGTCCTGGAAACTCAATGAGAACCTACTGGATGACCCTCGGGTCTCCTCGGGGGTCGAGGAGACGCTCGCCCACTATTTTTCCGAAAACGCATCAGGGGAAGTTAGCGAAGGCATGGTGTGGGAAGGGCACAAGGCCGTGGTCCGGGGTTCCCTCATTGCCTGGGGTTCCAAGCTTAAGAAGGAAAGGCAGCTGGACTTTCAGCGGGTCCTCTCTGCTTTGCAGCGTGCGGAACTGTCCCACAAGCGCACCTCTGACCCTGCAGCTCTGGCGGAACTGACTGAGCTCCGTGCCACTTTTGCGAAACTGTTGGATCGCCAGATTACCCGTCGGCTTAGGTACATGGCACATCGGTACTACGAGTTCGGTAACAAATGCGGCAGGATGTTGGCCAGAGCGCTCCAGAAGCGCCGGCTCTCGGTCCATGTCGCCAAGCTGCACACACCGACGGGCACCCCGGTCTTTCACAGCTCTAGAATGGCGTCGATGTTTCAGGACTACTATGCGGCCCTGTATGACCTCTCTCCTGGCGGGGATGCGTCATCTTTGGCGCGTAGGCGCCGGGAGATAGATGAATACCTGTCGTCCGTGGGTTTGCCGGGTGTTTCCTCGGCCCAACGTGAGGTCTTGGAGGCCCCCATCACGGTAGACGAGTTACTAACCACGGTGCGGTCTCTTCCGGACGGGAAGGCTCCCGGTCCGGACGGCTTCACCAAAGCGTATTATATCAGATATTTCCCCCTACTCCACAAGCACATGTGCGCCTTTTTCAACAAACTGGCTGAGGGGGGTAGCCTTCCTCGGGACATGTCCTTGGCGCACATTACGGTCTTACCCAAGGACGGCCGGGATCACACTGTACCCCAAAATTACCGCCCCATCTCGCTTTTGAACACGGACCTGAAGCTTTTTGCCAAGGTCCTGGCGAATAGGATGAAGTCTCTGATTCCCGACATCGTGCACCCGGATCAAACAGGGTTTGTGCTGGGGCGGGAGGCGAGGGACAACTCTGTCCGCGCCCTCCATCTTATTCACTGGGTCCGCACCCGGTCTCCCCAGCCCCCCTATCTACTGCTGTCGACGGATGCGGAGAAGGCTTTCGATCGAGTGGATTGGAGCTTTCTCACGGCCATCCTACAGCGACTGGATATAGGTCCCCGTATGCTGAGTTGGATCTCTGCCTTGTATCAATCCCCAGTGGCCCAGGTTAGGGTCAATGGCAACCTCTCCGAGCCGTTCCCCATCCGAAATGGCACGCGACAGGGCTGCCCCTTGTCGCCCCTGCTATTTGCCCTGACCCTGGAGCCTTTGCTTTGCAGGGTGCGGGCGAATGTGAACATTAAGGGGGTCACGGTGGGCTCTTCGGAGCATAAGCTTTCCGCTTACGCGGACGATGTCCTGTTCCACGTGACGGACCCGGTCACCTCGCTGCCCAATCTGATGGCGGAACTCTCGGAGTATGGTAAAGTGTCCAACTTTCAGGTAAACTATTCTAAGTCAGAGATCCTACCCATCTCTATACCCCCGTCTATGGCGTCGGCGTTACGGTCCTCCTTCCCGTTTTCGTGGACGGTATCCACCATGAAATATTTGGGTGTCCATCTCACCCCCTCCCTGGACTCCCTATACGCTTCTAACTATGTCCCCTTGTTACGGCGGATTCGTGGAGATCTCGAGTCCTGGAATAAATCCTCCTTTACGTGGGTCGGCCGCACTAATATCCTTAAGATGGCGGTTCTCCCTAGAGTGTTATTTCTCCTGCAGATGCTCCCTGTGCCGCTTCCCCGGCGCTTCTTCGCCAAATTGAAGAGCTTGTTTATTAACTTTGTTTGGGGGGGCAAGAGACCTCGGATAGCTGTTGCTTTGTTGCAGAGGACCAAAAGAGAGGGGGGCCTCGGCCTGCCTAACATTTTGCAATATTATAGAGCTGTGGCTCTCCAACGCCTGTTGGATTGGCGGTTTCAGACCTCCACTAAACTGTGGGTCTCCTTAGAGAAAACAGCGGCCGGCAGAAACTTGGCATACGCCCCGTGGGTGCCAGCGGAGGACAGGGGACTGTCGCATTGGGCATCCCCCCTGACGACCCACTCGCTTCGGGTGTGGGATAGGTTGAATGGGGCCTTGGATCTGGCCCCTTCCACTTCTCCGCTGGCTCCGGTGGGGGGATTTCCTTGGTTCTCCCCGGGTGAGCGGCTATCGTTTCTGGGCTCCTGGGCCAGCGACGGTGAGGTCAGCTTGGCTCGTTTCTGGTCGGATGGGCAGTTGGTCCCCCTGGGGACACTGCGTGATCGCTATGGGAGCTTTCCATTTGATTTCTGGAGGCACCGACAGCTGTCCCATTTCGTGGCCTCGCTTTGTCAGCGGGCGCAGATCAGGACCGAGCTTACTGGCTTTGAGCGTCTATGGGCGGCCCGTGACCCCCAGCCGCATCTAATTTCCTTTCTGTATAAGTTGTTGGAGTCGGCCAGGCCCCCCTCAAAGCCTTACTTCATCCGGGCATGGGAGAGGGACTTGGATCTGGAGTTCTCCCCCGAACAACTCCATAGAATGTACTGCATGACCCATTCTAGCTCGGTAGACTCAAAAACGCAAGAGAATAACTACAAACTGCTTACTAGGTGGTATAGGGTCCCAGCCACTCTGGCCAGGTTTTGCCCAGGGGTTTCGGATGGCTGCTGGAGGGGCTGTGGGCAGAGGGGGACGCTCCTCCACGTCTGGTGGTCGTGCCCCTTGCTCCGCCCGTTCTGGGATATGGTTCGGCAACACATTCGGGCTGGCACCGGTGTGGACCTGCCGGACTCCCGGGTCTTTTTCTTCTGCATGCCCCTCTGGTGCCCATTCCGAAATACAAACGAAGCGCTCTTCCACATTTGCTCAATGCGGCTAAGCGCCTTATCCCGATCCATTGGAAGACCTCCAGGGTCCCTAGTGAAGCAGACTGGCTTCGTAAGGTGAAGGAGATTATGGAGGCTGAGGAGTGGCTGGCGACTTGTAGGGGTGCTAAGGAACAATTTGATGCTGCCTGGTCCCAATGGCGTTTTTACGCCCCCAATTCTTTTCCTGTGTCCTCCAGTCTGGACGTGGCCCTCTTGGCGCTGGCCGATCCTGAGTTCCGCCGACGAGTCCAACAGGCCTCGGAGGTTCCTACTACCTAGCTACATTTCTCACCCTGTCGGTGGTGTGAGTTGTGGGCGCCAGGCGCGGACCTCCCTGTTCCCTTTCTCCCCCTCCCTCTTCCCCCCCCCCTTCCCCCCCCCCTTTTTTTTTTTTTTTCCCTTTCTTTTCTCTCCTTCCTTTTTTCTTCTCTCTCTTTCTTTTTTCTTTGTTTCTGGCTGGCGAAGCTTCCTCCCCCCCCCTTCTCTGATGCTCTGGATGGGGTTCCTCGATGCTGGAGTGGTGGGCCATAGTGTGTAGATTGGTTTGGTGGTCCGGGCTCTCTCTTCCCCTGCCCCTTCCGGGGTTTGGGGTTGGGCCACCTGGGGCCGAATGCCCAGGCCTGGGAGAGCCCCAGCCCCGTCAGTTTTTTGGTTACTTAGCGGCCGGACCCCGGCCGAGGGTCTTCGATCCCACTCAGCAGCTCCTCTGATGTGAGCTGGGGTTTGAGGCGAGTCGCCTCGATGTTATGTTGTGTCCTTTTTTTTTTTCTATATGCTTGTGCCAGTGCTCTGCCCATCCATCCTGTATACTTTTGTTCTTGTATTTTTGTCGATTGTTATTGCACTTTTATTTTCAATAAAAATTGATTATACAAAAAAAAAAAAAAATTGAAAGTGTTTAGGTTTGACCTCATATTACAGCGGTCACTAAATGGCGGCCCGCGGTCCATTGGCGGCCCGTGCGATGCTTCCACCCGGACCGCGAGCCCGCTAACTGTATTGAGTCCTTCAGTCCCCTCCACACTGCTGCTCCCGGCACCCAGCTCACTCGTAGCCGGTGTCCTGTCGGGCCGCGAGTAGGGGGCGTGACGTCACGCGCACGTCCCGCCCCCGGCTCCTGACTGCGGCTCCCTCTCACTCGGGCAGCGAGCTATAGTGCCACGACATAGTGTCACGCCCCGCCCCGCCCCCCTGTTCGCGGCTTTTGGCTCAGCTCCTGGCTGCAGTTCAGGTATGTGGAGCACATTTTAGGGGAGAATAGCTGCACAAGCTTTAGTGTGCAGACTGGCATATTTTGGCATATTTTGGCATATTTTGTTCTGCTCATTAGAGTGCCCCATAAAAAAAAAAAAAATGTGCCCAACAGAGTGCTCCCTTGACATAAAATGTGCCCATCAGTGACCCCTTATTTTATGCTAAGGGACATGCTGATGGGCATATTTTATGTTAAGGGGCACTCTGATGGGCATATTTTATGTTAAGGGGCACACTAATGGGCATATTTTATGTTAAGAGCAACACTGATTTAAATGTTTTGTTTTGCCCATCAGAGTGCCCCCTAACATAAAATGTGCCCATCAGCGTGCCCCCTAACATAAAATATGCCCATCAGCATGCCCCTTATTTTATGTTAATGATCACACTGATGGGTATATTTTATGCTAAGGGGCACGCTGATGGGCATATTTTATGCTAAGGGGCATGCTGATGGGCATATTTTATGTTAAGGGGCACTCTGATGGGCATATTTTATGTTAAGGGGCACGCTAATGGGCATATTTTATGTTAAGAGCAACGCTGATTTAAATGTTTTGTTTTGCCCATCAGAGTGCCCCCTAACATAAAATGTGCTCATCAGCATGCCCCCTAACATAAAATGTGCCCATCAGCGTTGTCAGGCTTATTTGGGGAGATTAAATAAGAAAGAAATGTTCTATTTTGTTCTATATAGAAGTATTAAGCAATGACATCCATTTTTGTTAGATTACTGAAAGGTTAAATATCCTTTAACAAAAAGTGCCTATTCAACAGGTTTACCCCAAACATGCTGCGTTGACCTAAGGTAATAAATAAATAGTCTGTTGACTTTCCTTAGATATAAGTCTAAGATGCTATACCAAGGTATCTTTTTTTTTTTTTTTTATACCAAATTTTATTGGAGTTTTTTGAAATACAAAATAAGAAAGAACCATAAACATATGGAAGAAAACATATGAACATATCAGTAAACCATACAACTGTACTCATACAGATAGGAGGTGAAGACACGATCTGGAATTGCTCTAGATGTCTTGTGGGGATGAAGCAGAGAGGGAGGAGGGGGAGGGGGGGAGTAGAGTAGTGGGAGTGGGGGGGGGGTATTAAGTAACTGGGGAAAGGAAAGGAATACCGAGAGAGGGGGGGGAGATAAACGAGAGAGTCAGGTAAGAAGAAAGGGAGGTTTAGGTCAGCACAAAGAACCTAACATAATAGGACAAGATACTCACAGTGGCCCACAATAATTTCCAATCAGGGTGTTCCAAAAGAAGGCTGGGGAAAATAAGACAGGTACGAGTTCCACTTGGCTTGGAAGCGTGCGGGGGAGCCCGACAATAGCTTTACATCCAGTAGTTCCTCTCATCGTGCACCCCCTGGATCTTAGGGGGGTCGTGGGAGATCCACTTCCTGAGGATAGTCCTTCTGGCGACCATGAGACATGTAGATATCCAGGGTTTGTTCTGGTATAATATAACTGACTGTGTCGGGGCCAGGCCCAGGGTAGGACCATGAAGATTTCCGAACAGAAGGAGGAGTGGGTTGTTCATTAGGGGTAATCCTGATACGGTTGAAACTAAATGCTGCACATCCAACCAAAACTTGGCAATTTGAGGACAGTCCCAGAGTCTATGGGATAGGGTTGGTCTATGCAGTAGACACCACGAACATGCTTGACCTGTGGGCGAGGTAGCAGAAGATGCAAAAGGAGAGTAGGCCCTATGCATAATCTTTAGTTGTTGTTCCCTCCAGAATTTGTTTTCAATGAATTTACAGGTCGTATTAAAGCCGCTGAGAATGGAGGTGAACAAGTGAGGGTAGTGAAAGGCGGTCTTCCAGGGCGTTGGTGGATCAATGTCCTTTCTATGGAGACGGTGGTTTAAGAGGGGTTTATATACATCCGATAGCGTTAATTTCCTAATTTGAACTAAGGAGTCAAGCAAAGAGTCACAGGAGCGCTTGCTCTTATCCGGACATAAGACTTCAGCGAACTTTGTGGCTTGTTGGAATTGCAGGAAATGGTGAAGTGGTATATTGTGTAGGTCACAAAGCTCTGAGTAGGGACGTGGACGACCCGAGTTAGGGTCAAATAGCTGATGGGCAAGGGAGAGACCCTTGTCGGGCCATGTAGAGAAGGGCAGGTATTGTCTGGTTTGCGGAAACAAGGGGTTGCCCATGATTGGGAGGTATTTGGAGAAGCGGGGAGACAGAGATAATAACTTGGACACTTCCCTCCATGCTATCACAGTATCCCGCAACAACAAATTATTTCTCAGAGATGCCGGTATAGTAGGTAAAGAACAATGTAACAAAGCTGCTAAGCTAAGAGGTGACACCATGTGGGATTCCAATTCAAAGTTAGCAAATCTAGACTTCCCTGTGATCCAGTCAAGACCCACTCTCAAAAGACAGGATAAGTTGTAGAGTCTGATGTCTGGAATGTTGGCCCCCCCCCCCCCTCTCTTCTGGGCGTTTGGAGCTTCTTTAGTGAGATACGTGGTCGCTTCATGTGCCACAAGAATGCGGACAAAGCCTTATACTGTTTTTGGGAGTCTTTATGTTTGAGTAATAGTGGGATGGTTTGCATTGGGTACAGAAGTTTTGGATAGCCAACCATTTTGAAAAGATGGCATCTGCCCAGAAGAGAGAGGGGTAGGGCCGACCAAACCCCCATTTGTTTGATGATCGTGTCAATTACTGGGGGAAAATTCAAGGAGTATATTGATGACGGTGACTTTCCAATATTAATGCACAAGTACTTAATGTGGGATTTTGCAATAGTAAAGATGGAAACATCTGCCCAACGTGGGGAGGCGGAATGGGAAAGGGGGAGAATCTCGCTCTTGGCGAAGTTTATCCTGAGACCTGAGCAGATGCGGAACTCATTAAAAATGTCACGTATGAGAGGAATGTCTAAGGCGGGATTGGCTGTGAAGATCAGGATGTCGTCTGCAAACAGAGCAGTTCGCACCTCCTGCTTCCCCACTGGTATACCATGGAGAGAGGGGTGGTCTAAAAGATAGCGGGATAAAGGTTCTATAGCCAAGTTGAAAAGTAAAGGCGAGAGGGGGCAACCCTGTCTGGTTCCCTTGTGTAAGGGAAAGGGGTCCGATATGTGTCCGCACGCTACTATATTAGCCCAGGGGGAAGAGTACATGGAAGAAATTAGATGCAGAAAAGGACCCTGGAAGCCGAATTTTTGTAGCACCAGTTGGAGCCATGGGAAACTGACATTATCGAATGCCTTTTCTGCATCTAAAGTGACTATAGCCATGTCATTGAGGGGGTCAATGTGAGCTTCATGCAATACTGCCAGTACTTTACGAATGTTGGAGGTGGCAGAGCGCCCTTTAGTAAATCCCGATTGTGCAGGGTGGATTATTGTGGGCATGATATTAGCCAATCTAGTTGCTATTAATTTAGATAAGATTTTGGAGTCCAGGTTTAAAAGTGAAATTGGGCGGTACGAGCTAGGTTCAGCCGGGTCTTTTCCGGGTTTAGGTATAAGTTTTACATGTGCCTGTATTCCCGTCGGAAGGTCGTTACCTCCCTCCAGGATATGAGTATAAACCTTAGTCAACAAAGGGGACAGTAAGTTAGAGGTTAATTTATAGAAATCCGACTAGTAACCGTCTGGTCCAGGGACTTTTCCAGAGGTGAGGCCTGAGATGGTGCTTTGGATTTCTGCAGTGGATATAGGGGCATTAAGTGCAGATAGTGCAGATGGATCGAGCGTGGGGAGTTTGACTTTTGCCAAGAAGGCATTAGCAGCCTCAAGATCGATTGGATCAGGGCCATACAGGGAAGCAAAGAAATCTCGTATTACCGCATTAATAGTCTTGGGGTCCGATGTTTTTGTCCCTGAGGGTTGGTTGATTTCCGCAATGTGGACTGCGGAACGTGGGCCTTTACAAAGGTGGGCTAGAAGTTTCCCAGATTTGTTGCCAAACTTGTGGAAACGAAGATCTTGGATCGAATAATTTAAACGTTCTTTGGCCTCTGCCCACATGTCAAAGTTCACCTTCGCCTCTTTCCAGGCTGTCCGATTGGGTTGTGAGTTGTTATGGGATAGATTTGTCTGGGCAAGACGAACGGCCGTGCTGGCGGCTTGAAATTGGGCCGAAGCGTTTTTCTTGTGAGTCGCTGCGAATGCTATTATGCGGCCCCGAAGAACCGCCTTCCCTGTTTCCCAGAGAAGAATCGGGTCCCCGGAATGGGCCGCGTTATCCTCCAAGAAGGAGGACCATGTCCGCTCTAGGGAGTGGAGGAGGTCCTCGTTGTTGGATAGGTACGATGGGAAGCGCCATAGGCGCGCCAAATTAATGCTGTCCAGATGGGATAGATCAACTGAAATCGGGGCATGATCTGATATAGCAATTTGGGCGATGGAGGGATCAGAGATGAAATTGAGGATGGGGGGATTGGTGAAGAAGTAGTCTATTCTGGACAGACTGTCGTGGGGGTGGGAGAAGAAGGTGAATTCCCTTTCCAAGGGGTACAATTCCCTCCAGGCATCGGTAAGTTGGAGGGCATGGACGAATGTCGCTAGGTGCGTGGATGGTGGAGTGGAAGTGGAAGTGGAAATGGAAGTGGAAATGGGCGGGGAGTGACGATCCTTAGCCCTATCCTCATTGGGGTGCATGACAGAGTTAAAGTCACCCCCCAAGAGGAGAGGGAGATGGATGTAGGGAGCCAGTTTGGCAGTGAGGTCGTTAAAATAGGAGAGGGTTGGTGAATTGGGAGCATATACATTTACAATAGCTAAGGTGAGGGAGCGGATCTTGAGTTTCAGGATAGCCAATCTTCCGAGGGCGTCTACGTCTTCGGATAATATATCACAGGACAAGTTTTTGTTTATGAGTACAAGGACACCCGCCTTCTGTTATACCGCTGGGGATCCATAAACCTGTCTCACCCAGAGCTTTTTCATACGATGGAAATCAGAGGCTGCCAGGTGTGTTTCCTGCAGCAGCGCAATGTCAGCCTTCATGCGTTTCAAGTGGCGGAGAACAGCCATTCTCTTGTTAGGGGATCTCAAACCCTTAACGTTCCAGGAGATAATTTTCATGCTGAGGAGGGTCAGAGGGGGCGAGGAAGAGTAATGCGGCTTTTATAGTTAGGGACACAGGGCAGAGTGGAAGCATCTTGTTGCATAGGGGTCTAAACCTCTGGAGCATCATAAAGGGGGCCACAGAAGGCATGTAGATGGGGGCGGCATTCCCAGGGAGAAGGAGGGAAGGAGCCAACACTATATCTAAAAGGAGGGCAAAAGAAACAAAAAGGACACATACCAGTAACATACTGGACTTCTCTTTTTTCCCGGAGAGCCACATCCTACCCAGGCGGCGTTACCGGAGAGGTTGCTGTTGGCACTCCTGGGACGGCGTGCGTGAACCATCAGAACATGTAGGACAGTTCCCCGCTTAGGGTGAGAGTATCTGGTTGTGGGACAGACAGGTTCCCTTCATGAATACTGGAGCCGCCAGATCACAAGCCAGGAAGGACCGGCCAATGTCACTCCGGCAAGGCCGTGCAGGTCTGCAAAAGAAAACACAACAGTAAATTAGACCTAAACCGGCAACAAATACTGAATAATACGTAGGAAGAAGAAGCATGTGGTAAAGGATTACATTAGAAAGCATATACTGAGACACAGTATTATGACCAATTCAGCCATGGGGGGGGGGGGAGACTAAGGCACGGTCAGAGCAGAGACCCGTAGGATTGGATCCGACGTGCGATAAGGTATGTAGGGGGGGGTGATGCCGAAACCTGGTCAAGTTAGGGGGTCAGAGTCATAAGGGAGTCAGTCCTGGAGGCTACTTCTCAGATCTGCGGGAGTAGCGGGCCCTTTTAGGAGATTCCTTCCTTGGGCTATTGAGGCTTCTGATCCCCGGGGAGCGTGCAGGTGAGGACGCCTGGGTTTCCATTGGGATGTGCATGTAGGCTTGTAGATAGTTTGCCGCTTCTTCCGGGAGTGAAAAGGATTTCGCTTCGCCTGCCGCAGTAGTAAATCGCAGAATTGCAGGATACGCCAGAGTAAACTTGATCCCTTTTTGGAAAAGCGCGGCACAGGTAGGTTGGAAGGCTTTTCGTCGCTGTGCGACTTCCTGCGAGTAGTCCGCAAACAGGAGGATCTTGTGGCCATCCAATTGTAACGATTTAGCGTTGCGGAAAGATTTTAGAATAGCAACCCTATCAGCGTAGTTCAAAAAGCGGGCTATGACCGGTTGCGGTGAACGCCGGTCGTTAGAGGGGGGGCCCAGGCGGTGTGCTCTTTCCACCATACACGGGGTGGTGATGCCCAGGGCTTGGGGGATCCTGACGGAGCAAACTTCATCCAGGGCCGCATTGTGGTATGATTCAGGGACTCCAATGAAGCGAAGATTGTTCCGGCGAGAACGGTTCTCCAAATCGTCCAATTTTTCCAGAAGGTACTGTTGGGTCTGTGCATACCTCTGATCATTAGCCATATTGGCTTGAATCTCATCCTCGACATCTGATAAGCGATGTTCCACTTCTGAGAGTCTCTTGGATTGATCCCCTAGCTCCTTGCAGAGCTGAGAAATGCCGGCTGTGACCGCCATTTCCACTGCTGAGGTGATTGTGGGTGAGAGCAGGGCGGCCACAGCATGGGCTATGCAGGCATATTGTTCTTCTTCCTGTGGAGTTGCAGGGGAAAAGGTTCCTGGGAGAGCTGGTGGCTGCAGTCCCGCAGCGTGGCTGAGAGGAGCGGCGGCCATATTGGCTGCACTGCTTGTGTGTGTGACAGCCTCTGTGTGCTGATCTCCGAGCGGGGGGGTCCCGTGGATTACAAATTTATCCATGCAGCGGGAGACCGGGGTGCGCGGGGAGACAGGGCAGATCAGTTTCGCCGTCCTGGGAGGCCGTAGAGCGGGTCTAATATGCAGATGAATACCGGAGCCGCCGCCTCCACGTTCAGCTCATCGGGCGCCGGAACCGGAAGTCTATACCAAGGTATCTTATCTGTGTGTGGGACCATAAACCTTAATCAGTATTTTCTGTGCTTAAACCCATGTAAAAATAAGATTTACAGATATGTTATAATCTTATATGTAACAGAATATTAACAATGAAATATATATATAACTAACATACATAGATATGTAGAAAACCGTTATATATTATAATTGTTTCATCCTTGCTAAAAGAAAGTTAAACTGATTTTGATGACTCATCACTGCATGTTTAGAAAGACTTCATGTTAATCCTTTGTAAGCTGTAAAAATTAATCATAAAACTTTTCTGACCTTGCTAGACTTTAGAAAGTCTGAGATGGTAAGCTCTTTGTCAATATAAGGTTCAAAGTTTATTTGTAAGCAAATAATGCTGTTATACTGAACCTAAGAGCAACACAATACTGCCATCTCTGGTGACTGACTACTACTAATTGAAGTCTTAGGTTAAAAAAGTAATTTCCAATATATATAGATATATATATATATTAAATAAGATATATTAAATATTATAATGGTGTTACCAGATTTAATCTTTACCTAGATACATGGTGGATATTAAATGGACATGTGATAGATGAGAGCATGGATACATTTTATGTTGTTTTATGATATTCTTAAATGGAGAAATCATATAGTTTTAATATCCATATACTGGTTGACCAAGAGGTGTCACCCAATGACATCACCAGTTAATGGATAAGATATCCCAACCAATGGGGATAATGTCACTCCTTCTGGGTTTAACTTATGGTAATTTTAATAGTCCTTTGTTCTATACCATATAAAAAGGAAAACCCAGATGAGAGAGAGACACATGACATTTGCCCAACATACATCACACATACAACACATAAGCTACTACAGCCATGCATAGACTCATCTACACAGACTCCATTTTGCTCCATCATGTAGCTGAACCTTTGAGGGACGCCAAACGAAACTCCTCCCTACCTGGCCACCATCTTGGAAAGGCAGCCATCTTAAGGACTCTGGTAACGACCATTCTAAGCTAGCAGCCATTTTAAATATGGTAAATATGCCTTGCTGTTTATTTGATCATTATTCAATATTGTTTATGTAATTCCTTAAATGTTTTACATTTCATGCTAAAGGGTAACGAGAGTACAATCCCAGCCGTATAAACCATATGTTTTCTCTAAGAGATGATTTTTGCTTTTTATACATCTTTATTAATATCAGATTTAGCGCATATTGGCGTATAAGTCTCACGTTTTGCATAGCCTATTCTCGCTTCATCTGCAGTGGAGTGACTATCAGACTGTGCATTGCGCAGACAATTGTGGTCTGATTATATAGAACATTCATTTATGGTTTATACTATACCTGGAGAAAACGTAATCTTGCTTTATTTTTACTTTCATTATTGAGCTACAAATCACATTGCATTTATTGTTTGAAGTTTGTATTTTTGTAAAGTTATCTTTTCGTGTCATCTCAAGTCTGATCATTTATCGTGATTACATGTCTCGTGAATAAATATGTCTTATATATTCCATACTGTAGTCTGTTTTCACTAAGATTGGTATATGCTTTTAAAAAGAAATTAATCAATAAAAAGAATTCGCTACATATTGATTTGTGGAAATAAGTTGAGATTCTCCTTCCGCACAGATCTTTGCTTATTGACATAAATAGACACTGTTATATTCAGAGCAGTATAAACATTCTGACAGCGTGCCCCCTAACATAAAATATGCCCATCAGCGTGCGCCTTATTTTATGTTAAGGGTCACGATGATGGGTATATTTTATGCTAAGGGGCACGCTGATGGGCATATTTTATGCTAAGGGGCAAGCTGATGGGCATATTTTATGTTAAGGGGCACTCTAATGGGCATATTTTATGTTAAGAGCAATGCTGATTTACACGTTTTGTTTTGCCCATCAGAGTGTCCCTTAACATAAAATGTGCCCTTCAGAGTGTCCCCTAACATAAAATGTGCCCCTCAGAGTGCCCCCAAACATAAAATATGTCCATCAGGGTGCCCCCCTAACATAAAATATGCCCATCAGCTTGCCCCTTAGTTTATGTTAATGGTCACGCTGATGGGAATATTTTATGTTAAGGGGCACTCTGATTGGCATATTTTATGTTAAGGGGCATGCTGATGTGCATATTTATGCTGTGGTACACACTGATGGGCATATTTTATGTTAAGGGGCACTCTGATGGACATATTTATGCTATGGGGCACACTGATGGGCATATTTTATGTTAAGGGGCACTCTAATGGGCATAATTTATGTTAAGAGCAACTCTGATTTACACGTTTTGTTTTGCCCATTAGTGATCCCACCATCATAAAATGTGCCCATCAGGGTGCCCCCTAACATAAAATGTGCCCATCAGCGTGACCCTTAACATAAAATTGCCCATCAGCGTGCCCCTTATTTTATGTTAATGGTCACGCTGATGGGAATATTTTATGTTAAGGGGCACTCTGATTGGCATATTTTATGTTAAGGGGCATGCTGATGTGCATATTTATGCTGTGGTACACACTGATGGGCATATTTTATGTTAAGGAGCACTCTGATGGACATATTTATGCTATGGGGCACACTGATGGGCATATTTTATGTTAAGGGGCACTCTAATGGGCATAATTTATGTTAAGAGCAACTCTGATTTACACGTTTTGTTTTGCCCATTAGTGATCCCACCATCATAAAATGTGCCCATCAGGGTGCCCCCTAACATAAAATGTGCCCATCAGCGTGACCCTTAACATAAAATTGCCCATCAGCGTGCCCCTTATTTTATGTTAATGGTCACGCTGATGGGAATATTTTATGTTAAGGGGCACTCTGATGGGCATATTTTATGTTAAGGGGCATGCTGATGTGCATATTTATGCTGTGGTACACACTGATGGGCATATTTTATGTTAAGGGGCACTCTGATGGACATATTTATGCTATGGGGCACACTGATGGGCATATTTTATGTTATGGGGCACTCTAACGGGCATATTTTATGTTAAGAGCAACGCTGATTTACACATTTTGTTTTGCCCATCAGCGATCCCACCATCATAAAATGTGCCCATCAGAGTGCCCCTTAACATAAAATGTGCCTAGCAGCATGCCACTTATATTATGTTAAGGGGCACACTGATGGGCACATTTTATGTTAAGAGTCACGCTGATGGGCACGTTAGGGGGCACACTGATGGGGATATCTGATGTAAGGCGGTACGCTGACGAGAATGCCTGATGTAAGGGAGCACTGTGATGGGGACACCTGATGTAAAGGGGCACTCTCATGGGCACACCTAATCAAAAGGGCACTCTCATGGGCACACCTGATGTGGTGAGGATACCTGATGTAAGGAGGCCCCCCTATGGTGACACCTAATGTAAGGGGGCACTCTAAAGAGGACACCCTATGTAAGGGGGCACTGTGATGGGAACCTTATATAATGGGGTACTCTGATGGGGAAAAAAGATGTAAGGGGGAACACTAATGGGAGACACCAGATGTAAGCGGGCTTTCCATTGCAGAAACCTTATGTAAGTGGGCACTCATCACACATGATGAGAATACCTGAGGGAGTACTCTGATGGTGGCAACTGATTTCTGGGGGTATTCTGATGGGGGCACCCAATGTAATGAATTACTCTGATAGGGGCAACTGATGTAAGGGGGAACACTAATGGGGATATTTACATTTACAGAGTATTACCAGAGTGTGTGGAGGAAATAGTAGCAAAAGCGCCAGAGAGCATGGCTTGTTCCAAGAAAAAGAAGCTAGATGCTGAAAACCGAGCCTTCAAAGATGAATGGACAGACCGATACATGTTCATTCTTCCTATGGGAAGTTTAAAACCAGTTTCTCTCATTTGTTGTGAAACGGTGGCGATAATAAAAAGCTGCAATGGGAAGCGCCACTACGAAACAAAACACAGTTCGTTTGAGCAAACATATCCACAGCATTCCGAGGTGAGGGCACGTAAAATAACTGAACTAAGAGCCCAGTATGACAGATCCACCAAAGTCCTCTCACATTAATTTACAGCCCAGCAGCGTGCAAATGAATGTTCACTTAAAGTCGCATGGATTTTGGGGCAACACAAAAGACCATTTACCGACGGTACATTTGTTAAGGAGTGCTTGAATGCTGTTGCTGAAACTTTACTTGAGGGTAAACAAAAAGAGCTGTGTGAAAAAATCAATCAAATCCCACTATCAGCGTCAACAACAACAAAAAAGACTGAAATATTAACAGAGGATGTATTGGCACAACTTGATGCAGCTATTCAGAGTGCAGTATGCATTTTTTTTAGCCATTGATGAATCAACAGATATAACTGATAATGCCCAGCTTTTGGTGTATGTAAGATTTTTTCACAAAGAAACAAAAGAACTCTGTGAGGACCTGTTAGGTGTAACACCACTTGAGACACATACAAGAGGAAAATACATATATGAGGCCATTAGGGAGATTCTGAAAAAGAGGAAGATAGACCTGAAAAAAGTGGTCTCAGTCACCACAGATGGGGCCCCCGCCATGGTAGGAAAGGAAAAAGGAACTGTGGCGCGACTGAAAAAGGACAACCCTGACCTTATTGCTTACCACTGCATCATTCACCAGACTGTCCTGTGTGCCATTCTATCAGAAACGTTTGCAGAAATCATGGACACAATGATGAAACTCATCAACTTCCTCAGGGTATCCTCATCCCTTCAACATCACTTACTAAGAGAGTTTCTTAAAGAAGTTGAGGCAAAATGCAAATGACCTTTTACTTCACAACAATGTTAGGTGGTTGAGTAAAGGCAGTGTATTGGAACGCTTTTGGTCCATTCGCACTGAAGTAGCAGCTTTCTTAGTACAACTCAAAAGCCAGAAAGAAAAACAGTTTTCACAGTTTTTACAAGATGAGAGCACAATGGATAATATTGCTTTCCTAGTGGACATAACATCACACCTTAATGAACTCAATTTAAAGCTCCAGGGCAAGAACAATTCCATCTGTGATTTGATGACCGCTGTCCGCTCCTTCCAGAGAAAACTGGATTTGTTTAGGGAAGATCTTCAAGGAGAGTGCTTGAATTTCACAAAGGTGAAAGAACAGATTCAAGGAAAGAGAGATGTATCTCCTTTTGTTTATTTCACAGGTAAACTGATTGGAAACTTCAGTAAAAGGTTTGATAGCTTCAGTCTTGGACAGCAGATCCTCCTGCTCATCCACAATCCATTCCTCATTAAAGATCCCAGAGTGTTTTCAAAGGAGGTGATGCAGACCTTCAAGTGGGCACATGAGGGATCTCTACAGACAGAACTTATTGATCTGCAAACAAATGTTGCACTAATGGGTCATACACACTATAAGATTTTCTGAAGACTGTTTCCTTTAGATTTACCAAAACCATATAATATGAGGTCAAACCTAAACACTTTCAATTTGTATGCAATCTGGCAGGCCCTTGCACTACATAGAAAAGGTAAATCTGAAGGAAAAAGTCTTCAGAAAATCTTATAGTGTGTATGGCCCTTAGAGAGCACTTTGTAGGAACTGATCCTGCTAACTTCTGGCTACAGACTGTGACTGAGACTGATTTCTCTTCTCTAATCAAGGTAGCTCTACACACCTTGACCATGTTTGGATCTACGTACAGCTGTGAGTCAGCTTTCTTCACTATGAACATTATTAAAACCAAGTATCGTTCCAGGCTCACCAATGAGCACCTACACATGTGCATGAGAATGGCAGTAACTCAATTTAAGCCAAGATTCAAACTACTGGCAGGACAATCAAAAGCCCATTTTTCTCACTAGACAGGGAAGGTTTTTGGGTGGTAACAAAATTAAAAATAAAACTGAAGATAATTTGTGCACTTTTTCAAATTGACACCTTGTTTAAGTTAGAAGGTGTAATTTGATTTTACTTGAAAAATGGATGGGTTTTATAAAATAGTTATTGATTTGTTTCCATGTTGTTTTTGTTAAGGATAGTTGCTTGTATTCCATACAAAGACTAGAGCAAATGTAAAGCTATCCTAGTTCCAACTGTCCACATGTTTAATGTCGTAACTGAAACTTGACAATAAATATTGTTGAAATGCTATGGAACTTGTACATGTCTCATTTTTTGATAAGACATACGGTGACTACAATCTTTCTGAGTCAGCACCGACTTGAGATTCGAACCTCGGCCCAATGAAAATTTTACCGACCGGACCTCCTTGAATTTTAATTAATTACCCCTGTCGTATTATATGGTTTTGGTAAGTCTAAATGAAAAAGTCTTCAGAAAATCTTATAAAGCTGACAGAAGTTATAATTCTCCCTTGCACTATTCAAAATAAAAAAAGTCTTGATTTTAGTTCTGCTTTAAGTATTTGTGGGTTCCCTGCATGTTGTGAATGTAATACTTGGAGGAGTGACTTTTTTGGAGGACATTTGATTTTAGACTATAGGTCTGCTTTAACAGCAGGCAAAGTACATTTCCATGAAAAAGCTTGTAAGACTACAAAGATTACTGAACTACAGTTCTTTATATTCTTTCATCCAGCCTTTTCATATTTAGCTGCCCAACATGGGGGCCTTTACACTGTAATCAGTGCTATTTTTTCCAGTCTGTAGATGACATGAAAGGTTTGAAGATAATCAGGATTAACTCTTCTTAGATAACGAATAGTACATGCAAATGTGCTGATCCTGAAATATGTTGTTTTGAGCTCATCTAACATGTTATAGAGTGCTAAAATATTAATGAAGGCCACTTAGAATCTCTTTTATATTCACAGGTTAGTTTTTCTAATGTGCAACCTGTAAATGAATAAGCTGCACATGTAATAAGCTGCACGCTCTCAATAAAAGTGGACCTTACATGAAAATGCAATATCCTCTTTTTTTGGGACACCCTAAAAAACCTAAATTAAAACACTAATTAAAAACTAAAAAATATTCCTCCAAAACATTAGAAAAAAATGGACAAAATACAACCCAAATTCCCAAAAAGTTGGGATGCTGTGTAAAATCTACATTCAAACAGAATGTAATGATTTTCTCATAAATGCAAATTTAATACGCAATAGAAAATAGGAAAAACTACCCTTTTAGTAAAATAATACTTTCTAAGATTAGTTTTGAACCTTCCTCCCGTTAGTTTGAGGTCATGTCCCCACGATTTTGATTTTGAAATAAAGAACATGGGGACACAACTTCATACTAACTGCAGGAAAGTTCAAACCTAATCTTAGAAAGTATTATTTTTGAAGTTTTGGGAGAGGAATCTTGTCCCAGTCTTGCCTGATATAGGATTCTAACTGCTTGACAGTCCTGAGTCCTGTAGTATTTTGTTGTTTCAAGATGTGCCCGTTTACATTTGGTGATAGGTCTGGACTGCAAGCAGGCCAGTAAAGCACCAGGCTCTTCTTCTACGAAATCATACTGTTGACATAGATACAGTATGTGGTTTAACATTGTCATGCTGACATATGCAAGGCCGTCCCTGAAAAAGATGTGTAGATGGGAGCAAATGCTGCACTAAAACCTTGATATATCTTTCAACATTGTTGCAAATGTGCAAGCTGCGCATTCTATACTCACTAATGATCCCCAGACCACTAGAGATGCAAGCTTTTGAACTGAGCACTCATAACAAGCCCATGTTGCCAAAAACAATGTCAAATTTAAATTAGTCTGATTACAGAAACATTTTTTCACTTTGTAACAGACTATTCTAAATGTGCTTTTTCCCCATTTCTGGATCATGTTCAGATATGAACTCTTTTTGCATGATAGCACTTTGCGGTGCATTTTTGGATGGCACAGCAAACTATGTTCACAGACAGTGATTTCTGGAAGTATTCCTGAGCCCATGCAATAATGTCCATCACAGAATCATGCCTGTTTTTTATGCAGTGCGGTCTGAGAGTCCAAAGATCACATGCCATTTGCCTACATACTTTGTGCTATAATGTGTCCCTTTTTGCCATCTCACAAAGTTGAGAAGTATGCATTTATTTCCACATTGTATTTCAATTATTTTAGTGTACTCAAGTTAATCTGAACAATCTTGAAGTTTGTAAACTTACTTTGTAAAGACCCCCACACATTTGCTTTGGTAAATTCTGTGACACATATTCACTATGCTCTGTGAGTAGGCATTACTCTGTCACACATTTCCCAGAGCCTGCTTTCTGTACTTCAAAGATGCAAAAAGGAGGAGTTTTAGGGTGTGCAGTCAGTACAGGAATCACTGCTTGCAGAAAGCAAATACCATGGGATATGTCGTCCTTAGAAAGTGAAAGAAATCAACATAGGAGAAGCTGCAAAGCATGCAGGGAATCCAGAAAGTTGTGAAAAAAAGGTGGCCACCCGATAGGCAGCACTCACAACAAAAACATAGATTTTTCAAGTAAGCTTATATTGAATTGTCAATAATAACCATTGTTTGCATTGTTATTATAATGCTGATAGTATAAGCCCCCTTTCACACTAAGGCGACCTGTGAGGCGACCGTAGGTAGCCGTAGGTCGCCTTCCATAGGGAAGCTGCGGACCCGTTCTAATAGGAGCGACACAAGTCGCTCCGACTTAGAAAAAGGGTCCGGAGTTTCTTTGGGGCGACGATGTTATGAAGTCCAATGTTATGAAGTCCGTGGTGGCCGCTCCGAGGTCGCGGCGCGCTGCTCGCACCGCGACCTCGGAGGTCGCCACCCGAAGTCGGATCGCCCCTATGTGAACGGGGCCTAAAACAAAGTGTATGCTGTGACAATAGAACTCCTTTAATGCAGGAATGTGTCAGCTGTAAACAATTTTATGATTTATTTTACTCTACATTCTATAGTATGAATACAGATTCTAAGATCAGATATATTCCAAGCACTGTAGCCTTAAATGCTGGCTATAGACATTTTTCAATGTAGTACTTATCTCTGTATGGGGCCTGTGTTGCTTATGAAATCTTAGGATAAAAACTGACTTCTGTCATATGTCAGAACCACTAAAATATAGCTATATTTTTTATTCTGCTTTTATTTAGCTATTATTTTTTCTTTTTTTGCTCTTCAAATCATAACATAACCATTTACTCCTTGAACCCATAACGTGTTTTAGAATAAATAGAACAACCACAGGAACACCAATTTAAACAAGTTAGCAGAGCTGGAATAAGTAAAAAAGAAATGAAATAGGTCTTAGAAATGTTTGCCAGCTCTGATTCCTTGTGTGTTGTGCCACTGAAACATTTATTAGGAGAGAAATAATAAGTTTCAATTGCTGAAGAATTCTGTAGTTTCCTCTCATTCAAATTCCTTTGGCACAACAGTTTAGAAGAACAATGAGATATCACGGCTCATAAAGAGTTTGTTGGGGAATGAATGACTCATGCTGACATTGAGACAAATCAGAGGCATTAACCAATGGCACATCATGATTGAGAGCCCCGTACAAAACCCTTGGAGCTTGCTCTGGTCTAAAAGGGTTTTCTATTCTTCATGGAAATGTAATTGTGCACTGCTCCCTGAACTGTGTATTTCACAAATGCTTAACTTTTTATGCACCTCTTCTTTTCATTTGTTTCTCCCTGTGTATAGGTTTAGATATACAGCATGTATGGGCTCTAGCCAAAGTAAATATAATTATTTGTCACATAAATCATTATTTATTTAGGATTTAACTTAAACGCCACCTCTTCATTCCATAAAATAAAAATGTTAAAAGTAAAAAAAAAAAAAGAGAAAAGAAATGGTTTTAGACTCATTTTAATTTATTTCATTAAAGTTTTCAATACTATAGCCTAAATTTTCTTTGATAATGGTGTCAGAAGCTTAACAAAACAAAGATCTTCAGTCTTTCACACATACAAAAATTCTGAAAAATCAGGATCATTAAACACATAGAAAAGTATGTGTTAAATGGGAAGGTAAATTAACTGTAAAAAAAAACTGTAGGAAAAGAACGAATAAAGAGTATGACGTCATATGTGTGATAACAGGTGAATGTGGGGTTTAAAGCAAACTTGCAGAAAAAAAAAGCTCATCTTGTGTTAGAGGCACCTCCAAGTCACTGCAGGTCAGATCTGTTCTGTTGTCCAAGATCCCTTTAAAACAGGAATTTTTTCCTGCAAGCAGTTATCAACTTCCTCTAGCCGGTCCCCCCTTTCCCTTTTGTATCTCACAACTGGCTAGTGAGTCCACCTATCACAGTGACTGGTCACTAGAGCTTTGGAAGAGTGGGGCACTGGTAAGTAGAACAGAGCTAGCCCGAGGAAGATATAGTGTGTGTGTGTGTGTGTGTGTGTTTGTGTAGACAGGTAGCCTTGTCTTTTAAGCTGTTCTATCAAATAGGAACTGGGGATATTTCCCCCATCTTTCTGTTCTGTTTTACATTGATAACAAGTAAGGAAAAAAATCTCCCAAATTGGGACAATAAAGTAGTAAAAAGTTGACAGAGGTTCTTCTGAAAAATAAACATGTTTGGTTGACCTTTATACCTTTTAATATTTTAACTATCTTATAAAACTTAACACTAAACCTTACTCTAACCCTAACCTTGAGATGCAAAATTTCCAGTGGCCGCTGAGGAACATTGTAAAAACATTTTATAACACATGACCATTTTAGAGGTGCACTCCTACACTATAAAAAACATACATAGATAGAGATAGTAGAGCTTAATCATGCAACCTCCAAGCAGAAGATTCCTCGGACAAGATACTGTATTTATCGGCGTATAACAAGCACTTTTTCCTCCTAAAAATGGAGGAAAAAGCAGCAGTGCGTGTTATACGCCGATATTAAAAAAAAAAAAAGACCAGGAAGCAGCGCCGAGAGCAGAAGGGGCAAGCCGGCCGAGGAGAAGGAAGGACGAGCTGTCATAAGAGCAGAAGGGGGCAGGCCGGGCCGAGGAGAAGGGAGAACGAGCGAGCGCAGTCATCAGAAGTCCCGCCTATGACAGACGTCACACGTCTTGGCAGAGGAAGCAGGACTTCCGATGACTGCGCTCGCTCGTTCGCCCTTCTCCTCGGCACGGCCTGCCCCCTTCTGCTCTTATGACAGCTCGTCCTACCTTCTCCTCGGCCAGCCCGCCCCTTCTGCTCTCGGCGCTGCTTCCTGGCCTTTTTTAAAAACAGATTTGGATAGTTCCAATGGCGCTTGCGAGGCTCCATATACAGTATGGACACTGCTGATGAGGCTGCATATACAGTATGGACACTGCTGATGAGGCTGCATATACAGTATGGACACTGCTGATGAGGCTGCATTCATGGGCACTGGTGATATGTCATTTGATTAAAAAAAAAAATGTTCTGAGTTCAAAGCTGTTTATTTTAAATTTAAGCTTTTTTCCTGAAATTTCTCTCCAAATATTGAGGTGCGTGTTATACGCCGGAGCGCGTTATACGCCAATAAATACGGTAGTTAGCCACCTGGAAGCAGTTTACAGCTAGGTGGTAATATTAGGGAACCTCAAGGCTTACATCATCACATCGAGTCAATTTCGCAATAAAATGGTAGGTTTATTAAATCTTTTTACACAGGCAGTTAAAGTGAGTGCAAAAGAGTATGGTCAGTTGGAGAAGAGTGAGCTAGGCAAACGGTAAGACTAATGTGGCACTGCAATGACAGTGGATGTGATGGTTTTTGCTTGGCAGAAGATTACGTTAAGTCTAGTTTTATAGAAAACATCTGTTTGGTACAGAAGGCGTCAAGCTAATTAATCCACTGTCTATTGCTTTCTTGGCTTTGGATACTATCGTACCAGGGTATTGTAGATTCATGTCCCTGTCCAAGCACCCCTGGTAGTAGAGACAGGGACTGCTAGGGCAGTGGAAGGGTGCAGAATCAGGTACAAGGTCGGGAACAGACCGAAGTGGGTAATGTTCTGGCGGTGGGGTACCAAACCAGTAAGCAGAGACATAGTCATAAATCCAAGCCAAGTTCAGTAACATGAGCGTGTAGCAGATATAACAGGCAGGGGTGATCCAAGAGAGGTGTCAGATGTAGCCAGGTCAGGAACACGGTTAGCAGACTTGGATTAGAATCAGGAACACAGGGACCAGAGCTGAAGACAATCCAGCACTTAAGCCAGACAGACTCACCGTTTAAATAGGCTGCTGGGCACCAGAACCTGTTGATGCATGCACATGCCTATGTGTACATGCACGTGCCTGCGTGTATGCGCCATTTGAGTGCGCATTCTAGTCCTTGCGCATCTTGGGCTTCTATGCACATGACTCTGCACATATACATAATAATGAGCACCTACTTCATGAGATCCCTGACAATTGGCATGTGTGGTGTCCTTTTCTGTCATGTCCCTCAGCTGCAAAGGAGACTGCTTAGAATTACCTAGCTTGGATGTGGATGCAAAGATCTTTATCTATTGAAGCACTTATAGTGCAGATATAACTAAGGCGGGAACAAGCTATGAGCACCATCTATGAGTACGTACAAATGCCAAGACAGTGTCAGGATTTGTCTATGAACAGTTGTGTTATGAACTTTTTTAACCTAAATGCTCATGGATACCACAAACATTAATTACAGTTGTAATTATGACCGTATTTACCTGATGAGCTTGGTACGATGCATCTATTAGAAAAGAAGGGCAGTGTTGTGTACTACCCTGATGCTGTGTTCTATAACCTGGAGTTGAACAAATTGTTTGCGCTCTTGTTCTTTCCTGGTATACAGAAAGAAATACAGACATGGCCTTCCGTGTGTAACATTGAAATTTAGGTTGTTAGGATTTAGCAATTACATGTTATGTGTGTTTTACCTAACACAGCAATACTGTGGTAAGTCTAGAAAGGATAAGCCACTCTTCAACAAAATAATATCTTTATTTCTATAAAAAACTTTTTGGAAAATAGTCCATCCAATCTAAGTTCCAAGGGGTTCGCTGATAACTATACTGCATATGTACACATAAATAGTGTTGTAATCAAAATAATCAGAACACTATATACGTATACATATATTGTTATGGAGGGGCTTTGCATTTCTATGGTTACCACAATATTGGCTCATAACTCTAATTGTATCTCTTTTTATATTTATATTTATATTTATACTCTATGTAAGGTCTATGGTAGTCCCCTCATTTTTTGTGCTTCCTTAGTAAGTTAAATAGGCATATGTGGTAACTCAAAACTAGCTTAAACATGGGAAGAAAAAAACGAACATTTTGAGTTATCACTAAACAAAAAGCTTAAATATGTTTTGGCTTAGATTTTTACTTTGCACAGTAACTGTTCCTTAGCTTAGTAAATGTGACAAACATTTACTTTGCAAAGAATACTCAATTACATTGAGAATACATGCAAGGAAATTGAATTTAAAAAAAATGTATTTTTGCTTGCACGTGATTGGATGATGGAAGGCAGCCGAGCTACATCTCATTTTCTATGCCAAGGGTTTCAAAACTGTGGCCCTTTATGTACCTCTATCCTGCCCTTGGGGCACTACCCCTCTAACTGACACCAATAATGGGGCATTGTTTTATTCCACTGATGCCAAGGCATTTTCTGCCCCCACTGGCTATGATCTGGCCCCCTAAAGCCTGAAGGTCAGTAAACTGGCCCTTTGATCAAAAAAGTTTTGAGACCCATGTTCTAAGCTAAGGGAAATTGCCCTTGAAAAGTGAGCAGTCTATTGTAAATCTACACCATTTCCCTTTGCAGGGGCACCTGCTGTTAAAGCTGGATGCTTCTACTTAGAATTCTGGGGGAAAACCAGTGCTACTTCTGTTGACAGTGGGGCGATGATATTCATTTTTTGTTCACTGTGCTTTTCATTTATCATCATTCTTTGAATATTTCAGAAATTCAGTAATAATACGACAAACCATTAAAAATATAATAGTATAATAAAATACATCAATTAAAACGAATGAATTAAAACGGTATAACAAAGTGTATATATATATATATATATATATATATATATACACACACACACACACAGTATCTCACAAAAGTGAGTACACCCCTCACATTTTTGAAAAATATATATATTTTTTTTCCATGTGACAATACTGAAGAAATTCCACTTTCCTACAGCTTGCATAATAGTGTAAATTTGCTGTCCCCTCAAAATGACTCAACACATAGCCATTAATGTCTAAACTGCTGGCAACAAAAGTGAGTACACCCCTAAGGGAATATGTCCAAATTGGGGCCAATTAGCCATTTTCCCTCCCCAGTGTCATGTGACTCGTTAGTGTTACAAGGTATCAGTTGTGAATTGCACTGCCTTAACCCTTTTGGGCATGGAGTTCACCAGAGCTTCACAGGTTGCCACTGGAGTCCTCTTCCACTCCTCCATGATGACATCACGGAGCTGGTGGATGTTAGAGACTTTGCACTCCTCCACTTTCCATTTGAGGATGCCCCACATATGCTCAATAGGGCTTGGGTCTGAAGACATGCTTGGCCACTAAATCACCTTTACCCTCAGCTTCTTTCACAAGGCAGTGGTCGTCTTGGAGGTGTATTTGGGGTTGTTATCATGTTTGAATACTGCCCTGCGGCCCAGTCTCCAAAGGGAGGGGAGCATACTCTGTTTTAGTATGTCACAGTACATATTGGCATTCATGGTTCCATCAATGAACTGTAGCTCCCCAGTGCCAGACTTTGACACTCCTACCACCATGCTTGACTGTAGGCAAGACACACTTGTCTTCGTACTCCTCACCTGGTTGTTGCCACACACACACTTGACACCATCTGAACTAAATAGGTTTATCTTGGTCTCATCAGACCACAGGACAGGGTTCCAGTATTCCATGTCCTTTGTCTGCTTGTGTTCAGCAAACTGTTTGCAGGCTTTCTTGTGCATCATCTTTAGAAGAGGCTTCCTTCTGGAACGACAGACATGCAGACCTATTTGATGCAGTGTGGGGCGTATGGTCTGAGCACTGACAGGCTGACCCCCCAACCCCTTCAACCTCTACAGCAATGCTGGCAGCACTCATACGTCTATTTCCCAAAGACAACCTCTGGATATGCACTCAACTTCTTTGGTCGACCATGGTGAGGCCTGTTCTGAGTGGAACCTGTCCTGGTTAACCGCTCTTTGGTCTTGGCCACCATGCTGCTGCTCAATTTCAGGGTATTGGCAATCTTCTTATAACCTAGGCCATCTTTATGTAGAGCAACAATTCTTTTTTCAGATCCTCAGAGAGTTCTTTGCCATGAGGTGCCATGTTGAACTTCCAGTGACCAGTATGAGAGAGTGGAAGTGATAACACCAAATTTAACCCACCTACTCCCCATTCACACCTGAGACCTTGTAACGCTAACGAGTCACATGACATCGGGGAGGGAAAATGGCTAATTGGGCCCAATTTGAACATTTTCACTTAGGGATGTACTCACTTTTGTTGCCAGTGGTTTAGACATTAATGGCTGTGTGTTGAGTTATTTTGGGGGGGAAACAAATTTACACTGTTATACAAGCTGTACACTCACTACTTTACATTGTAGCAAAGTGTAATTTCTTCAGTGTTGTCACATGAAAATATATAATAAAATATTTACAAAAATGTGAGCGGCGTACTAAATTTTGTGAGATACTGTATATATATATATATATATATATATATACACACTTTAAAAAGCCATCAGATTTTTAGACCATGCACGTCATTCATGAATATTTATAATAGAATGGATCCATCACCTAACTTAATTACATGAAAATAGTTAATAACTCTGCTGCCTTTTGCTTCTTCTGCACATATGAATATAATAGGCCCATGATAAGAGGTGACATTTATAAGTGGAGTGAACCACACAATGGATTATCCATTGTTCTTCTTACTGTCTGCCTTTCGGACCACTGAATACATATTGCATTGACCCTTCCTTACCCATTCATTATCACTATGAACGATAAAAATAAATGTAGAATTAAAAAATGCTGGTCTTTTATCATTTACAATCAGGCATTTGTAAAAAAAAAAAAAAATCAATAAATACTTTTTTTATTTTCAAACCAACAGGCCTTAATATTCATTATTTGTTCACATATCTTTAATAGATATATGACCTCAAGGCCCTAGTTAGCCATCTCTGTCCTAAGAACCATGAACTATCTTAACATTTATCAGCAACATCAAAAGGCTTTAATTTGATGAGCTGCTTAAACTCCAAATTCTTGCTCAGCAGTGAATCAATATGCTGAAAGGTATGAAAAATAAGTCTACGCTTCTTTATCTCAAGAAGGATGTCATCCAAAGAAAGAGGTGACTGGGGAGGGGAGGACAAGGGCAGACAGTGACCTCCACTCAGTCGTAAATCAGCTACTGAATTAGATCATCTAAGAAAGAGGTACAGTATACAGAAAACCTTTTATAGATCCATTGTCTGACATGACTGCCTCTGGTGACTTAACTGATAGAAAGTACTTATTTTCCTTTGACAGTGTATAAAACCATAATGAATTGGCTTTTAGTACAACCCACTTCTTAAAAACTGAAAAAATAATTTCATTTTGTGTATTTGCTAAGCAATGCAATTTGTTTAATGAAAACAAGAACTGATGTCATTCACATTGTAAGTAAACATTTTGATTTTGCACAGGCGGAAATGAAAAAAATGTTCTCCTTACTAGTTTTGATACAACACAACCCAATATATACAACTGGCCACAACTAGTTTTATTGCATTTCCAGCATCAAATAAATATAAACAGCATTTTCAGAATCATACAACTAAGGAAAAATGCTCACTGGGCGTTTAGCCCATGCGCATCTAATTCCAGCTTTTTAGTGCATCCAGGATGCACCAGTTCAACTTCCACTGCTTGCAGCTTGACAAAGTCTATAGCAGGCTGAAATATGTTTCAGCCAGGATGGGGGCTGAATGCTGTATGGGGTTGCACTGTGTTCAGGGACATTTGCCTGGAATGTGGGTATTCTGCATTTTGGACAATTGTCCCTGAAAGCATAAGGCCCTAAACATGAGTACTAAATATTCAGTAAAGTGCCATAGACTTTAACAGGCTGCAGGCAGAGGGGCTGGATGCTCACATATCCTTCCGGCTGCATAAAAATGTTGGGATTGGATGGCAATGGGCTAGGCACCCAGTGTGCATGTGGCCTTGGGCAGCATTTCAACATGCAGCACTGCCCCTTTGAGGACTGCTGGATTTCGCACTTACGGGTCCCCCTTGGTTACGTTTAGCAACCTTAACATTAACAGTCCCCCACTTTCCTTCTTGGCTCATTCAATAATCAATCCAGGGGTATGTAGTTGTTTTTGTGTTTTATTGATAAATTAGGGATGAGAGAAGGGAATACTGGGATACTCCAAATTAGCTATGCACAAGATTTGAGAACTTCTATCACTTGGTACAGCCGGGCTGTTGATCTACACTGCCACTGAGGTGAATTTAGTTTTAAGTCCCTTTCCCAGATGACTTGATGAACTGATTTTATCTTCAGGACACTCTCCTTAGTATCCTTCTTCTTGCTTGCTGACACCTGTCCACTGACTATCCTACTCCTGGGGTGGCCACCCTCAGGTCAGGCCCCTTGACACAATGCCCTGTACTCACGATACTGTTTTTCCAGGGTCTCCAATGTCTTCCCTTCAGTCAGCTCTCCTGGACAACTTGGTTCAGCACCACTCCTCTGGCCCCCAGGACAACCTCCTGAGGTTACGTGCCACTGCTACAGAGGAGGAGACAGCCGCCACCCTCCCTCCAGGACTCTGCTCTCCAGCCAAAGACCCCACAGCACATGTGCTCCTGGCTTTCATACAGTATCCCAGAATGCACTGATGCCACTGGCCACTGCCATTTACCAGGACTGTATCAAAGCCTATGCATTCATTTGTCAGGTTTCCTCCCACTGTACAACATGCCTCCCTATTGGACCAGTGTGAAACACTCTCTAGACATAATGAATCACATACTGAGCACAATGAACAGACCTTACTAACAGAACCTGCTCTCTGGTAAGCAAAGAGCAATATAGATTTGCCTGCAGCCCCTCTAATAAGTAGACAGAGCCAAAAACTATACTTACTTACTAATGTATGATTTCTTGGCCATTTTTCATGGACTATGAATGATAAGACAAAAACTTTTATGTTAGGGATATAAAAAGATATCCAAGGAATTGAGAAAGACAATCAGCAGTGTTCAAAATCAAAAAGTGGAAATAACAATGAAGGGCAGGTCATACAATGTACCTGCCATTCATTCATGGGGCAGTGGCATGACAGTTATCAAAAAAAAAAAAATTCTGTTAGTAAGAGGGAATTAGTTGCAGAATTAAATTCAATATGATTGGTTATTAAAGTAACAATGCAATTGGTCATTAAATGTCAATAGTCATTGGTTATTTAGTCCTTTAGTCTATTGGTCCTTATAATTTACTTACCTTGGATTCGACTAAATCGTCATAAGAAAGCACCTAGAGTTTTGAAGTTCCTCTATAAAAAGAGTTTTAACCGTTATTTTCCGTCAGCGGGAGCAGAAGCAAAGAAGATTTGTGCCTCCCGCCCACCCTTGTATGCTGTCGCTGCCTTTTTCTTTGTGGGATGTTTTTATGTTTAAGGTGTGTAGTTTGAGCTTTTTGGCTAAACTACGGTATTTATGTTTTGGTATATATGTTTGGTTAGCTCGGGCTCTTTGGCCAAGCTATGTAGTATGTTTTTTATTCCCACATGTATAACTACTTTATTTAATAAAAGGCAGTGGCCATTTATATCAATGCAAGATGAAGTGTCAATTCTTATTATTTAGTTAAATCTTAGTATTTACGTGTAGTAAATAAGTTTTAATTTGATTTAACAAAGTTCTGCCTATGGCACCAATGAGGGGTTCTGTTGAAACCATACAATGGTCAGGTAGACCAACTAAAAATTCAGTCACAACTGCAAGGAAAATTGTTCGGGATGCAAAGAAAAACCCACAAATAACTTCATGTGAAATACAGGACTCTCTGAAAATATGTGGTGTGGCTGTTTCAAAATGCACAATAAGGAGGCACTTGAAGAAATATGGGCTGCATGGTCGAGTCGCCAGAAGAAAGCCATTACTACGCAAATGCCACAAAGTATCCCGCTTACAATACGCCAAACAGCACAGAGAAAAGTCTCAAACCTTTTGGTACAAAGTCTTTTGGAGTGATGAGATCAAAATTAAGCTTTTTGGCTCCAACCAAACGCTACATTTGGAGAGGAGAGGATGAAGGGTACACCATTCCTACTATGGAAGGAGGTGGATCGCTGATGTTTTGGGGATGTGTGAGCTACAAAGACACAGGAAATTTGGTCAGAATTGATGGCAAGATGAATGCAGTATGTTATCAAAAAATACTGGAGGAAAATTTGCATTCATCAGCCCGGAAGCTGCGCATAGGACATGTTTGGACATTCCAACATGACAATGATCCTAAACACAAGGCCAAGTTGACCTGTCATTGGCTACAGCAGAATAAAGTGAAGGTTCTAGAGTGGCCATCTCAGTCTCCTGACCTCAATATCATTGAGCCACTCTGGGGAGATCTCAAACATGCAGTTCATGCAAGACAACCCAAGAATTGACAGGAACTGGAGGTTTTTTGCCAGGAAAAATGGGCAGCTTTACCATCTGAGAAGATTAAGTGCCTCATCCACAAATACCACAAAAGACTTCAAGCTGTCATTGATGTTAAAGGGGGCAATACACGGTATTAAGAACTGGGGTATGTAAACTATCGATCAGGGTAATTTGGATAGTTTCTGTTGTCATTATTATTTAAAAAGAGTAAACACAGTTGATTGATAATAAATGGCTTCAGCCAAACACTAACCATGAGTGAAAGAAAAGTTTTTGTGTTATATTCTCTGAAAAATGGCCAAGAAATCATAAATTCTGCCAGGTTATGTAAACTTATGAGCACAACCGTAATAATTTAATTCTACTCCAGAAGCAAAGTTTTGTTTTGCCTATATAGAAGGTTCCACAAATGCAAAACATGATATATACAATGCCTATAGTTTGGCAATTGACATGGTGAGGTACTGCATGAAGGTGACATTATGACAAGAGTAAATGTGTTAACACTGAAATGTATTTATGTCATATTTAGCAGAATTTGATACTTAACATATGGGGCTTGAAGAAGCTATGCAATTAGCAAAAGGCATTGACACTTGGATGATTGAACAGCTTGTACACCTCAAGCTTTTTTCCACACCAGATAAGTATCTCAGAAGGTGTTGTATGGCCAAATGTATCATATCCAAGCACATTGTTTGATGTTTTGTTACTGTTTACATACGCTACAATTTTTTAAATTTTAAAATGTTGGAAATAAAAGTTGTAATTTCATAAAATCTGTCTTTGTCTCATGTGATGCAATTATAGTCCAGTACAAGCAAGTTGTGTCCTTGCAACCCCCTTTTTTCTATTAGAATTTTGGATGTGGCATGGGTAGAGGACGAGGTATTCCCTTGTAAGGGTTGCTTTTGATGTTATTTTGTGCTGGCTAACTCAATTTTAGGGAGCGTTTAGGGAGAGTTTATGAGGTGTGCGCAAAAATAATGTTGATAGAAAACATTGTGAAAGATCAACACTTTGCTTGAGGTGACTGCTTGCCTTAAGGTATGAGCACTGTTCTGGGAAATTAATAGAGGCTCCTATTCATGTATTCCTTTTGTAAAACAGCTCATCTCTGGCTGTTATTCTTATTCTTTAGCAACAATGCTGTGTAATTACTAACCTAGAACAATTTTAGAAATAATTTAGGTAAAGGAGCAATGGCAGCACTCATACTTCTCTCATGTCAGAGTAAGGCTTGTTGTTTTTCTTTGAAAACAGTTTTAAACATGTTTAAGTAGTTTGATATTACACTCACAATTATTGCCAGATTGTCCAGATGCCTTACTTATTGGACCCTCACACCAGACATAATCTACCCGCATTGCGTAGAGAAGCAGAGAAACTCAATGATGATATCAATGGATCTAAAATAAGGCGTTTTTACACACTTTTTTTTCTTTTTGTATATAGTGGTGACCCTTTTTTTGATGCAGAAAATTGATAGAAATTTTAAAGAGGGTATAGCAGTGTGCAAAGGTTTATTTCAAAATTCTAAATGCTCTAACGCACACCTACTACCATCTACTTTAAAGGGGTACAATGGTTTATGCGTCATTTGGATAAACTATGACAGTTTGTTCTATGATTGATTTACAGTTGTGTGCACTTTTCATAATGGTAATTGTTAGACCATTATTGCTCTCAAACAGTAACAAATCTGCATGTTTTATTTACTTTCATGGCTCCAGACTTTGTACGTAATTGGAATTGTTTGTACTGCAGTTATCTTCGTCCTAGGAACCTACCAAGCACATTGGGGGTTATTTGCTAAAACTGGAGAATACTAAATCTGGTGCAAACCTGAATAGAAACCAATTGGCTTCCAGTTTTTTTTGCCAAAGCTTAATTGAACAAGCTGACATTAAAAGTTGATTGGCTACCATGCACAGCTGCACCAGTTTTTGAGTGCATCAGTTTTAGTAAATTTCCCCCAGTGTGTGGGCCTGCCTTAGCAAACTGATGACATAATGTATTGCAAAGACACCAGTGGTTGCACAGTCATTGATTATTATAGTCGTGACACACGCTGGGAGTTATTGCTGGGAGCTATAACTGCTGGCCCTGACACGTTCTGGGGGTTATCAATGCTGGCCTAGAAACATGCTGGGGGTTATTGCTGGGAGTTATGATTGCTGGCCCTGACACATTCTGGGGGTTATTGCTGGGAGTTATTGTTGCTGGCACTGACACATTCTGGAGGTTATCAATGCTGGCCTAGACACACGCTGGGGGTATTGCTGGAAGTTAAAATTGCTGGCCCTGACACATTCTGAGGGCTATTAATGCAGGCTCAGACACATGTTGGGAGTTATTTCTGGGTTTATTATTTCTTGCCCTGACACCTGCTGGGATTATTGTTGGGGTTTATCATTGTTGGCCTTGACATATGCTAGTAAATTTTGCTGGTGGTTATCACTGCTGGCCTTGACACCTGCCACTGACATCAACAATGAGGTTTACTTTATTCCCACAATCTCTTTATTGTACCCTCAAGCCCTAATTTGTATAAATCCTATGGTTGTCAGTGTTCCTTCAGGCCCTATTTTGTCTAAATCCTATTCCTGCACCATATTTGCTATCAACGTAAAAGGAGAATGGTGGTACACTACAAGCCATACACCGTGAAGCAACACCTTTTTTATCGACCATGCCCATTTTTAGCCATGCCCACAAATCCAAGACAAGTAGCGCACTATGCAGACTGCATTTTTCTTCTCAATGCTATCAAAGCAGGTGGCCCATATGTCATGGTCATGTTGGAACAGGAAGGGCCAACCCTAAACTGTTCCCACAAAGTTGAGAGCATGAAATTGTCCAAAATGTCTTGGTATGCTGACATCTTAAGAGTTCCCTTCACTGGAACTAAGGGGCCAATCCCAACCCCTGAAAGACAACCCTACACCATAATCCCCCCTCCGCCAAATTATTTGGACCAGTGCACAAAGCAAGGTCCATAAAGACATGGATTAGCAAGTTTGGGGTAGAGGAATCTGACTGGTCTGCAGAGAGTCCTGACCTCAACCTGATAGAACAACTTTGGGATGAATTAGAGTGGAGGCTGCGAGCCAAACCTTCTCTCCAACATCAGTGCCTGACCTCACAAATGCGCTTCTGGAAGAATGGTCAAACATTTACTTAGACACACTCCTAAACCTTGTAGACAGCCTTCCCAGAAGAGGTGAAGCTGTTATAGCTGCAAAAGGTGGGCCAACACAATATTGAACACTACAGACTAAGACTGGTTATGCCATTAAAGTTCATGTGCGTGAAAAGTCAGGCTTTCAAATACTTTTAGTAATTTATATACTGTATATATTCATATATGTGTGTGTGTGTGTATGTGTTATTGGGTGTTGTTGCAACTATGCCTATGCCGTGTGTGAGAAATAACTTGTTATTATGACATTTTTTTGGAAAAAAAAATACTTAATTTCTTAATTTTCCAAAGAATTATGGGAACAAATTACAAGTTCAAAACACTCACCTCTTACTAAATACCTTGGATGGTCTACGTTCCAAAAAGGGGTGATTTGGGGGTATTTGTACTATCTAGTAGGATAGGGATGATCGAACTTTTGAAAAGTTCGGTTCGACCAGAACACCCGAACTTCACGAAAGTTCGGTTCGGATTTCAGAACCCCATTGAAATCAATGGGACCCGAACTTCTGTAATCAAAAAACACCATTTTTAAGCCCTAAAACCCAATAAATGCCCCTAAAAAGTGCCTAGGGTTCTGGGTCATGCCCCAGGGACTATTAATCACACAAAAAAAAGTTCTTAAAAATTGTCGTTTTTGATAGATAGCCAATTATTGAAAAAATTAAAAAAAAAAAAAAAAAAAGAGATTTCTTTGGATTTAGTGTCTGGGGGGTCTAAAAGTTGTACCTGTGAAGTTTCAGCTCTGTAGCATGTCCAGAACCAGAATTACAGCATACCAAACCTTCAAAAATGACTTTTTTGCTTAACCGCACCTTTCTTTTGCTCCTAATCAACGGCTCAGCCAATGTGTATGATGGGGACATAATGCAGTGCACTGGGAACAAGATTAGAGGTTTTTTTGGAAAAAGGTGCTGTCTCTTTAAATGTGCATATAATTAACGGGTGTATTTCCACAATGGGGCTTTTATTACCAAATGTTTCAAGAAGTCCAAAGATGTATGTAATTGCACTTTATTTCATGTAAAATGGTGTTTGGTGCACTTTAACTTGAAATCTCACAAGAAACAGACATATATGCACGGATACATTGAGGATTAGGGGTAGGGGCCACAATGTAGTGCAGAGTGAACAAGATTAGAGATGTTTTGGATGAATACTGTTGTCTCTTGACTTTGAATAGAAGTAAAGGATGCTTAAAAATTGGGCATTTGGTGGTGCGGACGATGCCTTGACACCATATCCCTATGAAAGTGCTGGTAATGAAAGCAATAATTGCCTTTGTAAGGAAAAAAAATTACAATGATATGCATCTGTGTGACAGGTGCGCAAAAATTGTTGTTTGGGTGTTGGCGGAGCCATACCACTGTAAGCCCAAAGAGCTGGTGTTGAAGAAGGCGTAAAAATTATGAAGGTGTGCACCTGTGGAACAGGTGCGCAAACATGGTAGTTTTGGTGTTGGCGGAGCCTCCCCACCATAACCCCAAAGAGCTGGCTTTGAAGGAGGCCCAAAAATTGTAAAGGTGTGCACCTGTGGAACAGGTTCGCAAACATGGTAGTTTTTGTTTAGCATAGCCTCCCCACCTTAACCCCAAAGAGCTGGTGTTGAAGGAGGCCCAAAAATTGTAAAGGTGTGCACCTGTGGAACAGGTTTGCAAACATGGTAGTTTTTGTTTAGCATAGCCTCCCCACCTTAACCCCAAAGAGCTGGTGTTGAAGGAGGCCCAAAAATTGTAAAGGTGTGCACCTGTGGAACAGGTGCGCAAACATTGTCGTTTTTGTTTTAGCATAGCCTCCCCACCTTAACCCCAAAGAGCTGGTGTTGAAGGAGGCCCAAAAATTGTAAAGGTGTGCACCTGTGGAACAGGTTCGCAAACATGGTAGTTTTTGTTTAGCATAGCCTCCCCACCTTAACCCCAAAGAGCTGGTGTTGAAGGAGGCCCAAAAATTGTAAAGGTGTGCACCTGTGGAACAGGTGCGCAAACATTGTCGTTTTTGTGTTAGCATAGCCTCCCCACCTTAACCCCAAAGAGCTGGTGTTGAAGGAGGCCCAAAAATTGTAAAGGTGTGCACCTGTGGAACAGGTTCGCAAACATGGTAGTTTTTGTTTAGCATAGCCTCCCCACCTTAACCCCAAAGAGCTGGTGTTGAAGGAGGCCCAAAAATTGTAAAGGTGTGCACCTGTGGAACAGGTTCGCAAACATGGTAGTTTTTGTTTAGCATAGCCTCCCCACCTTAACCCCAAAGAGCTGGTGTTGAAGGAGGCCCAAAAATTGTAAAGGTGTGCACCTGTGGAACAGGTTCGCAAACATGGTAGTTTTTGTTTAGCATAGCCTCCCCACCTTAACCCCAAAGAGCTGGTGTTGAAGGAGGCCCAAAAATTGTAAAGGTGTGCACCTGTGGAACAGGTTCGCAAACATGGTAGTTTTTGTTTAGCATAGCCTCCCCACCTTAACCCCAAAGAGCTGGTGTTGAAGGAGGCCCAAAAATTGTAAAGGTGTGCACCTGTGGAACAGGTGCGCAAACATTGTCGTTTTTGTGTTAGCATAGCCTCCCCACCTTAACCCCAAAGAGCTGGTGTTGAAGGAGGCCCAAAAATTGTAAAGGTGTGCACCTGTGGAACAGGTTCGCAAACATGGTAGTTTTTGTTTAGCATAGCCTCCCCACCTTAACCCCAAAGAGCTGGTGTTGAAGGAGGCCCAAAAATTGTAAAGGTGTGCACCTGTGGAACAGGTTCGCAAACATGGTAGTTTTTGTTTAGCATAGCCTCTCCACCTTAACCCCAAAGAGCTGGTGTTGAAGGAGGCCCAAAAATTGTAAAGGTGTGCACCTGTGGAACAGGTGCGCAAACATTGTCGTTTTTGTTTTAGCATAGCCTCCCCACCTTAACCCCAAAGAGCTGGTGTTGAAGGAGGCCCAAAAATTGTAAAGGTGTGCACCTGTGGAACAGGTTCGCAAACATGGTAGTTTTTGTTTAGCATAGCCTCCCCACCTTAACCCCAAAGAGCTGGTGTTGAAGGAGGCCCAAAAATTGTAAAGGTGTGCACCTGTGGAACAGGTGCGCAAACATTGTCGTTTTTGTTTTAGCATAGCCTCCCCACCTTAACCCCAAAGAGCTGGTGTTGAAGGAGGCCCAAAAATTGTAAAGGTGTGCACCTGTGGAACAGGTTCGCAAACATGGTAGTTTTTGTTTAGCATAGCCTCCCCACCTTAACCCCAAAGAGCTGGTGTTGAAGGAGGCCCAAAAATTGTAAAGGTGTGCACCTGTGGAACAGGTGCGCAAACATTGTCGTTTTTGTTTAGCATAGCCTCCCCACCTTAACCCCAAAGAGCTGGTGTTGAAGGAGGCCCAAAAATTGTAAAGGTGTGCACCTGTGGAACAGGTGCGCAAACATTGTCGTTTTTGTTTTAGCATAGCCTCCCCACCTTAACCCCAAAGAGCTGGTGTTGAAGGAGGCCCAAAAATTGTAAAGGTGTGCACCTGTGGAACAGGTGCGCAAACATTGTCGTTTTTGTTTTAGCATAGCCTCCCCACCTTAACCCCAAAGAGCTGGTGTTGAAGGAGGCCCAAAAATTGTAAAGGTGTGCACCTGTGGAACAGGTGCGCAAACATTGTCGTTTTTGTCATAACCAAAATGAGGTTCTGTGAACGTAAAGAGAATGAGAGGAGGGTTTGAGGGTGGCACCATGGTCCAGGCTTAAACTGAGGCTCAACTGCCACATCACAACGATAGCCTAGTCTACAAGGTCTGCATCAGGTGCATCAAAGCTTGATATCCACGACTGATTCATCTTAATGAATGTCAAACGGTCGACTGAGTCGGTGGAGAGTCTAGTTCGATGGTCTGTGACGAATCCTCCTGCTGCGCTGAATGCCCGTTCCGATAGGACACTGGAAGCAGGGCAGGCCAACAACTCCATGGCATACTGGGCCAGTTCTGGCCAGTGGTCTAATCTTAAGACCCAGTATGCCAGTGGATCGGATTCGTCACATGAAAAGCCCTCTGTGTCACTTTGTGCCCTCACGTAATCGTCCACCATGTGATGCAGACGCTGTCGATGCGATGTGGCAGCTGAGAGGCCTGGGCGGTGAGGACTAAAAAAAGACCGAAAGGCATCCGTCAACCGCACGCCTTCTCCAACGCTCCTCTCGTGACCACCAGTAGAATCCATGGTAGGTTGTCCCCGCCCCTGCACCCTACGGGAGTCGGGGAACATGTTCACCAGATTCCTCTTGAGACTGTCCTCAAGGGATTTGATCCTGTGGACTCTATGGGTGGATGGGAAAAGCTCCGAGACTTTACACTTGTACCGGGGGTCAAGTAGGGTGGCCAACCAATAGTGGTTAGTCTCTTTAATGGCCTTGATTCTGGGGTCCTTTCGCAGGCTCTGGAGCATGATGTTTCCCATGCGTCGCAAATTAGCGAAGGCCTGAGAAGCTGACTCCTCGGGGTCACTCATAACGACATTATCTTCAACGGGCTCCTCCTCCTCCCAGCCACGTACTACTCCAAAGTGTCCCGAGGGAGTCAAACTAGGCCTTGCAGATTGCCGCATGTCTTCCTCCTCCTCCTCCTCAAACCCTGCAAAAGTTCCCGCAGAATCGTCCTCCTCCTCCTCTTCCACCCCTGGATCCTGCTCGGGCCTCTGGGAGCTAGGCATAATGGGGTCAGGATTCTCAGGATAAAGGGGGCCTTGAGAGGCAAGGAAGTCCTCCTCTTCCTCCTGCTGCTCTGCCTCCAGTGCCCTGTCCATAATGCCACGCAGAGTGTGCTCCAACAAAAACAGTACCGGTAGGGTGTCACTGATGCATGCGCTGTCCCAGCTGACCATCCTTGTGGCCTCCTCAAATGGCGAGAGGACAGCGCATGCATCCTTAATCAAAAGCCACTGCCGTGGTGAAAAGAAGCCCAGGCGCGCAGAGCCAGTGCTGGTGCCGTACTCGCATAGGTATTCATTGAGGGCCCTCTGCTGCGTGTACAGGCGCTGCAGCATAGCCAAGGTGGAGTTCCAGCGGGTGGGCATGTCACAGATGAGGCGGTGTACCGGCAGGTGAAACTCGCGCTGCACTTCGGCCAAACGTGCAGTGGCACTGTACGACCGCCTGAAGTGACTGCACACCCTTCTTGCCATCCTTAGCACATCCTGCATTCCCGGGTACGAGTTCAAAAACCGCTGTACCACGAGATTCAGGACATGCGCCAGGCATGGCACATGGGTTAACTTTCCCTGACGAAGGGCGGCCAGGAGGTTTGACCCATTATCAGTAACCACCATCCCTGGCTGCAGCTGGCGTGGTGTCAACCACCTCTGGGCCTGTGCCTGCAGAGCCCCAAGAATCTGAGGGGCAGTGTGCTGCCTGTCCCCTAGACACACAAGCTGCAGCACTGCGTGACACCTTTTGGCCTGAGACATAGAATAGCCCTTTGAACGTTTACGTGGTATCTCATCATATTCAAAGGACCATTCTGCAGAGGAGGGCATGGAGGAGGTAGAGGAGGAGGAGCAGGAGGGGGTAGAAGTGATCGATCTACCCGGATCAGCGACACCACCAGCTGTTTGCAGACGTGGGGGCAACACTGGCTGCAGCACCGAGCCCTGGCTACAATCCCTTCCACTGGCAAGCAGTGTCACCCAGTGAGCAGTGACAGAAATGTACCGTCCCTGCCCATGTTTGCTTGACCAAGTGTCAGCCGTCAAGTGTATCTTACGGCTGACTGACTTGGCCAGGGATGACACTACATTGTCTTCCACATGTTGGTATAGGGATGGCAGGGCCTTACGGGAAAAGTAATGCCGACTTGGCACCTGCCACTGTGGAACTGCACATTTTGCGAAGTCACGGAAGGGAGCAGACTCTACCAGGTTAAATGGTAATAGTTGCAGAGCCAGTAGTTTAGCCAAACTACTGTTTAGACGCTGGGCATGTGGGTGGCGGGGAGTATACATTTTTTTTCGTTCCAGCATGTGTGGAATCGAAATTTGGCGTCTAGATGATACAGCTGGTGGTGTGCTGGAGGTAGATGCGACACTGCCTGCTATATCATCATCCCTGCCAGTGGAGGCTGCCAACAGGTGACGAGTGACTATAGCAGGGCCAGGAACAGACTGATGTGCAGGTGGAGCAGGTGGAGCAGATGGAGCATGAGGAGGAGCGCGAGGAGAACTAGGAGGCCGACTGACCAATCTTTGGCCCTTTTGTGGGTTCTTTAAATGCTCCTGCCAACGGGCCGAGTGGTGGGTTGTCAAATGCCTGTTTAGGCAGCTTGTACCCAGGTGGTTGACATTTTTGCCACGTTTTATACCCTTCTTACAAATCTTGCAGATCGCAACTGTTTTATCTGCATGGGATGTCTCAAAAAAGGCCCAGCAAGATGAGGTGTGTATAGTGGCCCGGGAGACAACAGGTGTGGCCTTAGATGGAGTAGGCCGTCTGCTCTCCCCTCTTGCTTGCTCTGCCTCCTCCTCAACCTCAGACCCAACATCTGACTCCATCAAAGACTGAGCATCAGGCCTGGCCTGGGAGACAACAGGTGCGGCCTTAGATGGAGCGGGCCGTCTGCTCTCCCCTCTTGTTTGCTCTGCCTCCTCCTCAACCTCAGACCCAACATCTGATTCTATCAAAGACTGAGCATCAGGCCTGGCCTGGGAGACAACAGGTGCGGCCTTAGATGGAGCGGGCCGTCTGCTCTCCCCTCTTGTTTGCTCTGCCTCCTCCTCAAACTCAGACCCAACATCAGACTCCATAAAGGACTGAGCATCAGGCTGGAGTAGATGGCCGACACTGTGGTCAAACAGCTCAGCTGACTCCTCTGCCATGTCTGAAATTGGGTCTAAGGGAGGACATGAGGTGGACATGGACTCATCTGTATTTGTTCTGACAACTGCAGAAGACTGACCACTTTTCTCTGCCTGGGTCACTGTAGTTGCAGATGATGCCGATGATGAGGGTTTGTTCATATAGTCCACCACCTCCTGTACATACTGTGGACGTATAGCTTGGCCACTGCCGGAGAACAATCCAAATGGTGGCCTGGCTGAGGACTGACCACCACGTCCACCCCTGCCTCTAGACACCCTAGAAGCTGTGCCCCTTTCCGCAGCAGGGCCACGTATGCCTTTTCTTGGTCTACCAGGCATATTTGTCACTGATGCGTTGGCAACTGTGTGCGGTGAAAAACGCACACTGCTATGCGACCCACAGTTGTCGCTGGATACAGCACAGCAGTTGCGGTTCACGCACAGTAGCAAAGCCTTTTGCACAGTGGACCTAACGCTTTGAACAACAGGCGTTAGGTTGTCACTGATGCGTTGGCAACTGTGTGAGGTGAAAAACGCACACTGCTATGCGACCCACAGTTGTCGCTGGATACAGCACAGCAGTTGCGTGTCACGCACAGTTGCAAAGGCTTTTGTACAGTGCACCTAACGCTTTGAACAACAGGCGTTAAGTTGTCACTGATGCGTTGGCAACTGTGTGCGGTGAAAAACGCACACTGCTATGCGACCCACAGTTGTCGCTGGATACAGCACAGCAGTTGCGGTTCACGCACAGTAGCAAAGCCTTTTGCACAGTGGACCTAACGCTTTGAACAACAGGCGTTAGGTTGTCACTGATGCGTTGGCAACTGTGTGCGGTGAAAAACGCACACTGCTATGCGACCCACAGTTGTCGCTGGATACAGCACAGCAGTTGCGGTTCACGCACAGTAGCAAAGCCTTTTGCACAGTGGACCTAACGCTTTGAACAACAGGCGTTAGGTTGTCACTGATGCGTTGGCAACTGTGTGCGGTGAAAAACGCACACTGCTATGCGACCCACAGTTGTCGCTGGATACAGCACAGCAGTTCCGTGTCACGCACAGTTGCAAAGGCTTTTGTACAGTGCACCTAACGCTTTGAACAACAGGCGTTAAGTTGTCACTGTATTTTGCTGCCTAGCAAGCACGTATACCTGCTGTGATACAGCAGCACTGTGCCACGTGCTCACTAAACAGAACCCTCACACTTTCCCTACAGAAACTAAATTTTCAAATCTAACTAATGTAGTACAAAGTTCCCTAACTACACTAGATATCCCTTTCCACTAAATAGAAAGCTCCATACAGCAGAAGACTGACACTGTCCCTTAAGTTTTTTTTTTTTTTTTTTTTTTTTTTTTTTTTTTTAACTCTAAGAACCAGCACAATCGCTGTATCTAACTACACTGGCTGTAAGCTAAATACAATTCTGCTATATGGAGCTTTAGAACCACTCGATATGTAGGAAATGTAGTGTAGCAAGCAGGAGTCAGACAGAACTGCTTCAACTCTCTTCAACAGGCTCTGGATAACTGTGCTAGGGGTTAGGCGGGGCCATCTTATATAGTGTGGGGCGTATTCACTCCTGATTGGCCTCTGGTCCCCGTAGTCACTCCAATCACGTTCCTAGGAGACTCCTGCCCCCTCATTGGCTTTTGCAGACGTTTCTGGGCCAATCACGGGCTTTTAAAGCCCAGTTCCTGTCCCAGTGCATTTTGGGCGGTTCTGGTGGCCGAATACCGAACTTTTGCCGCAAAAAGTTCGGTATTCGGCCGAATATCGAACATCCAATGTTCGGGTCGAACCGATGGTCGACCCGAACCGTTCGATCATCCCTACTATCTAGGCATGTTAGGGTCTCAAGAAATCAGATGCCGTCAGTACATCATGTGTGATCAGGTGTGATCAATTATCAATGATTGGTATCATAGCTTTTAGGGCCATTTCACAGCATAGAAACGCAGTCTGGATGCGTCCTGAATTCTTTTCTGCATGCGTATTTTTGATGCGTTCCAGTTCATTTTTGATGCGGTCTAGTGCATTTTCTTCCACCTCTTTTTTCTTAACCTTGAATAAGGACATGTGTGTTCTAGTGCATTTTTGTTGTTCCTGTGTTTAGGTTATTTACCTACTTGCCACCCGCCCACTGCTAAATGACAGCGGAGTAGAGCGGTGCGGCTCTCGTTCTGGGAGGACGTCATATGATGGCGCCCCAGAACGGCCGCTCTCGTTCGCCCAGGGGGGGCGCACGGTGATCGCGGCCATGCCGTGTTTCTAGGACACAGCGTGACCCTGGTCTTGGTAAAGAGCCAATGAGGTGGCTCTTTAGCCATGTGATCGGCTGTGTCCAATCACCGAGTGTGTGGCTCCTCCTCAAAGCGAAGTCCAGGACAAGTAATCAGAGAGCAATGTGTTAAAAATATGGATCAAGACTAGCTACAGCACTTGCTATTCGTATTATGCTATGTGCAATATTTTAAACAAATAATTGAATTAAATACATTTTGACTTGTGTTGATAAATTAATGTGCAAACAATTAATATATCACAATTATTAGTATAAATAAATCAATATATATCAAAGCAAGGTCACATAAATATGTGCAATATTCAGGTGGGTATTCCAAATATTAAAACAAATAATTGTGCAATAATCAATCGTGCAAATATAGTGAAATATTAATAAATAATTAAAATAAATAATTAAATAAAGTGCAGTTTTGTTTAAAGTCCATCAATAGGTAAAAATGGTTAGTAGAGTCCAAGTATTCCTTATTGTAAGAATCTTCCAGTCTTTTAATCAAAGTGCAGGTACTCAGTGTTTAAATTTATCCAATACGACTGGGGGACTTTAGGTGGCATAGATTCCTTTTTCCAGTGATATTGTAAAGATGGGTGACTGACCAGAAGTAATGGGTCTTAGACCAATTACGCTTGTAGGCCCTTAGAGTCAAGGTTGATTCCCTTGTGCCACTCCCGCAATGGGGTAAAGATGGATTCCTCCTCACCTTTTCCTCTCATCAATGTGGAGCCAGGGTATGCAAAGAAAGAATTGCTCCAATAGTGTAGTAAAATTAAATCAGTTTATTCCCCATCCATGGGTATTAAAAGCATCAATGTACAGGATTCGTGACATACAACTGGTAACTTTCAGAGTGGCAAGCGGAGTGTTCCAAATCTGACGTGTTTCGTCACTTCCTGTGACGTTGTCAAAGGTAGCCTACCTTTGATAACGTCACAGGAAGTGACGAAACCCATCAGATTTGGAACGCATGGGGTGACATAACCACGCAGCTGGAGTGCAAGCCGGAACACTCCGCTCGCCACTCTGCAAGTTAGCGGTTGTATGTCACAAGTCCTGTACATTGATGCTATTAATACCCATGGATGAGGAATAAGCAGATTTAATTTTGCTACACTATTGGAGCAATTCTTTCTTAGGTTTTCTTTGGACACCCACACCCGCCTAATGACGGACGTGGATGGGAGAAAAAGCAAAATACAGAGGGAAGGAGGAGAGGGAGAGACAATATGACAAATCTAAAATTTCTGACCTTTAATGTAGGAGGATTAAATACCCCAACAAAGAGATATAAGGTCCTAAGGGAAATCAAACGATACTCTGCTAGCATAATTTGTTTACAGGATACACATATAGCACAAGATACAAATGTAAAAATGTATTGTCAACCGACATGGTATTATGGAGATTCACCAACTAAGAGAGCAAAAGGGGTAGCAATTGGTATGGCAAAAGATGTAAGGTTTTCATTAGAAGATAGGATGGAAGACCCAGAAGGGTGGTATATATTCCAGAGAGGAAAACTGCAGAGCATGGATTGCACGCTGGCAAATATTTAATGTCCAAATTAAATTTGAAAGGTTATCTGAAAGAAGTATTAGAGAGGTTGATAGATTTAAAAAAAGGTAAATTGATCTTAGCAGGGGATTTTAATTTCTGCATGGATCCATGTCTAGATAGTATGTCTCGAGTACAGGGAACGGGAGATTACCAACTTTTCCAATGTCAATAAGTAGACATGTGGAGAATTCAACATCCTGTGGTAAGAGATTACTCCTTCCACTCCCCTGTTCACAGGATGTACTCAAGGCTGGACTATGTTATGATAGACCATAGATTGTTGGAACTAGTTGTAAATACAAAAAGGATAGAAAAAGAACTAGAACAATCCTTCCTGATTCCTGAGTAATGAAATCCCAGATGTATTGGGAGCTACTATGTGGTAAGCCCATAAGGCCTATATTAGAGGTGTGTTGATCTTGATTGGCTCTAAGAATAAAAAGGAAAGAACAACTAATATGAATAGATTAATAGCAGAAATATGAGCTGGAACAAAAACATAAAACGAGAGTAGATGAAGAGATACAACCCACCTTAGTAATAAAAAGAGATAAATTAAAAGATCTAATGGAGGAAGAGACATGACATGCCTTTAATAGAGTTGCCAAGGATATATATAAAAGGGGAAACAAACCAGGAAAATGCTTAGCAAGAATACTGAAAAATAAAAAGTCAATAAATTACATAGAAAATAAATGAAAAAGAATAGAGGGGAAATGGTATACTCTGCAACAGAAATCGCTAAAGTATTTCACAGTTATTATGGTGCTTCATATGCTGTAAGACAAAAGGAGTCACAAGCTGTAGAAGTAAAAAGGAAACAAAATTTTCAAGAATACAGTATCTCACAAAAGTGAGTACACCCCTCACATTTTTGAAAATATTTTATTATATCTTTTCATGTGACAACACTGAAGAAATGACACTTTGCTACAATGTGAAGTAGTGAGTGTACAGCTTGTATAACAGTGTAAATGTGCTGTCCCCTCAAAATAACTCAACACACAGCCATTAATGTCTAAACTGCTGGCAACAAAAGTGAGTAAAATCCGAAGTGAACATGTTCAAATTGGGCCCAATTAGACATTTTCCCTCCCTGTCATGTGTCATGTGACTCATTAGTGTTACAAGGTCTCAGGTGTGAATGGGGAGCAGGTGTGTTAAATTTGGTGTTATCGCTCTCACTCATACTGGTCACTGGAAGTTCAACATAGCACCTCATGGCAAAGAACTCTCCAAGGATCTGAAAAAATGAATTGTTGCTCTACATAAAGATGAATGGAAAAAGGGGGGAAGGTGAAAACATGTACCCCCACAGGTCTGCGCTTGCTCAAAAAAAAAAATAGATGTACAAAATGAGCACCAAAAAACGAAAATATGTTTAATGAAATGTATGCTAACGTACGGTCATTAAAGTGATTTAAAATAATTAAATTATTAATTAATGTTCAATACACACACAAAAAAAAGGAATATACAAGTAATAAAATATAAGCGTGTGTACCAAATGCTTATGGTATAACTGAATATCCAAAGACACAAACTAAGCTGATATATCAATCAAATTTAAAAGGTCAGTTCAAAAAAGTCCTAGTAGGTCTAAAAAGACCAAATCAGAGTTCCAGACCAGGTAGTTATGATGTTATGTAAATCCCAGGAGAAGACTGCGTTGCTACCTCATGCAGGAAGTGAAGACCAAGGACACCACAAGTGCTGGGGTAATGTTAGAAAAACTCAACAGATGATGTAGATCCTCTCCTGTCTTAAGACAGAGGGGGATCAGCTGGGCTTAGGTGGTCTCCCCCACCAGGTGATGTATCTGTGTCTCCTGGGTCCACTCCTACCTCCTCTCCTCCTCTTTATTCCTTATTCACAGAAAACTCAGCGTGTTTAGAAGTATGGAAAAAGGAATACAAAATCCTCATAGTGCATTCCGATAAAATTTATTGAAAAACATTTTTGGCAAAGAAATAGCATAAAAATCCCCAAAAAAAACGCCAAAGGGTCCAAGGGAATAGCACAGTGACACAAAGTATAACACGGGAAAGGTGAATACACCTACCCGGGTGTAGGCACGGTAGGAAGCACAGGGACCTACATAAAGATGGCCTAGGCTATAAGAAAATTGCCAAGACCCTGAAACTGAGCTGCAGCATGGTGGCCAAGACCATACAGCAGTATAACAGGACAGGTTTCACTCAGAACAGGCCTCCTCAAGGTCGACCAAAGCAGTTGAGTGCATGTGCTTAGCGTCATATCCAGAGGTTGTCTTTGGGAAAGAGACGTATGAGTGCTGCCAGCATTGCTAAAGATAATGCACAAGAAAGCCTGCAAACAGTTTGCTGAACACAAGCAGACTAAGGACATGGATTACTGGAATCATGTCCTGTGGTCTGATGAGACCAAGATAAACGTATTTGGTTCAGATGGTATCAAGCGTGTGTGGCGGCAACCAGGTGAGGAGTACGAAGACTAGTGTGTCTTGCCTACAGTCAAGCATGGTGGTGGGAGTGTCACGGTCTGGGGCTGCATGAGTGCTGCCGACACTGGGGAGCTACAGCTCATTGAGGGAACTATGAATGCTAACATGTACTGTGACATACTGAAGCAGAGCATGATGGCCTCCCTTCGGAGACTGGGCGGCAGGGCAGTATTCTGACAAGATAACGACCCCATACATACCCCCAAGACAACCACTGCCTTGCTAAAGAAGCTGAGGGTAAACGTGATGGACTGGCCAAGCATGTCTCCAGACCTAAACCCTATTGAGCATCTGTGGGGCATCCTTAAACGGAAGGTGGAGGAGCACAAGGTCTCTAACATTCACCAGCTCCGTGATGTTGTCATGAAGCAGTGGAAGAGGACTCCAGTGGCATTCTGTGAAGCTCTGGTGAACTCCATGCCCAAGAGGGGTAAGGCAGTGCTGGAAAATAATAGTGGCCACACAAAATATTGACACTTTGGACCCAATTTGTACATTTGCACTTAGGGGTGTACTCACTTTTGTTGCCAGTGGTTTAGACAATAATGACATTGTAGCAAAGTGTAATTTCTTCAGTGTTGTTACATAAAAAGATATAATAAAATATTTACAAAAATGTGAGGGGTGTACTCACTTTTGTGAGATACTGTATATAAAAGAAGCAAAATTACCCAAAATATCAAAAAAAATTGCAAGCCCTTGAGGAACCAATCTCACAGGAGGAAGTACTGGTAGCATTAAAAAACACAGCAATAGGGTAAAACCCAGGATCTGATGGGTTTACGGCACGTTATTACAAAAAGTTCAAGGACCAATTGGTCCCAAAAGTATGCTCATATATGAACGGGATAGGCGAGGGTAATGAAATAAGGATAGAATCATTACAGGCATATGTAACAGTAATACCAAAAGAAGGAAAGGACGCAACTTTTTGCTCTAGCTATAGACTAATAGCACTAGTAAATGTTGATTCAAAATTGTATGCAAAAGTCCTGGCCACTGGATTAAAAGAGCTGATGCCTGAATGGATCAATGCAGACCAGACGGGGTTTATCCCAGAAAGGTAGGGAAAGATAATGCAATAAGAATGCTACTTATAATGCTTATATCAAAAGGTATAAGATCCCCAGATCTACTGCTATCAATTGATGCTGAAAAAGCATTTGACAGAGTGGACTGGGGATTTATGATGGATTCAATGGAAGATCTAGGTATAGGTCCCAGAATGGGACGTTGGATAAAAATGCTTTATAGGTACCGAACTGCAATGGTAAAGGTAAACGGGAGTCTATCACCTTTCTTTGAAATGTTTAATGGGACAAGGCAAGGGTGCCTTCTCTCACCCCCCTTATTTCTGCTGACGCTGGAGCCTTTATTGGCTACCATACGGAACAGCATGGACATGGGGGGGGGGTGAAGATCAGAGATGAGGAACATAAAGTTGCAGCATATGCTAATGATGTCCTGTTCTACATAACTAATCCTAGAACTTCATTACTAAATGTAATAAAAGAGCTAAAAAAAATATGGGAAACTTTCGAATTTTAAGCTCAACCCTGTAAAGTCAGAAATTTTTAATATTGGATTGAGTAAGAAAGAAGAACTAGTCTTACAGGAGGTATTTTCATTTACGTGAGCGAAAGCAGACCTAAAAAATCTCAGAATTAAATGAATCCCTTCTTTGGGGAGCCTATACCAAGCCAATTACATTCCTTTACATAACAAGATTAACTTAGACATCAAAAAAGTATCAACACCACCACTTTCATGGATAGGTCGGATAGACATGGTAAAGATGGTAAAATTACCCAAAATGCTCTACTAATACTCTAATGCTCTAAAAATTTCAAATGTTACCAATAGCTATTCCACAGGCATACTTTCAAAAAGTTAAAGCAATTATCTTGACGTTCATACGGCAAGGGAGGAAGCCAAGAGTTCAGTACGCAGCACTTAGTAAAGACAAATCACAGGGTGGATTAGCAGCACCAGACATAAAAATTGACGATCCATGGATATGCCTATTTCATAAAATCAATAAATCAAAAGAACAACATAAAAGTACATTAGTACCAAATTTAATAAACGCAGCAAAGGGGGTAATCCCAAAAAAATGGCTAAACCCAGAAAGTCCTACAATTAGAGATTGGTTTAAAAGAATTGAATACATATATAATATGGAATATCTAAGTAGCAGAGAAAAGGGCCAGACAGGGAATCTCTCAATTAAATGGGAAACATGGACTGAAATATGGGTTAATTAGGGGAGAGTCTGAGATTGGGAGGTGAATAAGAAAGGAAGTTACACAATAAAGGGAAAAGGGAATATTAGCCTGATGGGAGAAAGGGGGGGGGATGTGTTGCTTGCAAATTTGATGTCAATTTTTATTTATTGGAAGATGCATGAATTTATAAATTTATATTGAAAAATCAAATAAAGTTTAAATAAAAAAATAAAAAAAAATAGAAAGGGAGTGCCGCCACCATTTTTCTTCCTGGTGTCAGCTTTACTCTGCTCAGAACACAAGGAAGGATTTCTACTGACAGGGAGAATTGTCAATTGTCAAACTAAGCTCAAATGCTTTCTACTGCTAATTTATTCATCCTACAGATCACATTGTTTTTCATTTTTCAAATCACATTTAAAGTATTTGTGTATTTCATTATTGCCCTTAAAGCTGCATTAAAATACCATCTCCCTGTTGAACAGCATTTCAAAGTTTTTTTTTTTTTTTTATTGGTACATGTTCCCTATAGCAGAAAAATTAAAGGAACTAATTACAAGATTTGGCTCCCATAGATTTCAGTGGGCTTTGGTGACTATGTTTGAGGTTTGTTGATTTCAGGCTAGGTTTGGTGAACATCCAGCAAACTGAACTTTGCTCACTTTACACATTCTCAGTGGCGGAACTACCAGGGTTTCAAAAGCCACACTTTTGACTGGGCCCTGATGTTCTGTCACTGCCAGGAGGACCCAAGCAGGGTTGCTGGCCACAGAGCTCTGAGCTAAGAGCGTCTCTCTCATACAGCCAAGAGCCTGCACTGAGAGTTCCTCCTCCCTTGCATGGATGGGAGAGCCAATCTGCTCCTTCTGCTCCCGCCCCTCTTCTCCTGTGTGTGCACCATGGGAAGTGGGAAGCTAAGCCGACGAATTTGGCTCTCCCTTCTGTGCGAGGGAGGGGGAACTGTCAGTGCAGGCTCTTGGCTATATGAGAGAGACACTAAGCTCAGAGTCCTGCTGAGGAGGCACTGATAGGCAGCACTGATAGGCTGCATGGATAGGCACTGATAGGTGGTATTGATGAGCACTGATAGACAGCACTGATGGGCGCATATAGGCTGCATTGATGAGCACTGATAGGCGGCACTGATAGGCAGCACTGATACGAAGCACTGATAGGTAGCACTGATGGGCACTGCTAGGTGGCACTGCTAGGCAGCACTGTTAGGCTGTACTGATGGGCACTGATGGGGCTGAACTGATAATCAGAGCATGGATGATCAGTACCCTGATTATCAGTGTAAACAATGTACTTGCCGGTTAACAGCTCTCCTTTCCTCACACAGACCCAGAGTGAGAGGAAAGAACTGCTGATAATAAGCAAATCTGTTTACATTTGTTCAGCTGATCACATGGTAAAGGGCCAGTGTGATTGGCCCTTTACCATGAACTGTGATCAGCTGTGTCCAAAGGACACAGCAGTCACAGAGCGCCCTCGATTCGCGTCCCAGGAGGCACACAGGATGCAGGGTTCTGGGAGGATGTCCACTGGAAGCCGGGGGCTTGTATGGAAGGGGGAAGGGGGTCAGGAGGGCCCTTCATGGTTTCTTGCACAAGCGCCCTGAACGTACTAGTTATGCTTCTGCCCATTCCTAACTGATATTTGTATTCTTGTACTGTCTACTCTCATATTAACCCCAAGTACTGCCTTTCCTTCTAAAACACTATTATTTCTACTAAAACAGTGTTCTTATTGTAAAAAAGACACAAGAAGCTTTACTATGTGCTAAAATCCATAAAAAAAAAAAAAAATGGTCCTCACACAAGATACAAGTCAGCTATATTTAAACAAAAGGTTAGTATGGTTTTACTGTACTGAGTATAACGTTTGGTATTAAAACATAATCTTTCCTTCAGTGCAGAAGTTTTCCCGAGTCGGTGTTCTGATCAAGTAGGCACGGCAGTCTGTGGAGTTGATATGACAAGCTCATCTCACCAGTGTACAAAAACCCAGAAAATAAATGGTCCTCACTCTCCAGACAGAGCAAATATCAGGTATTAAACTAAAAGGGATGGATTTGTATAGCTTTGCAGTTGTCTGTAATGGTTGGCGAAGAAACTTTCCTTTGATAAGAAATATTACAGTTGTGCTAAGGCTGTATTTTACTGGCATATTTCACCACTTTTCAAGAGCAAAGACCTGCTTTCCATTAATAGAGGAGATGGACATCTGTTGTGCTACTGAACTTACAATTATTCCCATTTTTCTGACTGGAGAGACTCGGGAATTTATTGGATTTCATCTTGTTATGATCAGTCTTAGGCCTCTTTCACACGGAGCGGACCGTATTTCGATCCGCTTCGGCACTTTTTTTTTTTTTTTACGGACACGGATGACACTTGTGTCATCCGGTCCGTATGTCTGCATATCATCCCATCCGTTTGCGGATGATATACGGACATAATGTATGTCTATGGGATTGCATATATCAGCGGATGACACCGCTGACATCCGATTTTGCGTCCTTTCCGTTTTTTAAACGGAAGAAAAATAGGGTTCTGTTCAGTTCCAAAAAATGGAACAGAACTGAAAGGACGCAAATCGGATGTCAGCGGATGGTCATCCGCTGACATCCGCAATCCCATTGACATGCATTATGTCCGTATATCACCCGCAAACGGATGGGGTGATATACGGACATACGTAATGCCCGTGTGAAAGAGGCCTTAAACTTTTTTATTTGTGTTTATTATCATACCTGAACATTGGAACATCCTAAATAAAGAGGGTTTGCACCATAGGATACAGCTGGTCCACTAAAGTGTCTTCCTCATCCTTAGTTGTCATGTAGCCATAGAGAGCAGTTACTGCCCCCAATGACTCAATGAGATGGTTGCCCATTTCATTATGGAAGTCCTACCAGGTTTAATCGCATATTGTGCTTTGAAGACATGCGTTGACTTAAAAAATCAACGGATTCAGATACATTAAATGGGATACCGTATAACTCATTGGACTTTATCATTTTTTTTTTCCTAGTATTCCTCCAGGTTAGGGGTCTAAACCTTTGACACTAGCAGTTTCGATATGGAATTCCTGCTATAAATTACTCTCTTTACAGGCTTTGATAAGAGAAAGTAAACCAAATTTTGTAGTAGGTATGGAAGTGTAAGTGTGTAACCTCTTCCAAAAAAATCACAACTTCCTCACAGAGAATATCTTACCACTCAAAATTATGCTTGGCAGGGGACAGGCTTTTCTACTTAGACTGTGGTTGATTTTTTAAGAAAACAAACTGTAATACATAGCACCTGGAATGCATTTAGCTAATTTAAACTAAAAGTTTGATTGAGCATAAGTGACAAATAAATTATAATTTACTGCACAGTTAAACAATTTTTTTAGTTTTCTGTATTATCTCTTGGGTATCTGTTTTTAGACTGTTTCAATACGGAATAGAAATTTTTACAGTTTCCCTTTGGAGCAGAATAGTTTTATGTCCTCAAAAATTACAATCTTTGTGGCAATTTTTGATCTTTTTTTAATCCTGCATAGGAACTTGATGTCAGAATGTAATTCTGTATTGACCGTATTGACCAGCATATTAGCTACTAAAAGGTGACTACTGTGGGAAGTTACGTGCTTTCTTGTTTCCAGAACAGCCATAGTATATTAACCACTTCAGCCCCGGAAGGTTCTACCCCCTTAATGACCAGGTCATTTTTTGCGATTCAGCACTCCGTTGCTTTAACTGATAATTGCGCGGTCGTGCTACGCCATACCCAAATACAATTGTTGTCCTTTTTTTACAACAAAAAGAGCTTTTTTTTTTTTTTGGTGGTATTTGATCACCTCTGCGATTTTTCGTTTTTGTGCTATAAACAAAAAAAGAGTGTAAATTTTGAAAAAACACCAATATTTTCTACTTTCTGCTATAAAACATTCCCAATAAAAAAAAATTAAAATCTAATTTTTTTATTAGTTTTGGCCAATTTGTATTCTGCTACATATTTTTGGTAAAAAAAATCCCAAACAGCGTATAATAATTGGTTTGCGCAAAAATTATAGTGTTTACAAACTACGGGATAGATTTATGGACTTTTTATTTTTTTTATTAGTAATGGTGGCGATCAGCAATTTTTATCGGGACTGCGACATTGCAGTGGACAAACCTGACACTAAGTGACACTTTTTAGTAGAGATCGACCGATTATCAGGGGGGCCGATATGCACTTTCCCAATATATCGAAATCGGCCTTTTGATTTACCGATACTGCCGATATTTTCGTGATGTCATCGCGTATGTTAAGCCACGTGCCTCCGCACACTAGAGAGCTCTTAGGCCACCTCCCTCTGCCAGCCAGCAACCCAGTCCCACACAGTCCAACCAGCCAGCCAGCCACAGGCCCTGCCTGAGTCCTCCTCCTGACTGTACCAGCTCTCCAGCCAGGCCAGTCACCACACAGGGTGCCAGACAGACAGCCACTACAGGGTGCCAGCCAGACAGCCACCCACCACAGGGTGCAAGCCAGCCACCCACCCACCACACAGGGTGCGAGCCAGCCACCCACCACAGGGTGCCAGCCAGACAGCCACTACAGGGTGCCAGCCAGACAGCCACCCACCACAGGGTGCCAGCCAGCCACCCACCCACCACATGGTGCCTGCCAGCCAGACAGCCACCCACAACAGGGTGCCAGCCCCAACAGGGTGCCAGCCAGATAGCCATCCACCACAGGGTGCCAGCCAGATAGCCACCCACCACAGGGTGCCAGCCAGCCACCCACCCACCACATGGTGTCTGCCAGCCAGACAGCCACCCACAACAGGGTGCCAGCCACCACAGGGTGCCAGCCAGACAGCCACCTACCACAGGGTGCCAGCCAGACAGCCACTACAGGGTTCCAGCCAGACAGCCACCCACCACAGGGTGCCAGCCAGCCACCCACCCACCACATGGTGCCTGCCAGCCAGACAGCCACCCACAACAGGGTGCCAGCCCCAACAGGGTGCCAGCCAGATAGCCACCCACCACAGGGTGCCAGCCAGATAGCCACCCACCACAGGGTGCCAGCCAGCCACCCACCCACCACATGGTGTCTGCCAGCCAGACAGCCACCCACAACAGGGTGCCAGCCACCACAGGGTGCCAGCCAGACAGCCACCTACCACAGGGTGCCAGTCAGCCACACACCCACCACACAGTGCCTGCCAGCCAGACAGCCACCCACAACAGGATGCCAGCCAGACAGCTACCCACCACAGGGTTAAATCCAGCCACCCACCACACGGTGCCTTCCAGCCAGACAGCCACCCACAACACGGTGCCAGCCAGCCACCACAGGGTGCCAGGTAGCCAGCCAGCCACCACAGGGTGCCAGCCACCCACCACAGGGTGCCAGCCAGCCACCCACCATATGGTGCCTGCCAGCCAGCCAGACAGCCACCCACAACAGGGTGCCAGTCAGCCACCACAGGGTGCCAGCCAGCCATTTCGTGTAAGCCTAAATTAGTGTCTGACTCTTTCTTGTTTCAATGGAGATGGATGGAGATAGAAAAATTAAAAGTGTGGTCTGGGAGTATTTCTCTTCTCCATCTCCAGGAAAAACAGCAGCAGTGTGCAACACATGCAAAAACAATGTGATCATGGGATCAATAACTGCAAAAAACAAAAATACGTCTAATCTTTGGGCCCATCTAAGAGTTCATCATCTTGAATTGTATCATGCAGGACAGAAAAAACTAAATGAATCACAAGGTGAATCATCCCGATCCCAGGCAACAATAACAGATATGTTTAAAAAAAAAAAACAGGTGGCTAAAATCTGATGGAAGATCACAACTGCTGGACAGAGTAATCACTGAGATGATGGTCACTGATAACCAGCCATTTACAATAGTGTCTGACTCTGGATTTAAGCGGTTGATGTCCATAGTTGAGCCAAGGTACACACTGAAGAGTGACAAGTTTTATCAGACTGAAATGCTGCAAAAGATTCACCAAAAGGTTGTTGACAAAGTTAAGACTATGCTGCAACCAGAGAATGTTGGCAACTCACTCTCATTCATGACAGACTGCTGGTCAGGACAAACAGAATCACTAATGAGTCTTACATGCCACTACATTGACAGTGGATGGACAACAAGGTATTTGGTGTTGAATACAAAAGTGATGCAAGGATCCCACACTGGGGAGTACATTAAAGAAATGTTTCTAGGCATGCTAGAAGAATAGGGAATCAGCAAAGACAGAGTGATGCTTGTGCTGCGAGACAGTGGAGCGAACATGGTTAAAGGACTTGCTGAAGTGTCAGACCTCAGTTGCATGGCACATACCCTCCAACTGGTGGTAAATGATGGTCTGTCACACCAGAAAGCTTTGCTGGAAATTATTATCATGCTGAAGAAGTGCGCAGGCCATTTCCACCATTCTGTTCTTGGCAAGCAGCTACTGGGGTGCATTCAGGAAGACCTTGGCCTACCCAAAAACAACCTGATACAGGCTATTCCAACACAATGGAACTCAACACTTCACATGTTACAGAGGATGCTGGAGCAGAAGGGAGCTCTCACTATATATTCTGGCAGGGGTCGAGTCCTGCGGGAACGCATGGGAACGGCGTCCACGCACTATTTCCACAGCGGGAACGCCGTTCCCATTGCTCCTCCGATCTCCTGCAGGACCAGGCCAGCCAGAGCTTACAGTGCAGTGCAGGCAGCCGCAGCGTCTCGCCGATCGCGGCGCCTCTCTCTGCAAACAGGCCGGCGGAGGGGGAAGCGCACAGCGGATGACGTCACGAGCAGGAGAGTCAGCTGCCCAGCAACAAGAACCACCAGCCAGTCACAGGCCCAGCCCAGGCCTAGAGCGCGCGCTGAATGGACAGGCGTGGGCGTGGCCTGGCTGGATCATTGAATTGATGATGGCTTGGTGAGGCGCGGCGGTGAGTGAGGCGAGGCAAGGAGAAGAAGGCAGCCGGCAGAAGAGACAGAGAGCAGCAGCATATCCACAGCATCCAGAAGAAGAAAAATCCAGCAGTCAGAGGAGCAGGCCGGTTTTAGCAGTGGCACTGTGGCAGCCTGCCTGGGAGGTGAGTCACAGGAGCAGTGAGTCTCCACAGACCACTCACTGCACATTTGCCTCCCATACTGTCCCTCACACTGTAAAATTCTGTCAGCATGTCAGCCACTGTCCCTCACACACTGTAAAATTCTGTCAGCATGTCAGCCACTGTCCCTCACACACTGTAAAATTCTGTCAGCATGTCAGCCACATTGTCATTTTCAGGGGTGTGTGCTCACACACCCCTGAAAATGACAGTGTGGCTGACATGCTGACAGAATTTTACAGTGTAAGGTTGGTATGAGAGGCAAATGTGCAGTGAGTGGATTGTGGACTCACACTGCCAGAAGAAAACTGCAGCAGTCAGAGGAGCAGGCTTGCTTTAGAAAGTGGCACTGTGGCTGTGTGGCAGCCTGCCTGGGAGGTGAGTCACTGGAGCAGTGAGTCTCCACAGTCCACTCACTGCACATTTGCCTCTCATACTGTACCTCACACTGTAAAATTCTGTCAGCATGTCAGCCACATTGTTATTTTCAGGGGTGTGTGACTCACACACCCCTGAAAATGACAATGTGGCTGACATGCTGACAGAATTTTACAGCTGAACTGCTCCACTTACCTTACCTGCCACTTCTAAAATTGATGTCCCCAGGCCTGCTCCTTGTGTGCTGGCTGTGTCTGGCTCCTCTGCTGCGTGCTGCTGCCTCGCCTTACCGGTGACTCCGCTGATGCTGTCTGCACACACTCTGGGCCTTCAAATGCAGAAACATGAAATATTTGTGAATCGTGACTGATGCCCTTTGTCAGGAATATTTAATGTTTATGTGTTTATTTGGCCAATTTGTCACGAATGTTTCATGTTTAAGCACTTGAAGGCCCAGAGTGTGTGGACAGCATCAGTGGAGTCACCGGTAAGGCGAGGCAGCAGCACGCAGCAGAGGAGCCAGACACAGCCAGCACACAAGGAGCAGGCCCGGGGACTTTGATTTCAGAGGTGCCAGGTAAGTGGAGCAGTGAGTCCACTGCACATTTGCATTCTCGTGCCACCCTCACACCCCTTACAATAAATATTGCATTGTATTTTCTGTGAAATATATGGGCGTAAATTTTTTTTTTTGGGGGGGGGGCGCGGGTGTATCTTGGGTGAGTTCCCACACTTTTTTCCCCAGGACTTGACCCCTGTATTCTGGTTAATATGGACTTGGAGGACATTCTTGCCCTACTGCAGATCAGTGGGACATAGTAGGCAACATTATAGAGACGCTTGTACCCATTGAGGAAGTGACACTGGAGGGGATTCATTACGACTCATCTGTTTCCTCTGTGATCCCATGTGTGAGAGTCCTGAAGATGCTTCTTCAACAGAATGAAGGACCCAAACCACGTGGCATCAAAGCATGTAGGCAGGCCATGATGGACAGCCTCGCCAAAAGGTTTGAGAAGCATGAGGAGATTAAAACTGTTGTGTTTGCATGTCTTTTGGATCCTGAATACAAGAACCATCCTTTCTCTTCTGATGATGTATTGGCCAAGGCAAAGCAATGGCTGACAGAAGATATTCAACAGAAGGTGCAGGAGGCCCCTCCAGATGAAAAGAAAAGTCAAGGACAAGAAGAGAAGGTTTCTGATGTGGAAGAGCAGGATGCAGGAGAAAAACGTCCCAAAAGACAACGGACAGAAGAGAAAATTCATCGTGGTCAAATAGATGCAATGTTCAGCGTTTTATTGGGGTCTCATGCAGAGGATTCATCAGAATCGGCAATAATGAGCCTGGATGATGAACTTCATCTCTATTTGAAGTAACCAGTAGTTGACAGAAGAAGTGATCCTCTTCAGTGGTGGAAAGAAAATGAGGCACACTACAAAAGACTTGCTTCTCATGCTAGAAGATACCTTTCTACTCCTCCTTCCTCAGTACCAAGTGAGCGTGATTTTAGTGAAGTGGCAGCAATTTATGAAAATAAAAGAAGCTTTTTAACTGGTGAACATGCTGAAATGTTATGCTTTCTGCACTATAATATTGTTCTACTTAACTGGGAGTATTGGTTTAAAAGTGTAGCTAGTCTATAGTAGTGTCTGTCCACCAGTCCACTCCACTGTCTAGCTTGTGTCTATCTATTTGTTTCTAACAGTTTTGCACTGACTGCGCTGCACTGCAGTCAGTGCAAAAGTGATAGAAAAGAAAACAGACATAGACAGTGGATTGGAGTCAGTGCCAATGGACTACTGCTGCAGTAGAACGCCACTCACTGCTGCAATAATTTTAAATCCCAACTGCAGTAGTGCAGTAGTGATTTAAAATTATTCCAGTGAGTGAGTGCCCTACTGCAGCGGTAATACACAGTCCAATCCAGGGCCATATTACTGAATGGGCGCGCTGGGCAGTTGCCCGGGGGCCCCACTTGCCCGGGGGGCCCCATCTGCCCGGGGGGCCCCATCTGCCAAACGACCCAGCCCCAGCCAAGCATTAGTCCCGACTCCCATGTGCATCCCGCCGCCGAACTTAGCAGGTGGCAAGCGCCTGCCGGCCCTGAGCTGCTGTCAGGCCTCTTGGGCCATGGAGGGGAAGCCCACAACTGCAGAAATGCCTGTCCCCTCCACGGAAACAGGCACACACAGGACAGTCGAGTCTGACTCCCGTCCGTGTGTTCACCTGAGGACCCAGCCTCTGAACTTGGAAGCTGTCCTTAGCCTGGCACTGCTGTACCAATAAATATAGCCTTATCGATAATTTGCATTTTTATTCTCATGGATGATTGTGTAGGCAGGGCCCCAGTACACTGCATTGCCCGGGGGCCTATAATGCTCTTAAGATGGCACTGGTCCAATCCACTGTGTTGTTGCCTTGCTTTTCTTCTAGCAGTATTGTACTGACTGCACTGCAGTAGTTGCAGTGAGTGCCATACTGCAGTGCAGATAGTCTTCCACTGACTCCAGTCCAATCCATTGTGACATTGTGTAGCTGTTGCCTTGCTTTTCTTCTAGCAGTATTGCACTGACTGCACTGCAGTAGTTGCAGTAAGTGCCATACTGCACACAGAGGTAGTCCTCCACTGACTCAGAGTTCAGTCCAGTACAATCCACTGTGACATGTGTAGCTGGTGCCTTGCTCTTTTTATAGCAGTTGTGCAGTGTGTATGTGTATTTTATTGTGTAGCTGTTGTTGTTGCCTAGTTTTTTCCTAGCAGTTTTGCGCTGACTGCACTGCAACAGTGAATTAAAATGTTTATATTGCAGCGAGTCCACTACTGCAGCACTTTAATTGCACAATGCACAATCAGATGATGTGAAATGCTAATGTCCAACTCCTTGCAATTGAAGTTTTCCTATCAGTTTTTATGCAGTTAAGGTGTGAAGAACGAGCACTTAATGTTAAAAATATTTATAAATATATAGATTAACATGTTTGTTAAGAGATTTCTGTCGTATTTTGTGTTTTTTTGGGTAATTTTTACATGTGTGAAAATATCGGCCAATATCGGTCGATACCGATATGCGATCGGGAAAATATCGGTATCGGCAACGAAAAAACGATATCGGTCGATCACTACTTTTTAGGGACCAGTGACATTAATACAGTAATCAGTGCTAAATAATATGCACTGTTACTGTATAAATAACACTGGCATGGAAGGGGATAACACTGGGGGTGATCAAGGGGTTAAATGTGTTCCCTAATTGTGCTTACTAACTGTGGGGGGGTGGATTCAACAGAGGCAGAGAGAGATCTGTGATTCAGCTTAGCTGAATCACACAATCTTTCTTTTTCTCTTTGACAGGAGAGCCGTCTTGTATTGTTCACATTCCAGACGGCTCTCCTGTCAGTATTGCTAAAGATCACGGGATACCAGCGGCGATCAAACCTGCTTCTCCCATGCTCTGCCTCATGCTGCATCTAATCACAGTGGGAGAGCGGCTCCAGCGTCACATAATCACGTAGATCTACGTAATTATGCGCAGCCAAGACGCCCTGCCTCAGTAAATCTGCGTGGGATGGTCGGCAAGTGGGTAACCACTTAAGTCCCCATGCTCTTTTCTCCCTAAATCCCCTAGAGTATTTATATGTATTTGTAGCCAAGCGCTGGCTATGTTGCTTCTGCCACTATGGGACACTCTTTGCCAAAGATCGCATTGAGCTTCTTTTCCCTAATGCCCAACATGGGGTTTAGCGCATAATTTCCTGACTGCAGAGGGAGAGACCACTACTGAAAGCAGGGGATCGTGGGACATGTAGTCCAGAAGGCAGAATTTCCAGTGGATCCAATTCTGCTGCAAACTACAAGTTCCAGCTGGCTGAAGGGGAAAAGAATTCTGGGTGAACAGATAAATGTAACTGACCTGGGAGGGGCTCGCTCTCTTGGGACATGGGACCTACAGCTGCAGGAGCGAGAGGCTATTCCCCTAGCTGGTGCAAGTGGGCGCCACAGCCTAGATGGCATGAAGAGGCTTCCCTTGAGCGAGCCTTATCCCTGGAGGCAGATCCTCAGCTGCCGGCCCCTCATCGGCTATGTGTCTCCATGGGGCCACCTTCGTATATGCCAATGCAGACACTGCTAAATCCCTGGGTCATCAGGTTGCCAGTCAGGCATCCTTCACCTGACTGCAGATCCTACAAGAGCCTGTTCTGGGAAATCCTATCTTCATGAGTCTTGGTATCTCGAGGATTAGTGAGCAGGCAGAAGCCCACTCTTAACATTACACTCAGAGACACTTTGGGAGACACCTTGCTTATTCTTTTCATCTTTGCTGGTCGCCAATGCACAGCAACATCTTTCGGCCCCTTCATAACTAACTGAAGATCAATAAAAAGATGGATGCGCGAGCTTGGGGTGGAGGAACTTGACTGGCCTGCACAGAGTCCTGACCTCTACCCGATAGAACACCTTTGGAATGAATTAGAGCGCAGACTGTGAGCCAGGCCTTCTCATCCAACATCAGTGCCTGACCTCCCAAATGTGCTTCTGGAAGAATGGTCAAACATTTCCCTAGACACACTTTCAAACCTTGTGTACAGCCTTCCCAGAAAAGTTTAGGCTTTTATAGCTACAAAGAGTGGGCCAACTCAATATTGAACCCTACAGACAAAGAGTGGGATGCCATTAAAGTTCATGTGCGTACGAAGGCAGGGATCCCGGTACTTTTGAAATCATAGTATATGTCAGAACCTAGGGTGTCAGAGGTGTCAGAAGGTTTGCAGAGTCAGGGCAACCTTTGGGGTCATCCTCTAACAGCCCCTACGGGGGAGGCATTACATATTCATTTATTTATTTTTTTCATTTCCTTTTTTTTCTTGATGGGGAGTCTTAATCTGGTCAGAGGAGACCAGATGAAGGTCCGTCATGCAGGTGTTCAGCAGCAAATTATTTCTAATAACAATCTTTTGTTGGCAGCAATCAGCCAGTGTTAGATCACTATAGCATAGATCTACTGCTGTAGGGAGCGGCTGGACAGAATTGCACCATCTTCGCTGAAGGCTCCATAAGTGCGGTGACATAACTACACCACCAATGTAAGCACTAAGCAGAAGCATATTGTTTACATTAGCTTTTACATATGGAGCAGTGTTACTGCTCTTAAGGACTGGAAGGTTTAACCCTCCTAATGACCAGGTCATTTTTTGCGATACGGCACTACTTTAACTGACAATTGCGCAGTCGTGCAACGCTGTATCCAGATAAAATTGCTGTCCTTCTCTTCCCACAAATAAAGCTTTCTTCTGGTGGTATTTTATCACCTCTGCGGTTTTATTTTTTGTGCTATAAACAAACAAAAGTTCGACAATTCATTAAAAAAAATATATATATTTTTTTTTTACTTTTTGCTATAAAACATTTCCAATAAAAAAAAATAAAAAATCTAATTTTTTCATAAATTTAGGCCAATATGTATTCTGCTACATATTTTTGGTAGAAAAAAAAAAAACAATAAGTGTATATTGATTGGTTTGCACTGAAGTTATCGCGTCTAAAAACTAGGGGAAAGATTTATGTCATTTTTATTTATTTATTTATATTTTACTAGTAATGGCGGCTTTCAGCAATTTTTAGCGGGACTTCAACATTGCGGCGGACAGATCAGACACTTAACTGATACTTTTGACACTTTTGGGGGGACCAGTGACATTACTACAGTAATCAGTGCTAAAAAATATGCACTGTTACTGTACTAATGGCTCTGCAGGGAAGGGGTTAACACCAGGGGCGATCAAATGGTTAAATGTGTGCCATGGGGATGCTTTCTAACTGTGTGAGGGTTGTAATCACTGGATGAACACAGAGACCTGTGTTCCTAAATATGTTCTCTATGTTCATCACTGACAGAACAGCGGTCTGCCTATGTAAACACTCCATGGGGAGCGATCGCGGGTGCCTAGAGGACATCGCGTCCGCCAGACCCACTAATTGGATCCCCCTCTAGCCAATCGGCATGTGTGCATGCCTCCGGCGGTGCACACGCCCCCCACTATCTGCTACACAAAGCGATAAACAGGTACGTCATTGCGCGTAACAGAGCCGACCTGATGCAGTATAACTACTGTGGTGGTCAACAAGTGGCTAAACGCATTAGCAGCCCAGGAACAGATAATTTTAGCTCCTGGGCTTAGCGCTGAATGCTGGTTGTCACAGACATCTGGCACTTCCAGCGCTAGTGTCAGGGGAGGGGCCTCTATGGCTGGACGCAATTTTAAAATGACCATGGAACAAACAACCCACATTCCTGCCTCATTTTAACATGGCTCTGAGGACTCAAGTGGTTAAAGTAAGAAACTTACTAGTAGACAGGGATGTGCTTTTGGAGCCTCACTATAAGAACAAAACGGGGATCATTCCATTCTTTCAAAAGGAAAGGTAAAGTAGGACATTGCCAGGTTATACTTTATCCATTTATTTCAATAAACTTTCCATAGTTCTTAAAGTGGCTGTAAACCTCAGACACGAAATATGAACAAAGCATATCCCTCTATAGTGTGTAGTTGTCTCAATCAAGAGCACTAAGTGTTATTTCTTTCTGCTGCTTAATTTCTCTGCTATCAACATATGTAATTTCTAACAGGTTTTCCTGAAACCAAGAGAAAAAAGGCGACGGGGAGGGACCTACTGGTGATTAACACCCTCAGATCTGTTCCTGTGTGCTGTGTGAAGGAGGGATGTGTCTCTACCCTCCAATCAGCTCTCAGAGCTCTCTTCAGTGAGCTCGCCAGAGAGTAACTTCAGCTCCCCGCCTCCTTTTTTCGGAATGCTAAGACAGGCTTCATAAAATCTGGACTTTGAATGGATGTAGAGAATACTGCAGATAAACAGGTACAACTTAAGTAGGAGGATTTGTTTTATCTCTGTGTTAGTCCCGTCACTTTACTGGATATATGTAAGGATTTACAATTACTTTAATGGAAACATTTGGAAATTATATATCAACTTACTCAGCCTGTTTATCAGTTTTAAACATGCCTATGGTAGTGTGAAAAGAGAAGCTAAATTTATACATTTCAGAATCTTAAGAAATGTAAATATTTAGAGTTAATTATGACAGAAAAGAACAAATTATGCAGTAAATAAAAGCTTGAGTAAAAGCAGAAAATTTAACTTTGAAATGCACTCAGTATTAAAATGTTATGTCCAAAACTTTGATGATAAAACTGTATAAAACCATAATTAGACTGACTATCAATCTTAAACCTAGTATTTAAAACAAATGGATGAGAGTTTCTTCAAGTACAAAAAAAAAGTATTGAGGGATATCTATAAATTAGAGTTTGAGAATAGACTATGGTGAATAAAGATAAAGTAAGAAATAGAAAAAACGTACATTGCTTATGTTGTAACATATATAAAAATGTATATATTAATATATCAGGGCAGCTAAAATAGACCACAAAAAGCACATAGTGGAGGAGAGTAAAAAATAAAATAAAATAAAAAAAACAAAACAAGAAATTCTTTAAATATATAAACAGTGAGAAAGTGAGGCCAGAACATATTGGCCCCATAAAGGAAGGGAATTTGGTCACAAAAGACAAAGAGAAGGCAAAGGTTTTAAATGCATTCTCCTCCTCAGTTTTCACAAAGGAAATGGGAGAATATACTAACCAAGACTGTAATATTAATAAAATGTCACAGAATGCACCCTCATGGCTAACAGAAGCCAGTATCAGAAATAAACATGAAAAACCTAACATAAATAAGCCACCAGGACCAGATGGCTTACACCCGAGGGACCTTAGGGAACTCAGTCAGGTGATAGCTAGACCATCGTTCCTAATCTTTATGGACAGTTTACTGACTGGAATGGTACCAGCCAATTGGAGAAAAGCCAACGTGGTACCAATATTTAAAAATGGGTTGAGATATATCCTTGGGAACTACAGGCCAGTTAGCCTAACATCAATAATCTGAAAGCTATTGGAGGGGATGATAATAGACTATATCCAAGATTTCAGTAATGAAAACAGTATCATTAGTAGTAATCAGCATTGATTCATGAAGAATCATTCTTGTCAGCCCACTCCATTAACATTCTATGAAGAAGCAAGCTGCCATCTAGATAAGGGAAGCCCTGTAGATTTGGAATATCTGGATTTTGCAAAGGCATTTGATACAGTTCTCCACACACGTTTACTTTACAAACTGAGGTCTGTCGGCATGGACCACAGGGTAAGTACCTGGATTGAAAACTGACTACAAGGGAGCGTTCAAAGGGTGTTGATAAATAGTGAATACATGAAATGGTCCGGTGTGGTAAGTGGGGTCCCCCAAGGGTCTGTCCTGGGACCAATTCTGTTTAATTCATTCATAAACATTATAGAGGATGGGATAAATAGCTCAATCTCAATATTTGCAGGTGATACAAAGTTAAGCATGGCAATAACTTCTACGCAGGATGTGGAAACCTTACGAGACAACCTAAATAAAATAATGGGGTGAGCAACTACATGGCAAATTAGGTTTAATATTGAAAAATGTAAAGTAATGAATTTGGGTGCTAAAAATATGAATGCAAGTTACTTGCTAGGGGGAGAACCTCTGGGAGAATCTAAGATGAAAAAGTACCTGGGGGTCCTAGTAGATGACAGGCTCAGCAATTTCATGCAAAGACAAGCTGCTTTAAGCAAAGCTAACAGAATATTAGCAAGCATTAAAAAGGGGATTCACTCCAGAGATAAAATAGTCCCAATTCTGCAGAGAATCCAATCATCTTGCAGGTTTTATTGCTAAAGCTTAATTAAACAAGCTGAGGGTAGAAGCTGATTGGTTAAATATACCCCACAGTGCCTCGCTATTTAAGAAAATTTGGTCTGAAAACCTCTCAGCAGAAGGTTAACTAGACAAACATTTGCTGAGGAGCATGTTGTGTGGATAGAAGAGAACTGGTCCAAAGTTCACTGTAGTGATGAAAGCAAGTTTAATTTATTTGGGTATGATAGGAAATTATGTTCGTCGTCAAACTGGGAAACTACTGAACCCAAAGTGTGTGAAGAAGTCAGTGAAAGGTGGTGGGGGAACCATCATGGTTTGGGGGATGTTTTCTGGAGGAGTTGGTCCTCTTATACAGCTATATGACACTAGAGATTATGATGTGGGCTAGTGACAAACTCAAAAAGGCACCAACATTCCTTGGATAGAAGATATATACAGGAAGGTTTCTTGTGGGATTTTAGCGGTGCCATAGACAGGTTAAATTTAGAAGGTTTATATATAAAAAAAAAAACATTTTATTATAACATCATTACATTTTTGACATAAAGAATAAAATAAGCAACTTGTCTTTTTAGTTAGGTCACAGAGGATATTTTCAAAAATCTGTGACGATGTGGTGTATATCCTGATATGTTTAGTCACTAAGCACTTCCTCAGGGGATTTATTAGGTAACCACTGTTCAAAAGACAAAATATGTGATATTGGTATAGAACAATACAAATTGATCAAATAAGAAGGACAAAAACAAATACTGTACATAAAGCAAAAAATCAGTCAATATTATTATTTACCATGTCCAGCCACTTGATTTCTTACCCAACAAGGTCTCCCAGTATTTCCAACCAGGGGCCACCAAAGCGATGCAGAGGACACAAGGGATGCCATGCGGCAACAGAGGGCACACTAAGACTGAGCTATAATATATAGTTAGTTATTCATTAGTTAATGAGCTCAAAAAGGTGGACACCAAATAACATTAGTGACACACCAAAACGTGTAGCTTTAGGGCATACTTACAAATCAAGTTGCTAAAATTAAATTGACCTAGGGTGCCAAGTTGAAAAGCCAGGCTGAAATAATGAGTAAAAATATGGCAGAGTGAATGCAAATGTTTATCAGAACCTTCTTCGACAACATGAGGTTCCTTTCTTGTGTTCATTGCCAATTCAGCCAGCAATTTTCATGCATGGCAATGCCCCCTGTCACACAGCAAAACGGGTAAAGCAGTTCCTTGAAGCTGAAAACATTGAAATAATGAAATGAGCAGCCCAGAGTCCTGTTGTAAACCCAATAGAAAACCTCTGGAAAATCCTTGGTGACAAAGTAATGGCCAAGAAACCCACTGTAGTCACCAAACTGTCAAAGAGACTGGCAGAAAAGTGGAACAAAATCACACCAGAGCAGTGTGAGAGACTAGAGATGTCCTGTGGCTGCAGATGTGCTGAAGTCATATCCCAAACAAGGGCCTGTACACTTCCTACTAATTGCTGATTGTTTTATCCTGCAGAAACTTTAGTTGCAATCTTTCTCTGTGCTACAGTCATTGCTGTTCCCTAATTTTGATCATTGTGTTTTCTACAAATTAAAGGTTTTTTTTTGTTGAAGTGCCTTGGTTAATTTGAAAAACACTATTCTTTTAGCATGGTATAGCCACAACAAAAATTCCATCAAATGTTGACCAATGAAGACTACATTATCTCTGAATATCAAGTGTTTATACATTTTTCTTTAATTTTGATCTCCAGTGTATATATTGTGATTATTGATGAGCTGACTGTACCTGGGTTCAGTTTGAGCAGGGTGACATGACTAAAGTTCAGGTGCTGAACCCCATTCAACAGGAGGCTAAAGTTAAAAAACAGTTCTTGGCATTTTCTGGACTATTGGATAAAGGATTGTTAAACAAATGGTGTGGGTGTCTGGGCACTGTCCTGTGAGACATGTACCAAAGTAAAAAAAATAATACATTTGTATAGGAGCAGTGATTTGCTTACAGTGAAACATTAAAAATGCAAAACGCCATTAAATAACATGCCTGGGGGATGCTCTGATCCTGTGCTGTATACAGCACCTGTGCGCTGTATACGACCTACTGAAGAAACACTGACATTTACAATGAAAAATGTGTGTTTAACCACTTAATGACCGCCCTATATCAGATTTACTGCTACAGGGCGGCTGTTCTGTGCAGAATCATGTTTATATACGTGATTCTGCACCAGTGTTAATTTTGGCAGCAAATTTAAATTTAGTTTTAGACCCCATTCACACTGCCGCGACCAGAAAGTCACCTCATAAGGGGCGACTTGTTAGGGCGACTTGTTAGCGCGACTTGTTAGCGCGACTTGTTAGCGCGACTTTCAGCGCGACTTTGCGCAAATTCAGCGCGACTTGTATGATAGACGACTTTGTAGGACTTTGTATTTTGCCAATCAGAATATGATGGTTCTGGGTCATGCTCAATCACACAAAAAAAAGTTCTTAAAAATTGTCATTTTTGATAGAGAGTCAATTATTGAAAAAATTATTGAAAAAAAAAATGAGATTTCTTTGGATTAGTGTCTGGGGGGTCTAAAAAGTGTACCTGTGATGTTTCAGCTCTGTAGCATGTCCAGAACCAGAAAAAAAAAGAAAATTTTTCTTAGAATTTTTAGTAGCGCAGGGATGGGGCTCCGCTCCACCTGGGCGTTTTTGTTGCAGGCGTTTATCGGCCATTTTTTGGGCGTCTTTGGAGGCAGGCATGACATCTGAACTTCTGTATATATATACACACACACACATATAGGTGTAATAGGAGCGGAGCCACATCCATGCACTAATGAAATTATTTGTAGGGATGTGGCTCCGCTCCTATTACACCTATATGTGTGTATGTGTTGCTCAGAGTGCTGGATGGGGGTCTCAGGTTTAAGGGTGGTCTCTGGTCTGACTCTGAACTGAAGTTGTTGAACAGGATGGGCCAGGCGGGCCTCAGCGGCCTATATGCACGCACACAGTCCACGATGGATGGATGGTGGAATCGGATGCCAGTGGTGACTGGTGAGTGGTCTGAGGGGACTCAGGGAGGCAGTAATAGCTGGCCTGGCTGTTAACTCACAGTGGATGCTCTGCTCTGCTCTGGCTGTGGTGGTGGCCGGGTGCCAGTGCCGTGTGATGAGTCTGGCCTGGCGTGTCTGGCTGTAGTGCTGCAGCTGGTGAGGTCAGGTGACTGGTCTCGAGTCGACTCTTTTGTAGTAGTCCACTCCTCACGTCGGACGTCACCGGGCACGCCACGCCAGATACCACACAGGCGGAGCTCCGTGAAAACCGGAAGTTGGGTAAACGTCCCTGCCTCACATTCTCGTTTAGTTTTCGTTCGTTAACGAAAACGGATTTGATTTTCGTCATAGTTGTCGTCATTTGACGAAAATGTGCTATACTTTGCGTCTCGTTTTTGTCAGTTGAAAAATGCCAGTGACGAAAGCGGTGACGAAAATGTTTTCGTTGACGAAATTAACACATTGGCTGTAATGTCATTGCACATATTACCTGAATATATTACCAACATTAAATATTAGGGAAAAATATAAGAAAAGCCTTTTTCTTAATTGTTTAGTTTTCAGCAGCTTAGTAGATGCTCCTTACTTATGCGGTGATGCAATACATGTTTAAACTTTAATGTGCTATTATTACATGCTCTGGATGGAATTGTGTTGCCGATATAGAAATGGCCAGCAGAGGAGTGTTAATTTTGATGATGTCAATTTTTTATTTAGTTTTAGTTATTATAGTCTTATGACTAAAATGCCATTTTAGTTTTAGTCGTATTTTAGTCTTAAAACTAAAATGCCATCTTAGTTTTAGTCATACTTTAGTCATCTGAATTGTTTTAGTTTTAGTCGTATTTTAGTCGACTAAAATTGTGTTAATTCAGTCGACGAAAAAGTTTTAGTCGGTTTTAGTCATTCGACGAAATTAACACTGTTCTGCACTCCCGCCCAGGGGACGCTTACAGCAGAAGTCAATCAGCGGGTGCCGGCCTATGGATGTAAACAAGATAGAGCTTTGTTCTGACAGCAGGGATACAATGAATAAAATCTATCACTTCCCTTAGTAAAAGCACCACGCATAGTGTACACAAACACTGGCTAGGCACACATTTAACCCTCTGATCACCCTAGCCTTCCCAGCCAGTGTTATTAGTACAGTGATCACTGTATTAGTCTCACTGGCTCCCACAAAGTGTCAAAAGTGTCAGTTAGTGTCTGATTGTCTGACGCAATATCGCCTCCATTGCTAGTATGAAAAAAATAAAAATTCCAGTGTATAGCCCATAGTTTTTAGACTCGATAACTTTTGCACAAACCAATAAATATACACTTATTGGGATTTTTTTTACTAAAAATATGCAGCAGAATACATTTTGGCCTAAAAAATGCCTGTTTTATAGCAGAAACTAAAAAATATTGTTGTTATTTCAAACTTGTAGGTCTTTTTTGTTTATAGCACAAAAAAAAAAAAAATATATATATATATATATATATATATATATTAAATACCACCAAAAGAAAGCTCTATTTGTGGGAAAAAATTAACATAAATTGTATTTGGGTACAGCGTTGTATGAATTGCCAGTTTAAACAATGTAGTGCCGTATCGCAAAAAATGGCCTGGTCATGAAGGGGGGTAAATCTTCCGGAGGTCAAGTGGTTAAAATGCCAGAAAAATAACAGTTCAAAAAAGCATGGGATCTCTCCAATTTTTACCACACCCTTCGGATCTGGTACAGATTTTAAGGGGGAACCCCATGAAAAAAATTTTTGGTCTCCCACCAAAAATCGATACAAGACTGATATCAAAGTATACAGCGGGCCATGCCATGAAAAGGGGGCAGTGAGAGGGCACCCCCTCTCCTGATCATTACCAGGCCACCTTTTCTTTATCATGAAGGGTACTTTGTACCCATGTTGGTGAGTACAAGAGCCTCCTCCCCACAACCCTGACCCAGTGGTTGTGGGGGTCTGTGGGCAGGGAGCTTATCATAAATCAGAAGCTACCTTTACACCCTTTCACTGCCAGGTCTGTACGTACTTTGGACTTACAGCACTGATTACAACTGGCCAGGTCTGTACTCCATACGGACCTGACATTCCTCCTCCTGTTATAAGTTCATGGTTACATAGTTTTAATGGGGTTCTTTTTGTGAAAGTAGGAATTTTGATACATTTCTGCGCAAATATTACATATTGTGTGGCCTTAAAAATCAGTAGCACCTTCTTTTTATTCTATTGGTCATGTGCTTTCAGAAAATGTATGGTTTTGGGGTCTTTTACAAACTCTGAGAGCTGTAAGGGAAAGATGAAAACCTCCAAGATTTTTATAGAAATGGTTATTTACAGTTTTGCATACATTCTATTTTCACTATTTCACAAAAGACACAATTTAAGATTTACAAATATTTGTCATTTATCAACTCAATACAGGTTAAGCTTTTATATTTAATAGGAATTTAGCAGGAATTTCGTAAAAAATGTGCTGTACTTGTATCTGCTATTATTGATTTTAGTGTAATAACAAAAATATTGTTGATAAACATTTGCGCAAATATCACGGGGGGCCTTAAAAATCAGCAGCATCTTCTTTTTATTCTACTGTTCATAAGCTTTCAGAAAATGTATGGTTTGGGGGGTCTTTTATAAACTCTGAAAGCTGAAAGTAAAAAATGAAAACCTCCAGGGTTTTTAGAAAAATGTGGTTATTTACAGTTTTGCTTACATTCGATTATCAACATTTCAAAAAAAGGTGCAATTTAAAATGTACACATTTTTACGAACTCTGAAAGCTATAAGGGAAATATAAAAAAGCAATGGAAAAATTGCAAAAATGGTCTGGTCACCTGAGTTTAAAAGTGGTCCGGAGGGCTTGGCAGCAAAAGGGCTAATAGAAACGGGGCACTCAGATACTGCCCTCATTATAAATCAATAAAGGGTACATAGTAGTAATTTATTTTAAAAAGTTCCACAATGTATATCCATGTCAATCAAAATGCCTCATGTCCACCAAAAGGATATACAAACCTTGTGGCTATATTTAGGCAATAATGTCACTCCTACTCCCTCACCTTTTTTTTGTGGCCAGAGATTCCTGGCCATTTAAGTGAATAGGCCAGGTGATGTCAGTTGTTGTAGTAAGGATGTAGCAGGCACAAGCACCTGCTACTACCTTAGCAACCATTGACAGAGGAAACTGTCATGTTCATCTACACCAAACATCCTACAAGTTTGCCATCTGCTACAGGGCATTTTGTAAGCAGTGGTGACTGCACTTTCACTCAAAGCCATATAGCACTTTATCTGGCACATTCAGGGCAAGATGTCCTCAGTGTGTCTAAGCAGACATGCTGAAGTCAAGAACTTCAACCCATTTAGGATGCATTCCATCTGCATGACAAACCAGAGTTTGGCCTTCAAGAAATACTGCCCCGACCATGTTTAACAAATAATCATAGCAGGTAAAAGTACTTGCATACCAGCAAGTTAGACTACCTTTATCTTTTAATTTCCCCACCACTACTGTTAAAGAAATGGAGTATTATGCTGCTAGCATCAGTAAATAGATAGGAAAATACTGTATATCATATTATTTGCTTTCATCTATTTTTTTATTTTTCTTCAGTTACTTCCTGATTTCTTGCCTAGGTAAATGATATCATACATGCCAGGAGTCTTCAGGAGGGGAAGAGGGGTTTTCCCAGCTAAGCACACCCTCCTGCTTGTATGCCTGAAGTAAGGGCAGATGAATTCCAAGAAGTCAATGCTACTTGAATCAACTGCCCTTCCTCAAGATGACCACTAGGGGGATTGGTGATTTCTCAGCAAAATAAAACATGAAGACATGGAGGGATGGGCAAGAGTATTAAAAATGAATTAAATAGTATGTTTGCTTTGTAGTGCTCCCCATCCGTTTGGTGAATAAACTGCCTCACACAGTTATATAAGCTTTACACTCACTACTTTACATTGTAGCAAAGTGTAATTTCTTCAGTGTTGTCACATGAAAAGATATAATAAAATATTTATATAAATGTGAGCAGTGTACTCACTTTTGTGAGATACTGTGTATATGTATATATATATATATATATATATATATATATATATATACGCACACACGCACACACACACACACACACACACACACACTATACTACCAAACGTATTGGGATGCCCAGGGCCAGATTAACGTAGGGGCTATTGGAGCTGCAGCTCCAGGCCCCTACCTTTATATAGGTCACTTGTAAACACAGAAGTCTGGCTTCTATGCTCGCTTCCCCAGGCAGCTCCCTCAGAACCTCCCCACACAGCACGAAGGCCGGACAAGGAGGGACAGTTGCCGATGCATGGATGTGTTTATGGGCTTCAGAGACAGCATCCCATGTTGAATTAGGCATGCATGGCTGCACCCTTCCTCCTCTGGGTGCATGCCAAGGCACGGCCCTTAAGGCCCTTCAAAATCCTCAGCACCAAGCCCATGATGCTCTTAATCCGGCCCTGGGGATGCCTGCCTTTACAAACACATGAACTTTGAATATAAGGTATAGAATATAACTGCGCTAACTATTGTGTTCAAGCATGGAATGGGTAAGTCGCGCTAATGAATGATGTTGTCAAATATTTACATAAATGTCAAATCATATAAATCGTGAAGAAGTGTCCATATAGACTATTAATGGTCAACTAAATGTCCCAAAACTCAGAAAATCTTCCAAAATCTTCTACTTGAAATATGAGCCACCAGATGAGTGATCTCCTTACCAGAAGGATAAAGAAAAATAGCCCTCAGAACACCAGATGAAGTGGATCTGCAGCCTCGAATCCAAAATTGAATCGGTTCCCGGATATTGTTTGCATGTGGAGAGAAATTAAATATCCATAGCGTGACACTGTATGACAATCTCTCAAACACCCAAAAAGTGAACCTTCATTATGAAAATGAAAGGAATGGCCACCACACCAGTGCAATCAACACTGCCAACGGCCAGGTGATAAGTGAATGAGACAACCCGATAGCCACCAAGAGGATAAGAACCACCACCAAACTCACTGCCTCTTACCAGAGTCTGATTAATACAGGCCAAACAAGCAATCTAAGACTTCGGTATGTGCCAAACACCATATGGAAATGGATGCAGAAATGTGAGGAGACACTCAGAGGTCTGATGATCTAGACCAAAATCACTGCCGCTTACCAGACTGTGACAGGTGACAAGCTAAGGGTCTCAAACAATCCTCTGGATACCGATATCAATTGCTCCAAGTCCAGCCGACCAAGCCAAAAAGGGAGACAAAAAGGCACTCCATAGTGTAAAACCAAACAAACTTTAATTCAAAAAAGGAGAGCAACTTACAGAAATGTAGATGGAAAAAGCGTGGATAGGATGCGAGCCGCCGGCCGGTCGGCTCCTTCGCCCGTCCTCAAACTCAAAGCAGTGACGTCAGCACGCCGCGACCGACGCACGTTTCGTCAGATATGACGTTTTCAAGGTACGGGCGGCGTGCTGACGACACCGCTTAAATAGGAGTCAAGCCCCATGTGACCACCAGGGGCGGATCAATCCGCCATCTTTCCGAAGACCTGTTGGCTATGCTATTTTCTATACAGCAAACAGCTAATATTGCATTAGGTGCTCCATGGACGAAATGTAAAATCCAATAAAGGAAATATTAATTCCTATATGTGTTTTTTTTAAAAATAGTAGCAAGCGTCAAACCTTTACATGATGCCCACTAGCAATTAAAAATCAAATATTAAACAAGTAATAATAATAGCGCCATCTGCTGGCAAACATTAAATAAACTTGGATTAATTCCAAATTGGTCATATGTGTAATGGTCACAGGAAGCATGACACCTCACCAATCCCTCAATAATATCACAGATCGAGGCCTGGTACCATCAACCAAATGAAATTAAAATAATAAAAATTAAATTAAATTAAAATACAAGTACATTCCATAAAAGGATCAGTGGCGCCACCTTATAGTAGGGCCATAAATCCACTAAACAATAACATGTATATAACTGACTCATAAGCCATGATGCCAAACACCACATGAACAATGGTCAGGTGTGCGGGCATCAAATAATTAAATAGACATATTAAATAATTAAATAAATCAAGATAATTAAATAAATGGTATAAACATTCTCATAAATTCTGTCATCACCAGGGAGTGTTAAACGTATTTCAATTAAATATTAAATATATTAAATTAAATTATAAATTTAAAATAAAAAGGCCGTGCATTCAAGCTGTGTCAATGAATGCATTGACATCAGTATCCACATTGAGTCCATACGGCATGTACGTCCTCACTTTGTGAATCCACGACATCTCCATTCGGGAGATGCTACGAACTACAGGTTCGCCCCTCCAATGTGGGGAGAACTTGTCAATCCCTAAAAACATCATATTCTTCGGGTCTTTGTTGTGAGCTGTCAAAAAGTGTTTAGAAACTGAGTGTCTATCAAAACCCTTGCGTATATTAGCAATATGTTCGTTTAAACGAACATTGAGAGGGCGCTTGGTCCGCCCAATATATTGTAACCCACAAGGGCACTGGAGCAGATAAACTACCCCAGTGCTCGTGCAGGAAACAAAGGAACTGATTTTGAAGGTCTTCCCATTGCTAGTAGAGATAAACTCTTTGGTGTTTTTACGCTTAATGCAGTTCAGGCGACACACTTGGCACCTATTACACTTATAGTATCCTTTTAGTTGTTCTAAAAAGGTGGGTTGTTTAGTGGGTGCCTCAATAACATTTGGGGCAACCAAATCGCGAAGATTTGGTGTCCCTTTAAAGATGACTCGAGGTTTTTCAACCATAATTTTCTTTAACACAGGGTCATTCCGTAAAACATGCCAGTGACGCTGTATAATTTTCTTAATGCCCATATGTTGATTGGAGAAGGTAGTAATAAAGGGAGGACAGACATTGACATCAGTGCCCCCCCCACGAGCACCAGGTGCCAGCAAGCTTGATCTGTCCATCCTACTAACCGCCTCCAAGGTCTGACTAAGAGACTCACGATCGTAACCCTTTTCCAGGAATCTATCAGTGAGAGTCTGGGCCTGGGCAAGGAAGTCACCCTCATCCGAGCAATTGCGTCGCAGGCGCATAAATTGCCCTTTAGGAACAGCCTTTAACCAGGACTCGTGATGACAACTGTCGACTGGTATGTAGGAGTTCCTGTCAGTAGCCTTAAAGTGCGTCTTAGTGACAAACTTGTCTTTACATATGGATATAGACAAATCCAAAAAGGTAATGTTTGTCTGGCTAATTTCGTAGTTTAAATGGATTCCCCTAGTGTTAACATTCAGAGACTCCAGAAAGCCAACAAGGTCAGACTCATGACCATCCCATAGGAGGAGGATGTCATCTATATATCTAGCCCACAACATCAACTGCGGTCTATTGCGGCCATAGATGACATCCTCCTCCCAATGGGCCATAAACAAGTTGGCCAAAGACGGGGCGTATTTAGCACCCATCGCGACTCCTGTGTCTTGCTGATAGAACCGGCCCCCAAACCAAAAATAATTGTGCTTGGTTGCAAATTCTAATAATTCCATGATGAATGAAATTTGCAAACTGGACAGGCCTGAATCCCTATTCAGATACATATTGACTGCACCTAATCCTAACTCATGAGGTATAATTGTGTACAGTGACGACACGTCTGCCGTCACCATCCACATGCCTCGAGTGGGGGTATAGTTGGAAAGTGTATTGATTACTTGTCTAGTGTCCCGCACATAAGAGGGCATCCTCTGTACTAGGGGCTGTAGATAAAAGTCAATATATTTCCCCACCCGGGACGTCACAGAGTCGATGCCACTGACTATGGGACGTCCCGGGGGGGAAGTCAGACTCTTATGTATCTTAGGTAAGTAATATATGATAGGGGTGCGAGGACACTTAGGTACTAAGAAAGACGTCTCTTTCTTGTTAAGAATATTCAATTGATGTCCCCTATCAATAATACTCTCTAATTCCCGTTTATACCGACCTTTAGGATCTCTCCGTAAAACAGAATAGGTGGAGCCATCGTCAAGGATACGATGCATTTCCCGTAGGTAATCACATCTATCCAAGATAACAATAGCCCCACCCTTATCTGCAGGCCTGATGATTAACTCCTTGTTCTTACATAAAGAGTCCAGTCCTTCTTGTAAGTCCCTGTTCAGTTTGCACTTTTGGACCTAAGTGCAAACTGAACAGGGACTTACAAGAAGGACTGGACTCTTTATGTAAGAACAAGGAGTTAATCATCAGGCCTGCAGATAAGGGTGGGGCTATTGTTATCTTGGATAGATGTGATTACCTACGGGAAATGCATCGTATCCTTGACGATGGCTCCACCTATTCTGTTTTACGGAGAGATCCTAAAGGTCGGTATAAACGGGAATTAGAGAGTATTATTGATAGGGGACATCAATTGAATATTCTTAACAAGAAAGAGACGTCTTTCTTAGTACCTAAGTGTCCTCGCACCCCTATCATATATTACTTACCTAAGATACATAAGAGTCTGACTTCCCCCCCGGGACGTCCCATAGTCAGTGGCATCGACTCTGTGACGTCCCGGGTGGGGAAATATATTGACTTTTATCTACAGCCCCTAGTACAGAGGATGCCCTCTTATGTGCGGGACACTAGACAAGTAATCAATACACTTTCCAACTATACCCCCACTCGAGGCATGTGGATGGTGACGGCAGACGTGTCGTCACTGTACACAATTATACCTCATGAGTTAGGATTAGGTGCAGTCAATATGTATCTGAATAGGGATTCAGGCCTGTCCAGTTTGCAAATTTCATTCATCATGGAATTATTAGAATTTGCAACCAAGCACAATTATTTTTGGTTTGGGGGCCGGTTCTATCAGCAAGACACAGGAGTCGCGATGGGTGCTAAATACGCCCCGTCTTTGGCCAACTTGTTTATGGCCCATTGGGAGGAGGATGTCATCTATGGCCGCAATCGACCGCAGTTGATGTTGTGGGCTAGATATATAGATGACATCCTCCTCCTATGGGATGGTCATGAGTCTGACCTTGTTGGCTTTCTGGAGTCTCTGAATGTTAACACTAGGGGAATCCATTTAAACTACGAAATTAGCCAGACAAACATTACCTTTTTGGATTTGTCTATATCCATATGTAAAGACAAGTTTGTCACTAAGACGCACTTTAAGGCTACTGACAGGAACTCCTACATACCAGTCGACAGTTGTCATCACGAGTCCTGGTTAAAGGCTGTTCCTAAAGGGCAATTTATGCGCCTGCGACGCAATTGCTCGGATGAGGGTGACTTCCTTGCCCAGGCCCAGACTCTCACTGATAGATTCCTGGAAAAGGGTTACGATCGTGAGTCTCTTAGTCAGACCTTGGAGGCGGTTAGTAGGATGGACAGATCAAGCTTGCTGGCACCTGGTGCTCGTGGGGGGGGCACTGATGTCAATGTCTGTCCTCCCTTTATTACTACCTTCTCCAATCAACATATGGGCATTAAGAAAATTATACAGCGTCACTGGCATGTTTTACGGAATGACCCTGTGTTAAAGAAAATTATGGTTGAAAAACCTCGAGTCATCTTTAAAGGGACACCAAATCTTCGCGATTTGGTTGCCCCAAATGTTATTGAGGCACCCACTAAACAACCCACCTTTTTAGAACAACTAAAAGGATACTATAAGTGTAATAGGTGCCAAGTGTGTCGCCTGAACTGCATTAAGCGTAAAAACACCAAAGAGTTTATCTCTACTAGCAATGGGAAGACCTTCAAAATCAGTTCCTTTGTTTCCTGCACGAGCACTGGGGTAGTTTATCTGCTCCAGTGCCCTTGTGGGTTACAATATATTGGGCGGACCAAGCGCCCTCTCAATGTTCGTTTAAACGAACATATTGCTAATATACGCAAGGGTTTTGATAGACACTCAGTTTCTAAACACTTTTTGACAGCTCACAACAAAGACCCGAAGAATATGATGTTTTTAGGGATTGACAAGTTCTCCCCACATTGGAGGGGCGAACCTGTAGTTCGTAGCATCTCCCGAATGGAGATGTCGTGGATTCACAAAGTGAGGACGTACATGCCGTATGGACTCAATGTGGATACTGATGTCAATGCATTCATTGACACAGCTTGAATGCACGGCCTTTTTATTTTAAATTTATAATTTAATTTAATATATTTAATTGAAATACGTTTAACACTCCCTGGTGATGACAGAATTTATGAGAATGTTTATACCATTTATTTAATTATCTTGATTTATTTAATTATTTAATATGTCTATTTAATTATTTGATGCCCGCACACCTGACCATTGTTCATGTGGTGTTTGGCATCATGGCTTATGAGTCAGTTATATACATGTTATTGTTTAGTGGATTTATGGCCCTACTATAAGGTGGCGCCACTGATCCTTTTATGGAATGTACTTGTATTTTAATTTAATTTAATTTTTATTATTTTAATTTCATTTGGTTGATGGTACCAGGCCTCGATCTGTGATATTATTGAGGGATTGGTGAGGTGTCATGCTTCCTGTGACCATTACACATATGACCAATTTGGAATTAATCCAAGTTTATTTAATGTTTGCCAGCAGATGGCGCTATTATTATTACTTGTTTAATATTTGATTTTTAATTGCTAGTGGGCATCATGTAAAGGTTTGACGCTTGCTACTATTTTTTAAAAAAACACATATACGAATTAATATTTCCTTTATTGGATTTTACATTTCGTCCATGGAGCACCTAATGCAATATTAGCTGTTTGCTGTATAGAAAATAGCATAGCCAACAGGTCTTCGGAAAGATGGCGGATTGATCCGCCCCTGGTGGTCACATGGGGCTTGACTCCTATTTAAGCGGTGTCGTCAGCACGCCGCCCGTACCTTGAAAACGTCATATCTGACGAAACGTGCGTCGGTCGCGGCGTGCTGACGTCACTGCTTTGAGTTTGAGGACGGGCGAAGGAGCCGACCGGCCGGCGGCTCGCATCCTATCCACGCTTTTTCCATCTACATTTCTGTAAGTTGCTCTCCTTTTTTGAATTAAAGTTTGTTTGGTTTTACATTATGGAGTGCCTTTTTGTCTCCCTTTTTGGCTTAGTCGGCTGGACTTGGAGCAATTGATATCGGTATCCAGAGGATTGTTTGAGACCCTTAGCTTGTCACCTGTCACAGTCTGGTAAGCGGCAGTGATTTTGGTCTAGATCATCAGACCTCTGAGTGTCTCCTCACATTTCTGCATCCATTTCCATATGGTGTTTGGCACATACCGAAGTCTTAGATTGCTTGTTTGGCCTGTATTAATCAGACTCTGGTAAGAGGCAGTGAGTTTGGTGGTGGTTCTTATCCTCTTGGTGGCTATCGGGTTGTCTCATTCACTTATCACCTGGCCGTTGGCAGTGTTGATTGCACTGGTGTGGTGGCCATTCCTTTCATTTTCATAATGAAGGTTCACTTTTTGGGTGTTTGAGAGATTGTCATACAGTGTCACGCTATGGATATTTAATTTCTCTCCACATGCAAACAATATCCGGGAACCGATTCAATTTTGGATTCGAGGCTGCAGATCCACTTCATCTGGTGTTCTGAGGGCTATTTTTCTTTATCCTTCTGGTAAGGAGATCACTCATCTGGTGGCTCATATTTCAAGTAGAAGATTTTGGAAGATTTTCTGAGTTTTGGGACATTTAGTTGACCATTAATAGTCTATATGGACACTTCTTCACGATTTATATGATTTGACATTTATGTAAATATTTGACAACATCATTCATTAGCGCGACTTACCCATTCCATACATGAACTTTGAAGGCATCCCAGTCTTAGTCCATAGCATTCAATATTGAGTTGGCCGACCCTTTGCAGCTATAAACAGCTTCAACTGTTCTGGAAAGGCTGTCCACAAGATTTAGGAGTGTGTCTATGGGAATGTTTGACCATTCTACCATAAGCACATTTGTGAGGTCAGGCCCTGATGTTGGAGAGAAGGGCTGGCTTGCAGTCTACGCTCTAATTTATCCCAAAGGTGTTCTATCAGGTTTCGGTCAGGAAATGTACAGTGTATATATATATATATATATATATAGTCAGATAACAGGAAGCAGGTTTGTGTGCCTGCCCATCACACAGACAAGGGACTCTTGCCAGTAACTGTCGTGTACTTACATGTCAGCGCATCTTCATGTGGACGCAAGTTCAATCCCAGGAATGGTACCAAATGGCCTATTTAAAATAGTTACTAATGTCTGGCAATTGCTGGATGATCTTCAGCTTCTCTGTGACCGGTGTTTCTGTTTTCTGGCCCATCTTGCTCCTAACCATGCTCTGTTCAACTCTGAATTCTGACCATGAACTCCTAATCCTGACCTTGGCCTGTTGCTTGACCATGCTTCCTCTTGCTCCTCTATGTATGACCCTGGTGTGGCTACTTACCTTGTCTTTGCTGTTCACCTTGTGTGGAACCTGACTTGCCTTCTGACCGTGCCTCTGAACCTGACCTGCACTTTCCTCGCCCTACGGTTGCATCTGAGAACCATCCAACGGGTGCCATCCTGCGTCCCTGCAGATCTAAAGACAGCTAACCACAGTTCTCTTCTGGTGTGTCTCTACCACTGCTGGTGCCAGTACTGATACCTCTTTGACCTGCTACCTAGTCCATCAGCACCCTTGCTACTTTATGCATTGCACCTCATATTCAGGGGTGCTCTGATCAGGGCTGCAAGGGGAGCCCTCTCATCACTTTGAACCAATGCCAGCAACCAGTACAAATACCAGTACTAATACAAAACTGTGCAAAAGTTTTAGGCAGGTGTGAAGAAATGATGTAAAGTAAGAATGCTTACAAAAATGTATATTTTAATTGTTTATTTTTATCAATTTTCCAAATGCAATGTGAGCGAACAGAAGGAAACATCTAAATCAAATCAATTATTGGTGTGACTACCCTTTGGCTTCAAACCAGTATCAATTCTTACACTTTGTACACTTGCACAAAATCAGGAATTTTGTAGGATTAGAGTCAGGTGTATGATAAACAAATTATACCAAGCAGGTGCGAATGATCATCAGTTTCATATGTAGGTTGAAACACAGTCATTAAATGAAACAGAAACAGCTGTGTAGGAGGCTAAAAACTGGGTGAGGAACAGCCAAACTCTGCTACTAAGATGAGGTTGTGGAAGACAGTTTCATGTCACAGGTCATACACCATAGCAAGACTGAGCACAGCAACAAGACACAAGCAAGGTCTCTTCCAGGAAAAGATTTCAAAGCAGACTGCGATTTCAAGATGTGCTGTTCAAGCTCTTTTGAAGAAAGAAAAGAAACTGGCAATATTGAGGACCATAGATGCAGTGATTGGTTAAGGAAACAGCAGATGAAAGACAGGTCATGCTTACTTCCCTTTGACATTTAAAGACATCAGCACAGAACTGGCAGAAACCAGTGGGACACAGGTACACCCATCTATTGTCTGGAAAAGTCTGGCCAGAAATAGTCTTCATGGAAGAACTGTGGCCAACAAGCCATACTTCCAATGTGAAAACAAGACTGAGTGACTCAACTATGCACAAAACATAGGAACTGGGGTGCTGAACATGTGACCATGTGCTCTGGACTGATGAGACAAACTTTGAAATATTTGTCTGTAGTAAGAGGCAGTTTATTCACCAAAGGGCTGGGGAGCAGTACAATAATGAGTATCTGGAGGCAACCGTCAAGCATGGTGGAGGTTCCTTGCAAATTGTGTCCTCAATGTTGAGAAATACAGGCTGATATTTATCAATCATGCCATACCCTCAGAGAGGTGTGTGATTGGCCCCAAATTAATTCTGTAGCAGGAAAATTACCCCAAACATACAACCAATGTCATTAAGAACTATCTTCAGTGTCCTGGAAATGATAGTTTGGCTCCCACAGGGCTCTGATCTCAACATTATCGAGTCTGTCTGCGATTGTACGAAGAGGCAGAATGAGCCTACATCCATAGATCTGTGGTTAGTTCTCCAAGATCTTTGGAACAACCTACCTGCCAAGTTCCTATAAAAATTGTGTGCAAGTGTACCTAGAAGTATTGAATAAATTATGCTGTTTTGAAGGCAAATTGTAGTCACACCAAATATTAAATGATTTGGATTTCTGTTCATTTACTCTCCATTTTGTTAATTGATACAACTAAACTATTACCACACAGTTGGTGTGGATGGTGCAGAACTACATCTTCACGTAGACAAAGCAGTACATTTTACTTCCCTGTATCTTCTTTTCAGAGTATGTACTGCTACAGTTGCTGCAAAGGTTACAGGCCAAATAGTCTGCTCAATCTACATTTATTTAGATTTCACAGACTACAGGGATAGAAATGCATAAGCTGACAAATACCCATATTAACAAGCGCTTAAATAGCCATTGATTCAGTCTGGTAACAGGTATTTTCAGAGGGGAGGAGCGGGTACTGGGTTTTGACCAGGCGATCCGAGCGGATCTTCAACCCCCATCTTCTCCTGCAGGCTTCTGGGACACATCACAGGTCCCAGATGACTGTGGGACCATTCATAAGGTACAGCTTTGCACTGTGGGAAGCCATCTGAAGACTTTAGAGCCATGTTCCCTTAATTTAGATGCCAGTGCCTGGACCTGTAGCCCATTGAAAAATCAGCTTGGTTGAGGATAGTGCTGGATCCTTGGACAGGCAGGTGTTCTTACAGTATATTAAAAGTCAGCATCTACAGTATTTGAAGCTGTTGAATTTTAATTTTTTGGGACTGGAGGTTCTCTTTAAGCATCTTAAATGCATCTTTTAAAAACTCTACTCCCCCCCCCCCCCCCCCACCCCCACACACACACTGCAATATTGGTCTGATTTTTCAGGCTGCTACAAAAAATAAACTATTATTTGAAGAGCTCAACATAGCTTTGATGGGATAACCAACCCTTACAATTGATTTACCCAAATGTGTGACTTTTACACATTTCCAAATATAAACTGATTGTACATGCTCAAAAACATTCTTCTTCCAGATTCAGGGACTTTGTTAAAAAATAAATCCTTGTTTTTAAAGATTAATGCAATGCATGCATGTACTAAGAACTGGAACAAAAACTCACTGGGGAGTTCCTGTCACACACAAGACCTTTATTTTGTCGATGTTGTGGTATGCTATGTCCCTTTGTACACATAAAAGCCTTAGCTTACCGACAGACTCCTGCAAGCATCACTTAAAAGATACTGAACCGTCAGCAGATCCCCACACATGCAAGGAGCCCAGTACAAAGCTTTCATTATACTGCACTGTTGGCATTTAAGGTTTACACTTTGCATGTTCATAATGAGGTAGTTAAAATTAGTACCTTGAGTGCAATTACATTATTTTTAATCTGAAATGTAGGCTTGCGTTGGCCACTCTATAATGGTCAGAGGAGATTACTGTCTTAGAGAGAGATGTGCCGGACATGTCTGCTAGAATTAAGATTCACAAGCATTATGGAATATGAAGGCCGCTCATGGGTGTTTTTTCTACAAGCAGTCTCTGCAGATGGTGTTCATGATTCCCATCTCTTTACTGTTCAGCAGATGAGCTCTGAAAGTGCTTTAAGAAACATTAATAAATTAAGATGTCGAGATGAGGTTTGCAGTACTTAGGCTCTATACATTTTTCGGTTCTGTCCCAACGGTTTTGCTTTTTTTTTTTTTTCCAAGTACAGTTTTATACAACCATTATTTCGCAGTAATTTGGCTTACCCAGAAAATGTGTAATGCATCATTAGTTTCCTCATAACAGCTTGACTAGCCAAAAAAAAGATAACACCCGCATTTAACATTAGGTGCAGTAGTGGAAAATTGAATAGATTAAGGTAGCCATAAGGATAATTTGGCTGATTTACCAGAGGCGTTGATAATCTTCACTCAAAATAATATGTGAATATTAGTTTGATTTTTACATGATTGGATATCAGAGGTGCATATTTACACAATTTATTAAGTAAAGATACTCAACCCCTTTAGTAAATTGACCTCCACATGTAGAAGTCCATCTATAGTTACAAGTCTTTTTTTTTTCAAACAATTTTATTTGCATAGAAATAAAATATACGAGTATAAACAATAGTCATACAATAACTGAGAGGGACCATAATAACCATATGGAAATTCTCAATGCATGTGAACTGGCCACCTATGACCATTATTACCAAACTTGCCTCTCCTGGAAGGTCTGTAGACTTTCTCAAAAATTGAAAAATCTGCTCATAGCACACTGACGTGAAATTAATTGCCCTCTTTAGTATTACATTTGGGTGCCGTGTTTGTTTTATTTTTTCCAACAATTTTATTTGAAAAGAAATAGAATATACAAGGAGCATAAACAATAGTCATACAATAAGGTACAAAATCCTTGATAGAACAGCATTTGAATGCAGGTTGGCCCTGCTTAAACTATTACAGAAATAGGTGATCACATCTCAATCAGTGATAGTTCTAAATCCGAAACAGAAAAGAAGCATACACTAACAGGTTAGAATAGGTATTCAAGGTCTTAATGTGGGAGTGTGTATATGAGTAGACCAACTTCTTACAAGCCTCAGCCACTGGGACCCACCGCTGTCAGAATACAGTCAATTGGCTGCAACTGCTGATCAAAAAAATATTTACAACATGTCCCTCCAACAGGAGTCAATAAAAGAAATGACTTCTGTTGAGAAGGGACAGACAAACACTGATCAAATTTAATCAGTGTATGGCCAGCTTTAGTAATGTGTAACTGTATAGATCACCTGTTGATCAGAAGTAATCAGTGCAAAAGGGCCCTTAAAAGAAAGTATGGCCAAAGCCATACTTCTCTTGAGGGTCAAAGGAGTGCATTTACTTCTGTTCTCCTGTGACCCAGAGTCAGCAAATAGCGAGCTATTGCCTGCTAACACTTGACATGGCAGAGCCGCTCCTGGATCTGTAAGGATGCCAACAATATCATCAGGATCTACCTGGATGCCTGATCAGCAGCTGGCTCAACCTTGCTGTGCACCTCCGAAAACCAGAGCCATCTACTCCAGTGATCAGAGGTCATGGGATCGCTCAAGTCTTGGTGTTGGAGCTGAGATGGGACATGCAGTTAAGTGTGTGTATTTGTTTTTCTTCAAATTCCACCAAACTCTTTCCAGATTGTACTCCTCTCTGTTATTCCTGGTACTCTCAAACATTTTAAGAAAGACATATTACAACATTTTTTAACAGCGGCCTAGGCAGTTATCTTGCACCACTGGAAATCGTCACAGGCTCCAACTCTTTTGGAATGGGTTTCTGAGATGGACCATATTGAGCTTATGGAGGTTCTCAATGCATGTGAAGTGGGCACCTATGATTATTATCACCAAACTTGGCTCTCCTGGAAGGTCTTTAGACTTTCTCAAGGATAAAAAAATCTGCTCAAAGCACATTGGCATGGAATCAACTGCCCTCTTTCGTATTACATTTGGGTGCCGTGTTCGTTTTATTAGTTTTTTCTTTCCTTTGTTTGTCTTTCTCTCATCCTCCTCCCCCTTTTAAACTTTCCTATTGTGGTTTATTCCCTTTTCCCTTTTCCTTTCAATTTTAACTGCTCCTCATTGATTGGTCTTGTAATTTACCCATATGTGCTCCTTCATGGGGTCAGCTCTGTTCTTTGACCTTTGCATGCATGTTTATCTATAGAGTAAGTAATATGATTTTTCTTTTTTACTTGTTGTAACAGGGTTGTTATAGGTTGGATATGTTATCTGTTTGCTCAGTATGATGTTTCCATGCTTTATCTTGTTTATAAAAAAAAAAAATCTTTAATAAATTCAGAAAATTGAATTGAAAACAAAATTCACCTTCTCCTTTAAAGTATATGTGGTCCCTCGCCTTGTAAAACAACTCATTCAGTTTAAAATAGAAATGAAAGGTAAAACATTTGTGTATATGTATATTAAAAATATTATTGATACTCTTTTTTCCTTTTTTATAGGTGATCACATACCATCTGTTCTCAGCTGCAACAGGATCTTAAAGAGGTAGGGGAGGAGAAACAGCAGGACACTGAACTTCTCAGGGAATGGCTGTGCAGGGAGGGGGCTGGTCAGCACAAGCCTGATCATTGGATCTGCTCCCACCACAGACAGAAAGCTGACCATGCTGTGCTCTCATGCCTAGAGTTTGTCAGTTTTTAATAGGAAAGCAGAGGGACTGGAAGGGACATCAGGGATTTCCCACAAATGAAGCAATACAAAGAGAACAGGATACTTTCTCATACAAGCACATGGTACAGTAAGCACATATTAACAATATAATATATTGGGTTTTCAAATTCTTAAGCTGGAGATGGTCCGCTCTATTTTATTCAAGCCTTATATCCCTCGTCTCCAATTTTTTTCAACTAATTCTGTATAAAAAAAAAAAAAAAAAGAAAACTATTCACAATAAAGAATATTAGAATGTGAACAATGTGGATTAGTCAAATACCAAGAAAGCAAACAATAATTACAATACTGAGGTACTGGTACATTGTTGGGTTAAAAGAGTACACCAAATTCTCTACCATCGTAGAGATAAACAAAAACTGTTTCTATATACATATATGTGTGTGTGTGTATATATATATATTTATATATATATATTCATTTTTTTATTTTATATATATATATATATATACACACAGTATATTCAGAATTAATTGAATATCACAGGACCAAAAGAAGTTATATATTTAGTGTACACCTGAAAACATTTTTAGGGAACACACAATTATTTCTAAGGACACTGAATAATTTATAAGCCACAATTGTCTGATTTTCTGCTACATTCTTCTGTCGTGTTTAGAGATATTTTGAGCCATTTATTTGCACTGTGACTTTTTTCCACCTGCTCATAAAATGTTATGTCCACAAAATCTTTCTTTTCTTTTTCAGCTCCCTTTAATAGCCTCATAGTAAAACTAATAAAGAAGATATAGAGAAACAGAGGCTAGGCTATTGTGTTTTTACAATGCTGAAAGTGTTTGTGCTCCAGTGCGGGTTTAAAGTAGCGCCAAAGGGCTTTAGACTCCAATTTAAACTCACCAGCCAACCTCAACTTTTCTTGGGAAATTAAAGCTTTCAATGAAAAAACACAACCCTACCTCTCTCTAAACCATCTTGCTTGTCTTTGTTATCTGTCATTTCATCTCTGTGACTATGATAAGTGCACTGGGATCGTGGCCTGAGAAACTTGTCATCACATTTTAACATTAGTATGTCCCCAATGGTACATTTTTCCTGCATGACAGTTTAGAAACATCTATTGATTTTATTTTCTGTACTTATGGACAAAGAAAAAACATTGCTAATCTGAAAATTAAGCAACAAAGCTGATCTGTGCTTTCATGTTTGAAATGTGTATCTTTATGTAGTGAAATAAAATAAAGACATTAAAAAATAATTTCAAATATAAATATGTATCAAAATAAAGTGATTTAATGTGTTACTAAACCCACAACAATAAAATCAGTCTGTATATACTCACTGTGGAACCTAAGGGGTTAATCCTCTGCCTGTGTAAAAAGGTTGTTTGATCCTACCCTTCTTTTACTGTCCCCAATCCATCTGCTAATAGTACAGAGCCTTGGAGGCACTCTGCACATGCTCAGATGGATGTGTATTGCTATAGTTTTTTTTTCTTTTGGGAGGGTGCATGTGATCAGCACAGAGCCAATCAGCACTATCCAGACAGAGGGTCAGGGGACATACAGCCTCAAAAGACAGTCAGAGGAGAATGAAAACTCCTCCTACAAGCTTTAATCAGACACTAATAGAAGTCACAAGACTGCTATATACTGCTGACAAGAAAAGGTATTTAGCAGTTTATATTTATTAAAATAATTGAATTTCCATGTTCTGTGTACCGTGGGAGACCAAATATAGTAAATTAAAGCTCCTGGGTTTAGTAGCACTTTAAATAATAGATAACAAAAAAAGATGTTTGCTGTAGATACAATGTATCTACTGTAGATAGATGACACAGTGTGTGACTTATGTACTGAAGCCTGTAATTCTGGCTGTATTGAAAGTAAAGAACATTCACAAGAGTGCTGGAGAGTGGTAGCAGTGAAAGAGAGGAAAGTGTTGATGTGACTGGTCTCAGTGGAAAACAAATGAGTGCTGGAGTGAAAGGGCCGTGAGTTGTTTTTTTTAAGCAATGGGGCATATTTACAAAAATAGATTGAAATGTAATCTGAACGCAGCCAGTTAGATTTCAGCTTTCTAATGAGGAATTTGGAAGCTAAGGGCTACTGCTTATGTTTTTGAAAATCCATTCCATTTAGTAAGTTATTATTCATAGGGATGAGGTTTTGGTTAAAAGAGGAGTTCGAGATTTTAAAAACCAAACAATTAGTCTCACTTAGGTGGATGCAGTATCGATCCAATGCAGCATCTTTCCCCTGACAGCTCTGCACTGAGCGATCAAACACCACTGATCGTTCAGTTCTCCCTCTCCGCTCTGAGCAGAGAGCCGTGACTGTCAGTCAACGTCTCTATGCTCTCCTATCCAGCTTTTACTGGAGCCCTGGGCTGTGGAGGGGGCAGGAGGGACTGGTTGAGAGGCTGAGACAGCTGTCAATCCATGATTCTGGGAGGATCCCGACCATATAGTCGGGATCTTTTCAAAGCTTGGACCGGCTCTTTGACGTCAGCCAGCAGTGGACTTCAGCCTGCTGTCAACTGAAAACGGATCACAGGAGTACAGAACGAACTTACTCCTGTGATCTATAGGAAAAGAATGACCAAAAAGCTTTGGCCATACTTCCCCTTTAAACTTGGAGAACCTAACCATTTCACCGTTTGCTGACCTTGTGAACTAATGTGCAATTTTGACACCACAGCAAAAACTACTAGTTAGGAACAAACTCTGGTTCAGTCTGAATCTGGAAGGAAGCTGTCGTCACTGGCCTGATCAGCTGCAGCCATGGCATTCCCTGCCCAACAACTGCACAAACACAAATGGGCAGGGATGCACATTATGTCATTTGCCTAACATTAACATAGCCAGGAATGCCCCTGCAGCAGCTGATTGAACAGACACTGACAGTTTCCTTCTGGGTTCGGACTAACTGATCCCTTCTGTTAATTATGCACTTCCTGGCCTCTGATCTTTGGTCAGATGGTTTGAATGGACTAATAAAGTATATTAGATAAGCCAGACCCCTTACTGTAAAAATCTGGGTTTCCAGATGACATTTGTCAGTGTCCGTTTAGAGACCTAACAGTTCTTTTAAGGACTACCTTTTTGTAAATATCACCAACAACTGTAGCTGCTGTTTAGCTGCTGGGCTCTCTTGCAGTCTTTTTTAAATAGTTTTTTTTTTTTATTATTATAATCTTTTATTTCAAATTTGTTTGTGTTTATATTACAAATATTGTATTTATTATATATTTGTTTTGTTTTTTTGTGATCCACATTGTACACCTGTTGCTGGAACAGGCAAACTTACTCTTTCTTTGCAACATCCCACTGCATACTTGTGCGGTAAAGTATTGAACATGAAAGCACCACCTTTTTTTTATCTCTTTATTAGAGTTTTTACATTTATACAACAAACAAACAAACAAAAAATACAGCAAAAAAAGAAAAAAAAAAAAAACACTAATCGAGTAATATATATGTGCACATTTAAGCTTCTAGCCCTTTGTTAACCATAGTAGTATATATACCAAACTCAAGGGAAATATACATGATATCTTACAGTATCATATGTCAAGTAGACTCCAAACTATCAATATGCATTTGAAAAATACAGAAAATACATTAGCGCCACAAAAAATTAAAAACCATGGCAACCCATATTAACCCACAGGTATATTTCACATTGTCATATACAAAGGGTACTCTCTACTCCACTACCGAGTTGACCACATTAGAATAGTCTAAGAGAAGCCAATAAAGACGGGCCAGGTCTAGGCAGTGCCGGGACAAGGTCATTCGGTGCCCAGGGCGAATATGGCAAACTGCGCCCCCCCCCCCCCCCCCCTCAGATGTAAAGAAAGATTCAGTGTGTTTCAAAACAAGAAAATACTTTAAACAGCAGCCAGTTTACGCAATAATAATCCACAGCATTCGCATCAGTTTCTGCAACAATGATCCCCAGCAATGGTGCTAGCTTATTTATTAACCCCCAGCATTAATGACAGTGTCTGCAATCCCCATGTGAACTGGCTGGAGTGGTTAACTCTCTGGGAGGTTAATTAACCAATTGAGCTCTAGAGGATTTTACCCCCATCATGCAATGCTGTACCCAAACAAAATGTATGTATTTTTTTACACAAAAAAAAAAAATAAAGCTTTCTTTTGGGGGTATCTGCACACCACTAGATTGTGTTATGTGAATAAAAAAAAGAAAAAAACAAGTTTGAAAAAAAAAAAAAATGTTTACTTTCTGCTATAAAACATCCCAAAAAAAAAAAAATTCTTCCAAAACTTAGACCAAAACAAAATCTGCTGTCTTTAGTAAAAAAAATAAGTGTATATTAATGTGTTTGTGTGAAAGCTAAAATGCCTACAAACAAGATATATAATGGAATTTTTTATATATACTAGAAATGGTGGTGATCAGCAACCGTGAGTCCTTTCACACGGTCCTCATCCGCCGACAGAGTCCGTTCTGCTCAGCGGGGGACGATCCGCAGATCCCCGCTGAGCAGGCGGATGACAGCTCCGTCTCCGCCTGTCCATTCTCATCCGATCCAATCTGCTGGAAGGATGGAAAGTAGGGTTTCCATCCGTCCAGATTTCACGGATAGGATCAGAAGCGGATAGCAGCGGAGATGTCTCCCCTGACATCCGCTCCCCCATTGGGATGCATGGAGGATCCGATCCGCCTGAAAAACTGACAGGCAAATCTGATTGGATAGTTCGTGTGAAAGGGGCCTAAGAGTGGGACTGTGATCGTGACACTGACACTTTGTGGGAACTGACTAACTGCCACATTACCAGTGACACTAATACAGTGATAAGTGATAATACTATACACTGTCACTGTACTAATGACACCGGCTAAGAAGGGGTTAACATCTAGGGGCAATCAAGGGGTTAATTGTGTGCCTAACTATGTGTAATGTGTGCTGCTTTTTACTACAGATCGATTTTTTTATTTTCTCTGCTTTGCAGGGAAAAGAAAAAAAAAAAGCGATCATTCCCTCTGTAGAGAGCCATGTATTGTCAACACAGAGCTCTGGGCTGTGATTTGACACAGCCGATCAGCAGGTCTCAGCCATGAATCATTGGCTGACATCTGCTGACAGTCTCTTTCTGTGTCAAATCACAGGGGAGTAGGTGGGTGGGAGCATGCACCAGAAACCCTGAAATAGGAAGGGACATATACTGCAACGGGTCATCAAGTGGTTAATTGCCAATGATATTTATAATATGCAGCATGAGGGGGTAATGTATTTCCACTGGTCACTGATGCATTAGTGACCGACCAATGGCTGTTAATTAACCCCTATGTGCTGCATTAGTGGCACCAGTGTTAGTGTTAACACTGACACTGGTTCCACTAATGCAGCACATAGGGGTTAACTAACAGCCATTGGTCGGTCACTAATGCATCAGTGACCAGTGGAAATACATTACCCCCTCATGCTGCATATTATAAATAACATTAACAATGAACCTCCCCACAGCCTCAGCCTCTCTCCTCTTCTCCATCCAATCCAAAGAGGTATTGCTTACTTATGCCATACGAACTCGGTCGGTTCCTCTTCGCGCTACTCCGGCAGCCCTGGGTAGCACACTCTGCTCCTCTGAGTCCTCTCCCATCCCGCCGGCACCGGCATCTCAATGACGTCACGCCAAGCTGGCTCCTGTGTCAGGGGGAGTGTCTCTTCTGACAGGGAAGGGAAGGACTCTGGCTCTGCTGTTCTAGGCTTGTGCCGAGTGCAGGGGCGCATTCGGCACATCATTGCAGCTATGTAGTGGATGATGTAGTGTACAGTCATACACAAACAGTGTATTCTGCGGGCACTTCACCTGCGCCCCCCCCTCCTCTAGCAAATGGTACCGCCCAGAGCACCCGCCCCTTCCGCCCACCCCTTGTACCGGCCCTGGGTCTAGGACTAATATCCACAGTTTACATAATTTATTCGGTATACCCCTATTGTGATAAATCTGCTATTTCATCAAAAGAGTGTCATTTACCTGGAAACTCCAACTAACGTACTGTCCAAACACTGTACAAACTCCAGCTTAAGTACTGTCCAAACACTGTACAATAATTGTAGCCATTGTTTCTGAAATAAAACACTCTAATTTTTATTGCAGGAAAAAGCCTGCCTCGTTGTTTTCTTTGACATTGCAGCATAAAGAATCTGCTTCCATACTGTCCAGCTACTGTGCAATATTTGTGGCTTTTGTCGCTGAAATAATACACGCTAAAAAAAAACTTCAGGATAAAAACTGCAAAATCTTTCTTTTTTACATCGTTGCTCATAAAGACACTTGCATAATGTCCAGCCACTGTATGGTTTTTGTGGCTTTTGTCTCTGAAGTAAAACACTCTAATTCAGGGGTCTCCAAACTATGGCACTCCAGTTGTTCAAGAACTACAATTCCCATCATGCCCAGTCATGTCTGTGAATGTCAGAGTTTTACAATGATTCATGGGACATGTAGTTCCGCAACAGCTGGAGAGTCGTAGTTTGGAAAGCCCTGCTCTAATTGTTATTTTTTCAGGCTAAAACCTGTTTTTTTCCTCTTACATTGCTGTCTTAGCCAGCTGCTTGCATGCTGTTAAGCTACTCTGAAACATTTGAGATCTTTCAACTTTAAAAAAATACATCCTCATTCTTTTCTTAGTCTAAAATGTACCTTGTCTCTCCTTCATTGTGGCTTTATGAAGCTTTTTAAATACTCTCCAGCTCCTGTATAGTATAAGTGGCTATTGTCTTCTAAAATTATACATTCCAATGCTTATTTCATCATAAAACCTACCATATCTTTCCCTCTTACACTGAGGCCTAACCAAGCTGCTTATATACTGCTCAACTACTGTACAATATTTGCAGCTATTGGCTCTGAAATCATAAACTCTGCTCTTCATTTCAAGATAAAACTTACCTTTTCTCTCCCTCTTACAACGTGGCCTTACCAAGCTGCTTACATTCTGTCCAGCCACTGAACAGTATTTTTGGCCATTGCTTCTCATAAAATATACTCAAATTTTTATTGCGAGATAAAACCTGCCTTTTCTTTTTCTTTTTGCTATCTGTGGCTATTGTCTGTGAAAAAATATAGAGATAAGTATAATAATAAGAGGAAAACAGATTTAGTCTCCAAATATGGAAAGGTTTCTTCACCGTAAGAGCTGTGAAAATGTGGAACAGATACCCTCCAAATGTGGTTCTGACTAGCTCACTAGATTGCTTTAAAAAAGGCCTGGATTCTTTCCTAGGTGTACATAATATAAATGGGTACTAACATTTTTTTTAGGTAAAGTTGATCCGGGGAATATCCGATTGCCTCTCGGGGGATCAGGAATGAATTTTATTCCCCTGCTGTAGCAAATTGGATCATGCTTTGCTGGGGTTTATTTTCACCTTCCTCTGGATCAACAATGGGTATAGGATTGTGTATATGGGATTGTAGGGTTGGGTTTTCAATGCTGTTTTTTTTTTTTTTTTTGGTTAAACCGGATGGGGATGGACTTGTGTCTTTTTTCAACCTGACTAACTATATAACTATGTAACTATGTAACTATGTAGCTTTTGTTTCAGAAAAAAACTGCCTTGTCTCCCTCTCCTTCACTGTGGTCCTATCAAACAGTTTACACACTGTTCTACCACTGTACTGCACTGTATGTGAGGCTACTGTCTCTGGAAAAATAGACTCTAATGTTTATTTCAAGATAATACCTGATAAACTGTTAACATAACGTAGAGCCACTGAACAATACTTGTAGCTATTGTTTCTCAGATAATACACTAATATTTATTGCAAGATTAAACATGCCTGCTTACATACTACCCAGCCACTGAGCAAAATGTCTGGCTATTGTCCCTCAGATGATACACTTTCAATTTTATTGCAAGATAAAGCCTGTATTGACTCATTCTATTCTTTTTCTTTCCCTGCTATCTGCCCAAGTCCATGTGTACTATCCTGACACTAGCCAATTTCTACCAACCACATACCTAAAGTCTATACTTGCAGTATGGTACTTCAAAAAAGGAGCTTAAAAACAATACTGTTAAACTATTATGCAATGGACCAATTTGTACAAAGTTAAGAGCTTGACTTTTATTTATTTTAATTATTTCTTGTAAACTTTTCCATTGCTTTTGGATCTGTTCTGACTGATATTTCCACTGAATTCATGCTTTTTACCACTGGATACAAAAATCAGGTGTTCACAGCAAAATCTACCTTAAAAAAGTTGAAACAAATAAAATCGGGTGCCTCTGTTGTATTTAAAGCTGAACTCTAGAAAGATTTAAAATACGGGGCTGGGGTGTGCAGAAAAAAAAATATGCTGATGGGAGAAGAGCAAAAAGTGGCAGAGAGATGAGCTCATTACTGTGCCGCTTCTCCATTCACTGTCCATTCACAGGCTGGGACAGGTTCAGGACAACCTGAGCTCTAAGTAAGTGGGGGAAATAATGCTGACCAGGGCCGGTACAAGGGGGGGGCGGGAGGGGCAGGTGCCCTGGGCGGAGTATGGGAGGGGCGCTGGGTTGCCAGTAAGAAGACTCACATAATGGCTTTCACTCCTCTGAATGCTGCAACTGCCAGTCCAAAAACGGGGCTAAAGATGCGCCCTCACCCACTGGCTGCCTCCTCTGTACAGGGGGGACTCACATGCCTTTACAGAAGGGAGAGGGGAGCTTTCTCCCGGGCTTTAGTTCCTCAGTGTGGCCAGATCGGGGCTGTAACAGGCAGAGCTTCTCTGCAGGGGGGCGGAGCAAGAAGAGGACACTACACTGCAGCCCCGATCATTACTCCCGCCCACTCGCCCAGCACTGAAGACATCAGAGCTCAGCAAATGGCAGAATGAAGATGTGACAGCCAGGATGGATGTCTTCTGCACCTGTGAGTCCAGATCTATTCTGCCTTCCAAACTGTACCTGGCTGTGCTGTAAACTTGTCCTGTACTTTGCTAAATGTGAAAGTGAAAGTAAAATGGATTCATATGGTGGGAATATACTGAGATGTTTCAGTATTCCACAAAGTGTAAAATAACTCCATTCCATTCTGTGACTGACACTTGTAGCTGCAGGCAGCAAAGATGGATATAGTGGTGATAGAGCACAGTGAGAATTGGTGGCCATTGTAAGTTTCTTTTCTCTGTGCTCTTCATGCACATGGCAGTGACAGTTCTCCTGATGTCCCTCCTGTGTCCTGCTTCATTTATCCCCTGCCTCTACATTACAGCTCAGTGCAGGCACAGGAAATGTGCAGAATTGCTCTGATAGCCCCAGGATCTCAGCAGAGATAGAGGAGTGGTCCTGAAGCACAGAGCTCTTCATGTACAGACTGGGGCAGTGCTGGGGAGAAATCTTGGGAGTTTCTAGCTGTAGAAAAACATTTCAGCAAGCTGCAAGTGCCATAGAGTCCTTGTTGGGAATCAGAGCTCCCTGTGTGACCTCCTCATTCTCTTTCCCAGATTCACTTCAAACAGGTGAGCAGAAAGCAGAGGTGTGCTGAAGTGCGGAGTGGTGGCTCCGGTTTTCCATAGGCTAGTGATGTATGTTGTGAATTGGTCTAGAAACTAGAAGGAATGTAGTAACAGATCAAACTGTCAGGATTACTAAACTCCTAGCAAACCAAACTCAAAGTATATTTTGTCTCAATTGTGATCCTGGTATCGGTGTCAACTAGCCAGCAACAGGAGAGGACAGGAAAACTACTGACCCGATCCTACAGCATCGATCCCTCATCAGCCAGACTGACAAAGGACATTCCACAGTTTGTCAGCATGGTGGCAATGTCAGGTGATGATGTTCTCTGCTCTCACTAGCAAACCTGTCACCAGCAACAGGGTCACCAGTGTAAAGAAGACATTAAAGTGGCATTAAACCCACTAGTAAACATTATATTGCAGGTTACCAATTCTTAGTTGTGAAGGCTGAATTTGTTTTCCTTTTTTAGGCTTTCTTTCTTCCGTTTGTTTTTATCTGGTGATCCAGCCAGCAAGTCTGTTTTTCAAAAGAACAAGCTCACTTGCAGTTACAGAGATGTGACAAACCATTTACCACTGGCAGGGGTGCTTACAAAGGTCAGCATATATTTAAGTAAAACCTTTATACTAAAAGAAAAACAAATGTTACAGTAAATGATTATAAAGTGGGAGCTGGAGTTTGGCTTCAATTTGTTAGTGTATCTAAATCTGCGAGTTCATCTAACACTCCCCTCCCCCCAGACTGACAGCACTGCTGTCTGCTGTGCTGCCTGTGCTTCTTCATCCAGAGTGGGAGCGCTCTAATAAAGCAGGTGTGTTACTGGCCAGAGCACCAGACGAAAAACAGTGGAAAAAAAGCCTAAGAAAAGAAAACGAATGCAGCCACCACATTTAATGATTGGTAAGCTGCAATATATTACATTTTTGGTTTTCAGGTAATTATTTCTTTAAGTGAATCACTCCCCAGTTCATGCACCCTAAAGTATTGTAGATATTTGGAACAAACAGTAAAAAAACTTTAAAGTGGACCCTCCCCACCCTAAAAACCTTTGGACCTTCTGAATGCCCCCCTTCCACAATCATAAAAGTCTGAACTCTGCGTCATTTGCTACTGAGCCCTTGCACTGTTCCTGCCCTTACATCTCTTGTCACACCCAATAGTCAGCACAGTGAAAGCCGCATCCAATTTTTGCCACACACTGCACTTTCCTCTAGAAGCAGGTCCCAATTTATTATTTTAAAAATAACCCCGTTCCTGACTCCTGCACTCACACTTTTTTTTTTTGCTTCCAACCCTTGAACTTTGTAATTTATCCAATCCTAAATTCTGCACTATATGTGTGGCTAACAGGTATAGGTAAGATGATGATTAGTCATGCGTGGCCGGGGGGGCGCAATTTGAAATGTACGCCCTGGGCGCTGGATGACCTTGTACCGGCACTGATGCTGACCATCAAACTGAAGCCATCTACAAGCAGAAAAAAATGTACTGCAGTGGGAAATCTCTGGACTGAAGCAAAAGCTGGTTTTGTTATTGTATCTTTTATTGAGCTGTTCATTATTATCTTGTTGTTTTTGTCTGGAGTTCTGCTTTAAGCCAGGCTACATATAAAAGGTAAAAATAAAATACATATCTGCTGTCCATTAAAATGTTACTGTTTTTTACACAACATACAGTTTAAAGGCATCTCTCAAAAATGTAATGTAAAGATTGGTGTATTTTCATGTTGCCCTTAAAGTCACATTAAAAGATACGGTATGCTCAAACCCTGTGTTGGGATTTGTTTTTGGTGTTGATATGGCTCTACTTTCAGGTGTAGCAGATGAGGATAACAACCTATGTCAGATCCAAAAAGGTCTGTTTAAGACATCAGAAACAAAAACAGGTTATAAAAAAACGAATGTAGCCATACCAAAAACAGCAACATAAAAAGTTAAAGAGGTTGTAAACCCTCTTGTATAACTTTTACCTATAGGTAAGCCTATATTAAGGCTTACCTATAGGTGCTATAAATATCTCCCAAACTTGCACCGTTTAGGAGATATTTACAGCGCAAACTGCCGATGACGTCATAGGCGCAGGCGCTCTGAGGGAACGGCCACCCGTGCCGTTCCTTCAGAGCTCAGTGCCGTGAACGGCGGCTCCCGTGCGCATGCGCGGGAGTGATGTAATCGTGCCTTCGGCCAATCAGATGGCCGGAGGACGCGAACCCGGAAGCGGAACGGCAGGACATGTCGCCGTCCTGTCGCTGAGGTGGCGGCACGGCGGGGGCTTCGTTTTAAGGTAAGTACTACATAATGAGCTAGTATGCGATGCATACTAGCTCATTATGCCTTTCTCTTTACAGGGCTTTTTTTTTCTCGGTTTTTTTTTTTGACTTTACTTCCTCTTTAAAAACACTTCAAAGTCCGGATTTATAAATATGCACTACAGTACTGGTTATTCGTTATGTTATTACTTGCTTCCATGTTTGACTCAATGAAGGTTGATGTTTTGTATTCTGGTGAACCTTAGGAAGCATCACATCAGGTCTTTCTGTATAATATTATGTCAGGCCTTGTTTGAAAAATGTGTGCAAGAAATCATTCTAGATTTGTTTGATTTTGGATATAAAATTTGATGCAGCAGCCATGTATCCTATGCCTTAAACAGATGCCAAGAACAGTAAAACTACAATAGAGCATTACAGAGGCTCCAGACAAGTATGTGCGCATATTCTGAGAAGTCAGGCTAGCCTCCTTTCTTATTTCTGTCTGTCTTCCTGAGACCCTGAACATATAATCTGAATTCAGTTATGAATGCCACCATTTACTGCACAACATTCCCCCATCTCTAACTGAATACATTTTTGTTTGTTTGCTAAGTGACAGAAAGTTAAGCTTGTCACTGTTCTGCTTTCAATGTCCAGTCATAGGCTAGGATAGGTCTATGACGGTCTAAGTTCAGAGAAATTGGATTGAATGGTGGTGACGTCAGACAGACGTCAGACTGAGGACATCACTTGATGTAAAAGAAGTAATGCAGAGGAAATTTCTGGATTAAAAGTAATGTTTGAAGCACAAAAAGCAGTGTTTTGTATTTTATCTTTTAATGGGCTGTTCACTTTGATCCTTTTTTGGTTGGAGCTCTGCTTTAACATTTTGACCTTTAAAAAACCCTACTACAAGTTAAAAGTGGGCAAATTTAAATGGGTCAAAGTGTTCAAACTGGGAAATGATCTGCAAATTTTCAGACGTTTGCTGTCTATCTTTATTAACATAAGTGGTTTACTGGGACTTCTGAATTTAAAGATTTTTTAAACAACTGCAAAAATCATGAAACATACTTGCGCTGACCTAATTTCAGGTAATTCCTGCTGAATCAGCCAAAATTCAAGCCATAGGTGGCCCCATCAACACCACTTGGCTCAACAAATGCCAATCTAAAATTCGAAGGAGGCAAGGGAAAATTCCCAGCTAAGTAGTGACTGCAGCCAATTAACTGTTGTCACTGTTCTGGTATTCTGACAGCCACAGAAACAGTGGCTGTCAGAATACACTAGCAAAGGCATAGGATTCTGCAAGCCACAATGTTTAGTGTTAATGGGGGAATCTATTTATTTTTCTCATTGGGCCTGCAGGGCTGAACAAGAGAGATCTTGATGTGTATGGCTAGCCTTACACTAGACAAACTGGCAGATGTTCAGTCATGCCAGCAATTTTCAGCAATTATTGTACATAATTGAGCCCTGTCTTTCAAAGGGCCAGTTTTATAATAGGGACACATGATTACTATAGGCCAAAGATGGTGAACCTTGGCACCACAGATGTTTTGAAACTACATTTCCCATGATGCTCATGCACTCTGCAGTGTAGTTGAGCATCATGGTAAATGTAGTTCCAAAACATCTGTGGTGCCAAGGTTGACATCACTGCTATAGGCTATGGTAAAATGACGTGCAGAAGTTCCTATTAATAATTACAACTGCATGAAAATATATGTAAAAATTATGGTGGGAACACTTAAGGTGAAGGATAGTATATTTTCTACCAGCTCTAGGGGCGTCTTTCATTCCCACATCCCAATTCAAACAATTATCCACAATGAATAGAGAATGTATCTCTAGAAGTTAGGGGACTTTTAATGGAGTGACAACGTCATTGAGATGAGCATATACAACCAAAATTTTTTTATATAAAATTGCAAAATGTATTTATGTTCAAAATAGTCTAAAAACTTCAGTTAATTTACCTTTATTGAACCACCAAAAACTGGTTATTTCTGCAGTTCATATAGTGTATGTAAACCTTAACATTGATCAATGTAGTCCTTAAAAATGAACATACTTATTCCTTTTGATCTTTCAAGAAATTCAGTTATGTCCTGTCTTGTGTCAATTTTATCTTAAACAATGTCATAAGGAAGTATTACAGAACCCCTCCTAACATGGTATTGGGAAAAGTAGATGGTAAGTTTTTCTATAGTCCTAAAATAAAGCTTGTCCTTGTAAGATCCTGGCACTCTCAGTGCCTCCTATCACATCATTTCCGGGTGCGTTCCATCTACCTAGGTAGATGGAGTGCATATAGGTGTGTTTCCCTTTAAGAGTGCTGACATCATCATGAGGCGCCGGACTGAACAGCTATTTAAACCACCGGCTTTCACTCACATGTGTTCGTTCAATGTGCCTTGATGCTTACCTGCCTTGTGAAACCGCATGTTCACCGCACCTTCTCTTGCGAAGCTGGAGCTGCTGGCTATCCCCTTTGCCTGAACTGAACCGGAACCTCGCTGCCGATCCGTATCTCGCTACTGGATCACCTCTCACTACTGAACTTTGTTACTACTACCTATCTAGTGATAAGTACCCCACAGGGGATTCCTTACTAACCTGCACTTCTACTGTCATCTACTGCATATACCAGGACTATCTCTATCTAAGCTATTTCCTATCATCTGCATAGACTGTTAGCTCTTGGGACTACCATCAACTATCCTTGCACTAGGTTACTCTGTCTTGTATACTCCATCTGCTGTCCCCTACCATCTGCACTATACTTGACATTAGAACCTATCTGCTTACTACCATCACCAAAAAACTCTCCTAATACTACTCCTAGGTGCTCACCATACTATAGCCTGTCTCTCACCTATATACTCTCATATATACTATCCCTCCATTAACATCAGATTGAGTGTATGTATATTGCATAAACAGGCTGTGCACAGTGATGAAGTCCTGAGAGTTGGATATGTTTGTTCAACAGAATCTCTACACGACTACTGAGTGTGACAATTCTGCAGCTGCAAATCCATCCACTAACAAAAACGCATGAGCGTTACAGTCCTAGGATGACAATGCTGCTCTATGTAGATACCGTACAATGAGTAAGTGGTGTCTGAGCACTGCCCTCTTCACCAACTTATGACAAAGGGCTGGATAATCTTTGTGCAGGGTGAGGCTGAGAGTTTAGTTCACATATGTCAAACACATATGGGTATGTGGGCGAAATGTGGCCCTCACATATGGGTATGGGTATGTGGGCCAAATGTGGCCCTCACACCCAGTTTTTCAGCCAGAACATGGCCGAAGCTCCATTCCGCTTACTCTGGCTCTCACCCTTCAATCCCCGCAGTCACTTGTAAACAAGGGACAGCTTTGCCCTCAGCAGCTCCCAGATCTAGCAGATTCCTGCAGGCACTCACAGTGGAGCCAGCTCTCCAGAATCTGGGAGAGAGCATGCTCTCTCTGCAAATATAGGGTGCCTACACAGGGAGGTACTAGAGCCAGGCCAGGTAGGTGAAAGAGATGCAAGATTGCGTTGTGGAAGGGGAGTTGGGGTTGCAAACTGTGCATAGTGCACCCCTAAGCCCTACATGCTGTACACAGCGCAGCCCTGAATGCTGCTCTCTATACATAACACACCTCTGCACTCTGTACATAATCCCCTCCTGAACTCTTCACTCTTGAACCCTGCACTCTGTATGTAGTTCACTTGGATAAAAACGGCCCTATTGAGGGCAATCATATTGCTGATGCAGCCCCCAATGAAATGGAGTTTGACGCCCCTGGTTTAGTTGTTGCGTATCAGTTACAGCACGGTGTGAGGTTGTTCAGCCATTTGTCACAAGCTGGTGAAGAGGGCAGTGGTCAGATACAAGGTTTTTCAGAGAAATAAAGGACAAAAAAACCCCAGATAAATAAGAAAATGAATACAGCCACCATAAATATCGACTGGTAAGTGGTGACATATTACATTTTTGTTATTGCCTTTAGATATATAAATTATAAAAATAAAAATGATATTTGACATTTTACATGTGATTCAATTGACATTTTATTTTTTATTTTTTTAGTTACTGGACTATTATCAAGCATTTAGGTTTTTTATAACACTTTTTATCCATGAGGATACCATAGTCCTGGCTCTAGTGGTGATGTCACACACATGCTTTGCATATTTTGGCCTTGGAAACTTGCCTGAAATCCTTTGCAGAGACCACTGGGATTATGGGGCACATCTCATAGCTGTCTGCCATTAGCAAGCAAATAGTTTGGATAAGCACCAAACTCCTAAGGCTATAGCAGCATTTGTTTCATTCACATAGCCTGCTAAGAGTCACCTTGTCTCCTATTATAATTCCCTGTGATGTTTTTAGGGGAAGTTCCGCTTTAAATGAACTTTTTATTATTAAAGTGTTTATGCTGCCAAGAACAATAGGATAAATTCCTTGTATCTGAAAGGAAATCACTTTCTTTTACTGTACAGCTCTCTGTAACAACACTGTTCTTTTAAAAAATCAACCAAACAAAGTGAATGTCACTATTTTACCATATATTGGAAGGTACAGTACATTGGAAACAAAACCATTACATCATTACATAAAGACATTCTCACGTTGGGTCTGATTAGTTAAAATTAGGGGAAAAAAAAAAAAAACTGGCATAAAGGTGGATTGTTTAAATATAGTAATAGTAGCAGATTTCACTTTACATTTGATTAAAAAATTCAACAAGAATTCTAAATGGTCACTTGGAACAGCATATTTGCAGTTATATCCTTTTCTCCGGTTTTACTAAACAAGAACTATTGTGTCAACCCTCAAGAAGCATCAAAAAAAAAGTCTCCTAAAGTAGTAGTTCATGTTTTATACTGCAGGCAGAAGGGAGCTTTAGGATGTAGACATATCAGAAGCTATTGGAGTTATCACTTTTTTGTACCAAGTATGGAATCAGCACAACCGAATTTGAAAGGGAACTATGGGCAAAAAAAAAAAAAAAATTATATTTATTATTCAGTTGACATTAAAGTGTAGTTCCAGCCTGGGGAAAAAAAATACTGTAGCTGCTGACTTTTAATATAGGGAAACTTGCCTGTCCAGGGAGCTCGCAATGTCGGCACCCCAAACTGATTCATCCATGGGCTCCGGGTGTAGGCACTGGTCTCTTCACTAAGGGAAACAGGAAGTGAAGCTTTGTGGCTTCACAGTCTGTTTCCTACTGCGCATGCGCGAGTCGTGCTGCACTTTCTAAATGACCCCAGTGTCTTCTGGGATCTGTGTGTCTGCCAGAAGGCAGCGGAAGGGAAGCAGCAGAGGGGCCAGAAATTTCGTAGATCGCTTTTACCTTGAAGTGGGAGCAGGTACCTGGTTTTGACAGGCATCCGCTCTTCCCTCCCCCCTGAAAGGTGCCATATGTGTCAGCGGAGGAAGGGAGAAAGCAAACAAGCAGAGCTTCCCCTTTTGGGTGGAGCTCCGCTTTAACCTGTTGCCAGTAAGTCTGTTATTTTTCAACTTCCTTTAATAGACTAAACTGTCCTGCAAAAGTGGCAGGTTAGCTGGATACACACTATACAACTTTTTTTGGTAGATTTCCTTTAGACTTACGTTCAACTATGTAGTGCCCGGGCCTGCTTGATTGCATACAAAAGAAAGTGTTTACGTTTGACCTGATATTATATGGTTTTGGTAAATCTAAAAGAAAAAAATCTAAAGAAAATTGTATAGTGTGTATCCAGCTTTAGAGGGTACAATGGTCAACTTTTATCCATATACAGTAGTTAAAACCTTTATAAAGTTATAAACCTTTAAAAAAAAAAAAAACCTTGCTGTGGCTACTTAAAAAGTGATAGCTGGGGTTAGGCTTTAATTTGTTAACAAGCATGCATCACACACGCTTGTTGACCGGTGGGAGAGTCCGGTGCAGCCACACAACTTGCTGCTTTTTAGGAGAGCAATTGTATTTGTTTTTATTGCTATATGCCAGTTTTTTTAAACCTATTGCCTAAGGATTTGCTTAGTGTGATTCCCTTTACAAGTTTCACTTTTTAATAAATGTTTTCTATGGGTTACACTATGGGCGTATATGCTTTTTATTTTTCATCCTGCTGATGAACCAACCCTGACTGGATCACATTTGGCGCTTTGGGGTACCCCTTCATAAGGAGATGTAACACGCGCATTTGACCATACTATATGATTAGATATATTTCTAGTATTTAATGAATAGTTGGTGTCGACTGGTGGTGGGAGTACTACGAATTGTGATTGTGGGGACACTGGTAGATCAAGTGAATCGTGGATGATTTGTTTTCCTTGGACTTTCTTGTTTCGCATATATTTTTCCTTTTCAGCCCTTGTGTATGGGCTTGTATGGACTTTATATATGTATTTGGTGTGATTTTTTTATACACGTTTTTCTCTTAATACGTTTTACATCATTATATTGATTCATTTTTGTGTTTTCACAACATTGAGTTAAATTTTTTAGCAATGCTTCATATATTTATCACAATTCTTGCATCTAGTGTCACAGATTGCTTAACCACTTCTGGACCGGAAGGATTTGCCCCCTTAATGACCAGGCCATTTTTTGTGATTCGGCACTGCGTTATTTTAATTGCAATTAAAATTGCACGGTCGAGCGACGCTGTACCCAAATAAAATTGATGTCCTTTTTTTCCCCACAAATTGAGCTTTCTTTTGGTGGTATTTGATCACCTGTGCAATTTTTATTTTTTGCGCTATAAACAAAAAAAGAGCGAAAATTCTCAAAAAAAAAAAAAAAAAACAATAATTTTCACTTTCTGCTATATAACATTCCCCCCAAAAAAAAGTACATTTAAATTTTTTAACATTTTAGGCCAATTTGTTTTCTGCTACATATTTTTGGTAAATAAAAAAAAAAAAACGCAATAAGCGTATTTTGATTGGTTTGCGCAAAAGTTATCGTGTCTACTAACTACAGGAATGATTTATGTCATTTTTATTGTTTTTTTTTTTACTGGTAATGATGACGATCTGCGATTTTTTGCGGGACTGCGACATTGCAGCGGACAAATTGGACCCCTAACTGACATTTTTTACACTTGTGGGTTGACATTACTACAGTAATCAGTGCTAAAAATATGCACTGTTACTTTAATAATGACACTGGCAGGGAAGGGGTTAACACTGTGGGTGATCAAGCGGTTAAATGTGAGCCTAGGGGAGTGATTCTAACTGTATGGGGGATGGGCTTTTGAAATGATCACAGAGACCTGTGATCCTATATAGAAGGATCAAAGGCACTCTGTGATCATTCCAGAGAGAAGAACGGTTAGCTGTGTTTACAACAGCTGACCGTTCTTCTCTCTCAGCGGGGAGCGATCAGGGGGTGGCAGGCGGCAATCGGAGCCGCCTGCCCCGTGCATCGGAGTCCCCGCTGACAAGTCCCCGCTCGTCCCCTTGCTGCAGGCGTGTGACCGACGTACACCTACGTCAGTTCATGCAGGAGAGGCTGCCTGCCGCAGTAAAACTGCGGCGGGCAGCAGCTGCTTATTTGTATATATATATGTTTTAGCATGGATATCCTATATGATTTTGAATTTGTTAGTTGCTTATGTAGAGTCCATTTAGAACTGCTATTCCATCAAACACTACCCTCTCCACATGTTGGCACTGTTGCTGTCCAAGGGTGGCTACACTGCTCTTCCTTAGATAAAGTGGAAGAGTGATGGTATCCACCCTATGACAGGATGTGTGTTATTAGCAGGCATCACAGATGAAAATAAAGGGGGGAGAAGACTAAAAAAAAAAAAAAGAAAAACCAGAGGACTGGTATGCTGCAATATATGTATAATGTTTGTGTGTTTGGGTTTACAAGTACATGTACATTTCCTCTTGGCATGAGGACATTGGTATAGCATATCATTCTGGCTGCCAGATCTCTAGTTATGTGAGATTGAGCACTGAACCTTAACGTGAATTTTTGCTTTTTCCATGTAGAGTAATGCAATAGGTTCACTTTAGCTCACGTCCACCCCAGCAACACATTCTTTCCGTTATTTTTTATTTATTTTTTTTGCACTACCATCACTCTTTAATGCCCATGGAAGCGAAGGGAGCTGCTAGGGGAGGCAATGGCCCTCACGCCATCACAATTTTAAACAACATGGCAAAAAACATTTAAACAAAAATAATTGACAACCTACTGCATAGTAAAAAAATTTGTTTACTATGCCACAGCATTTAGAGCTCAGCTGATCCATTGAGAGTTTTCTTCAGGCAGTTGAAACATTGTGATGATTTAAGGGTTGGTGGGTGGCACTGCTGGCAGCCCAGAAGTCTTTCTATCTGACAATCTTAGAAGTGTCAATTTTGCTGTAAGATTGCCACAAAGATATCTCTGATGATTATAGTCACAGCTCTGCAGCAGGCGATGTTTCTGTAAGTACTTCTAATACTGATTCCCTTTCTGATTTAAGTTTGCTGAGTAAAAAGTGGTAACAGGGTCTCCTTGTAGTAAATCTGTTGTTATGCATCTGGGCACCAAGGGGCATATTTTTAAAGCAGTAATTATGACATCCATCAAACATTCACTGTGTGTAAATCAATCATTGTAATTAAGAACACATGCATCCAGAAAGATACACCTGCAGCCACTTTTTTTTTTTTTTGGCTTAATATCACATTCACTGCTTTATAAATACACTGAACAAAATTATAAACGCAACACTTTTGTTTTTGCCCCCATTTTTCATGAGCTGAACTCAAAGATCTAAGACTTTTTTCTATGTACACAAAAGGCCTATTTCTCTCAAATATTGTTCACAAATCTGTCTAAATCTGTGTTAGTGAGCATTTCTCCTTTGCCAATATAATCTATCCACCTCACAAGTGTGGCATATCAAGATGCTGATTAGACAGCACGATTATTGCACAGGTGTGCCTATTGTGTGCTGGCCACAATAAAGGCCACTCTAAAATGTGCAGTTTTACTGTACTGGGGGGTCCAGGGAGGTCCGAAAACTAGTCAGTATCTGGTCTGACCACCATTTGCCTCAAGCAGTGCAACACATCTCTTCGCATAGAGATGATCAGGTTGTTGATTGTGGCCTGTGGAATGTTGGTCCACTCCTCTTCAATGGCTGTGTGAAGTTGCTGAATGTTGGCAGGACCTGGAACACGCTGTCGTATACGCCGATCCAGAGCATCCCAAACATGCTCAATGGGTGACATGTCTGGTGAGAATGCTGGCCATGCAAGAACTGGGAAGTTTTCAGCTTCCAGGAATTGTGTACAGATCCTTGCAACATGGGGCCGTACATTATCATGCTGCAACATGAGGTGATGGTCGTGGATGAATGGCACAACAATGGGCCTCAATATCACATCATGGTATCTCTGTGCATTCAAAATGCCATCAATAAAATGCACCTTTGTTCGTTGTCCATAACATACGCCTCCCCATACCATAGCCCCACCGCCACCATGGGCCACTCAATCCACAACATTGACATCAGCAAAACACTCACCCACACGATTCCATACACGCTGTCTGCTATCTGCCCTATACAGTGAAAACTGGAATTCATCCATGAAGAGAACACCTCTCCAAACTGCCAGACGTCATCGAACGTGAGCTTTACAACGATGAACTGCAGTCAGGTTGAGACGACTATGCAGATGAGCTTCCCTGAGACGGTTTCTGACAGTTTGTACAGAAATTCTTTGGTTATGCAAACCGATTGTTGCAGCAGCTTTCTGGGTGGCTGGTCTCAGATGATCTTGGAGGCAGGGTCGGGACAAGGGGTGGGCAGGAGGGGCAGCTGCCACTTTGGAATCATGTGAAGAAGAGGGGGGCACCACAAAGAGATTGAGGAGGAGGGGATTTGTGTTGGAAGGGGGCATTTGAGGGGCAGCAGGGGGTAAGTATTGTTTTAGGAGGGGAATTTTGAGGGGGAGTTGGTAATAGTGGTGATTTAGGGGGATTTGTGTTTGGAGGGGGGAAGATTTGTACTAGGATGAAATATTTGGGTGGAATTTGTGCTGGCAGGGGAGATTTGAAGTGTAGGGGGGGGGGGAGATGTGTACTACGAGGGACATTTTTAAGTATAGAGGATTTGTGCTAGGAGGGGGGAATTTTTTTGGGGGGGAGATTTGGAGGATGGGGGGCAATTTGTATTGGGAGGAGGGGGAATGTATGCTTAGGGGGTAAACATGAAGATTAGTGCTCATTATTTTTCTGGGGGAATTTTTGCTGACACATAATGCTCATATATCTGGGGGGGGGGGGGGGGCGCAGTTTGGCATGTTCGCCCTGGGCTCTAGATAACCTTGTCCCAGCACTGCTTGGAGGGGAAGATGCTGGATGTGGAGGTCCTTGGCTGGTGTGGTTACACTTGGTCTGCGGTTGTGAGGCCGGTTGGATGTACTGCCAAATTCTCTGAAACACCTTTGGAGAGTCATGTGAAGGCATCCTAGATTGTAAACTCTAACGAGCAGGGCCCTCTGATTCCTCCTGTATAGAATTGTAGTGTAACTGTTGGCGCTATATAAATCCTGTATAATAATAACCAGTAATAACCAGTACCAGTATGTTACAGGTGAAAGGTTTACTTTAATGTCAAGGGCTCATGTGATGAGCATAAAAGAAAGATGGCATAAAAAAACAAATATTTTCAGTTGCATTGAAAAATTCAAGATCTACATTATTACTAATGGTTAATATTCATTTGAATTATCCAGAATGCCGATATGTTTATTATTTATCAAGATCAGGTAAATACTAGAAATGGTTGATAGAAATATTAGTGTTCGGTTGAAGCAAATGAGAATGTTTGATTGTGTAACTATTCAGTAATGAAAGCAGTAATAAACCCAAAGAAAAACATTTCTTATGTTGCAAACATTTTTACATGTGATGGCTGCATTAGTCTCCTTTTTTAAGCTTTCTTTCATCTGGTGATCCAGCCAGCAAGTCTGATTTTCACGAGCTCAAGCTCTCTAGCAGAATGTATAAGTTTACAGGGATAAGACAAACAACTTAAAGTCATTGTAAAGTCTCGTTTTTATTTTTTCCTATAAAAAAAACAAACATGTTATACTTACCTGCTCCGTTGCAGTGGATTTACACAGAGCAACCTGGATCCTCCTCTTCCCAGGTGCCTCTTCTGTGATCCTGACCCCTCCCTCCTTTTCAGTGCCCCCACAGCAAGCAGCTTGCTATGGGGGCACCTGAGCCGAGTCACAGCTCCCTGTGTCCATTCAAACACGCAGCCCCGACCCAGCCCCACCCCCCCCCCTCTCTCTCTCCTGATTGGCTAGCTGACTTTGATTGCTGTGTCTCAGCCAATCAGGAGGGAGACTCTCTGACAGCTGAGACCCTCGTGGACATCGCTGGACAGAGAGGGACCTCAGGTAGGTGTTAGGGGGGCTGCTGCATACAGAATATTTTTTTAACTTAAAGCATAGAATGCATTAAGATTAAAAAAAACCTTCTGACTTTAGTCTCATTTTTGTCGCTTTAAATAACAAACATGTTATACTTACCTCCTCTGTTTAGTTATTTTGCAGAGGGCAGCCCAGATCCTCCTCTTCTTGGGTCCCTCTTCGGCTCTCCTGGCCCCTCCCTCCTGTTGATGGAGTTTGCCTGATGATCTTATCTGGAAGCTTCAAGGAGGAGACTGTCTGCCTGAGTCTAGAGGGAGGCATCTACACCCCATTGACACTGTGAGTATAGATCTGAGAGAGAAAGATCCTAGTGACTGTCATTGCTGTTAGCCCCTGGTGTACTGACATTGGGGCTTGCCTGGCTTGTGACATTGCTTACAGTGTCCCAGTACTGACCGCAATATGTCCTACTGCTCAAGGGACTGTGTTAAGAAGTAGCTGCAAAGGAAAGAGTGTCCTTTTTGTGCTGATCCATGTAATGGAGTATCCCACAGCTTCCCTGAGTCCTATCCAAGTTATTCTTCAATAAACTTTCAAGAGGCAACTCCTAGACTGTTTACTGAGCCAGAGTAGTGAATGTTGCTGCAGTGTAAATGAAATCTAGAACTCAAAATTAGCAGCCCTTGCGGGGATCATGCAATATACAGTACAGGGTTTGGCACTTAATTACCGCCATGCTCATTTTTGTCACCTTTTGCTGCATGTGCACTCCTCCTGTTTGCAGGGCTGCCGCTAGAAATCCCAGGGCCCCATACAGCCTATTTAACAGGGCCCCCCCCCCCCTACTTCCCGCGAAAATATCAAAATGATTACCCCCCCCAATCTCTCTTCCTAGCACAAATCCCTCCCAATCACCCTTCCCAGCACAACCCCCCAAATCCCTCCACAAATTCACAACCCCATCCCCCCAGCACAAATTCCCCCCTCCTAGCACAAACTTTCCCCCCAATCCCCCCTTCTGGCTCAAATCCCCCAAACCCTCCTACACTTTTACACTTTCTAGCAACGAGAGTTGCCAATCCCTCAAACATCCCAGGCATAAATTATTTTCCCATTATTATTTCTGTAAGCCCCCCAAACCGACAGGGAGAAACCACTACTAAGCCAGGAGGGGGTGCACTGCGTTGTGCTTTCCCCTCCTGTCTGAACAACACACAGCATAAGAGACAGGATTGCTCCTACGTTGCATCGGACTGTACACTCACACACACCGTTTGATTACCCCCCACCCCCCCACCCACATTTCCTGCTGTCGGGAGGTGGTAATCAAACTGTGTGTGTGTGTGTGTACAGTGCAATGCAATGTAAGAGCGATCCTGTCTCTTATGCTGCACGGACAAGTGTTGTTCAGACAGGAGAGGAGAGCCCACAGAGCACCACACAGCGCACCTCCTCCTAGACTTACCTCTCCACGACTCCACCACTTCTCCAGACTGCCGTCCCCGTGTCCCAGCTCTGAGGGTGGGCGGGGACAAACAGCTGAAAGCCGGCGAGAGGGGGGAAAACCCGGCTTTCAGCTGGTGGAGGAAGAGGCAGACGGTGCATCGCTCTGTCATTGATCCCTCTCCCCACCAATCCTCCTGTTGCCTGGGCCCCCCTATGGGCCCGGGCCCCATACAGGAGTACTGGCTGTACCCCCCTGATGGCGGCCCTGCCTGTTTGTGCTGCCTGTTCTCAGGACTTTGCTCAACTCCAGCTTAGCTCTATGTCTCATGGCATCTGCCAACAGAGGATGGGACAGGGAAGACAACCTGCCAGTGCACTTTGTGTGTACAGATGGAGATGGGAAATTATAAGCATGTGGAGATTCTAAGCACGTACAGGTGAGGACTGTTGAGAACTGGGAAGCCCTGTCAGGTATGCTGCACATACCCTGATAATTTCTAATGGTAGCCCTACTTAGTCTACCCATTCACTGCAGACCAAATGCCCTTAGTGAAGCATAGAGAAATTTCTGCAATTTGGAGGGACATTTAAAACTTTCTAAGTGTGAGGCAGAGAGATGGCAAAAAGGGCAGTGCTAAACATCCAAGGACAAACTCCCAGACTCAGGAGAAGTCTGACCGGAGCAAAGCAAAAGAGGAGAACCAGGAAATGGAGATCACGACTTTCTCTGGGAAAGAGATGTAGAACAGACTTTTTCAACCAGGGTGCCCAGGTACCCTGGGGTGCCTTGCGGTTTCTTCAGGGGTGCCTTGGCAAAAAGCCTAAAAATTGCCCCAAAATTGTATACAAGCCAACATATGGATGAAGCCTGCCTTTTAATTACACAAAGCCACAGGTTTTCATTGTGCACTAGTATGACCTTCTAGCTGCTGATTTCCTAACAACCAATGGCCCCTTTCTGTCAGCGCTGGGGTCACATTAGCTGAGTGATGAAGAAACACTTGGGGAGAAGAGAAACATTGGAATACTAGTCAGTACCAGTGTGCAAAAGTGTATTGGTTTTGAAAGAATAAATCATCTCTAACCTTAAGCGTCTTATGTGTGGATATTGCTGCATTATGAAAAACTATTAGAATAGTTTTCTATATTTTATAATGGGGAGCCTCGAGAGTGCCCATAATTTTAGAGGGTGCCTTGAGATTGACTATAATTTTAAAAGGTGTCTTGACTGAAAAAAGGTTGAAAAACACTGCTGTAGAACCTTAACTATCAGAAGGTAGGTGGCTGATACAATCTATAGGAAAGCACCCGGATTCCTTATGTATAGCAAGGGTTTCTGCAATGCTGCATTGGTTATTAGTTCAATTCGGCACTGAGCATTTCCTCTGGGTTCTGTGACACTGAGATTTGACCACAAAAGTATTCTTCCAGTAGCTAATTCAATTTGCCAGGAAATATCCCTTAGCTTAGGAAATGTGGTGGAAATTCACTTTACAAAGAATGCCCAGTAACATGCATTGAAAATCCTGCACCCTGTGCTGAACCTGTGAATTATCTCAGGTACCACCTACAAAAATGTGGCAGACCCACATGCCATATGTTTTGCTGTACATTATAGAGTTTCCATGGGTTCCTGCAATCCTTCCACCTCACATACCTGAATATACTGCTTTCTGCTACCTTCTCTATCATCTGTTCTGCTTTCTACTCAGCATTAACCAACTTTAACCCTTTTGTTATTATAACCTCCTATATAACCTACTACAGGTCCATAATGGACATTCTTGTTTGACATTTTGCAGCCTTATGCCCATACTTGCACTACCATATCCTAGTGCAATCTCTGCATTCTTACACCTGAATAACACGCTTTGATATGTTTCTCTCTACATAATCAAAACCCAAAATTAACCAATTCCTGTATGGGCACACATTTGCTAGTCTTTTTACATTTGGGTAGAATAAATCCACTGATGAAATATAGCAGAATGCATTTCAGTTTTGACTCGAAAAATGCCACTGTTCTTGCAAATATATACATTAATATACAGTATTTATCACACAGCATATTGGCTAGTGCAGAGACATTAACACTGAAGTTATCTATGTCTTAGAATAACACACACCAAGGAGCAATGGGAAATTTGCAAAACATTACCAGTGCAATGAAATTTTTAGTGAGTCACAGTATATTGCTTAGGTACAATAAAATGTCTGATAATACTGATATAATATCAGAAGACAGGGGCCATTTTTCCCATTGTGTGACTTCCAGTTGCACCCAAGATCTCAGTGCTGCATAGCCAACTTACTGTACTGTTATACAGATTAATAACACCAATTTGGATATGTGAAACTGAAGCTATAGTGTAAAAATATATATTTTTCTTTGCTTGCCCTCTATGAAATTTTCACTTTTGCGTCTGTCTTTTAAGGGTACATTGTTTTTAAGGGTAATTTATCAAACAAAAACGTTTAAACTAGCAAAGGTATTCTTCAGCAAAGCCTGGCTAAGTGAGTTCATAGCAGGGCAGGAGTAGGTCACATAGAGGGTTTAAAGCCCAGGCCACAAGGGGCAGCTGGGCAAATTCACAGGGGACAGCAGATACAGTAATGTCCACTTGGCTGAGACTTGGCTGATCTCCTCATAAATATTCCAAACAGCTCCTCCTAATCTCCATTCACTACGGTTAGAACATTATTCAATGTCCCAGGGAACAGGGGGAGGCACCAGAGAAGCTGCTAGGATGAGTCACCCAGCCCAGAACTAAAGTAACCCTGACCCAGATTACACAGCTCAGGCTCTGTGATCTGGTTGAAGAAATAGGCAGGAGTTGAGGCGTTGCCTACAGAGCCAACAGGAGGACACTCTAGGCCTGCTAATGTAGAATACACAGTATCTAAAAGTCACTTAATGCATCACAAAATCTTTTTTTTTTTTTTTAGAAAGGACACCTCCAAGGCCTCAAAGTACATCAATATCTAATTTTTATCATGTAAAATGCAAGTACATAGGTAAGAATAAAGATGATGGTGTCTTTTTTATGGTAAGACCCTCTAAAGAATAGTAGACATTTGCCAGTATTCAGTTATGTACCTATGCTGTAAATATACATTTTTCATTTTCCTCACTACCTTATATTCTTCAGTATGGCTCAGTTTTCTAAGAGGGCCACTTACCTCCTTCCTGCTTATGTTATGTAAGAGGTCGGTGCCTCTCTCACTTACAAGATACAGCTACAGTACATTATGTTAACTGTACCTTGTTCACAATGCCTTTTGCTGCTGACCACAATGTAATTTTGAAGCCCATCATGCATTCCTTCTGTCATCCTTCCTTCCCACCTCCCTGCCACCTATTTACAATTTTGGTACTTTTAAACTACCTTTGAAAGCTGCTTTATAGTCACCTAACTGTTGGTATGTGTGTGGGGTGGGGGGGGGGGGCGATCTTAACTTTAATGACCTAAAAGAATGCCTTTTGCAGTCGCTCTTGCCCATTCAAAAATGTTTATCTTTTTCTTATTATTATATCTTCTAATGCAAAAGAGAACTTAAACTAAAAATCATGTCTTGCCTTGGTAATGTCAAGTGTCTTTTTTGGCTCAAGACCAGTGCTTTAAGTGGGCCGGGATGCGCTGATACTCAGTACCGCCACTTCCAAATATGGCTCTTGAGCATACCGCCACCTCTTCGTGCGCCTTAGCGTACCAGTAAGCTCATTTTGGACATCTGCGCCCTCAATTGCCCCCCCCCCCCAAGAATATGTCCCACTCCAGGGCTAAACCAGTCACCACCAGTGAGTCCCCCTGCTCTGGATTCCCAACCCAGGCCAGGGGGGGTGCTCTGTGGGGACCCTGATGTGGGTTGGGGGGGGCGAAAAAATTTATAGGCTATAATAGAGTACCGGCACCTCTTTTGGGCCACTTAAAGCACTGCTCAAGACAATACATTACTCAATACAGATGAGATCTGCAAAACTGAGGATCCCAAGGAGCAGTCAAAGACACAGAATCTTCTTTCAAAAAATGTTGGTATAAAGAGTCCTGCAAAAATAAAAAAAAATACAAATTTACATTTGTACTGTCGTTAAAGTTTTGAAAATGATTAGCAGGCTAGGAAAGTGCTGGTAGTCATAAATTCTAAATCCTTTGGAGAGAAACCCATTATTTTCTTCTTCGACAAGCTGATGTCAGATATCCTCTTGCAGAATTCAAATGTGAATCGCTGGTATATTCAATCTACACTAAGAGTAGAACAGATCTTCCCCTTACCTCTTGTCGAGGAGGCTTTCAAAGCTCATTTGGAGCCTGAACTAACTCACAAAAGGAACCAAGTTAGCAATACGAATAGCATAAGGTTCATTACTGGTTACAACGACCAATACAGGGCGATCTCACATATTATCAAGAGACACTTTAATATTCTTCAACTTGATAGTAGATTAGGTCCTATCTTACCCACCGCACCACAAGTCACTTTTAAAAAAGCGCGCACAATTAAGAATATTATAGCCCCCAGCAAATTAAAGGTCCAGGCTCGTGCCTCCAACGATATTAGGTTTTATTTCGACAACCGCATAGGCACTTATCAATGTAAAAAACGTGGTTGCTTAACATGCCAGATGGTAGTACAAGCATGTACTGTTATTCAAAATAGGGACGATATTTTCCACATAAAACAATTTATCACATGTTCGACTGAATTCGTCATATATGTGCTTAGATGTCCATGCAAATTGATCTATGTGGGACGCACCATGCGGACATTACGAAAAAGAATAGGGGAACACCGCCGGTTCATCCATAAGGGATGTGATAAGCACAGCGTCCCACGTCACTTTTCAAAATATCACAATAAAGACTTCAAGAAACTTGAAGTTATGGCGATAGAAAGCATCCCGAAAGGAACACTGACGGAGAATGAACGTTTCTCTCTGCTATGCAAGAGAGAAACATACTGGATTTATAAATTTAATTGCCTAGCGCCTCAAGGCCTCAACGAGGAACTAGAAGTAAATTGTCTTATCTGATGCATTTTAGAATTTAAATGTTTTAAAGTAATATTTATTCTGGTATAATGATGTTTTAATCTTAAGCCTGCCGACCTATGGAGATTCAGGTGCTTACGGGTTAATTTTAATATATATATATATATATATTTTTTTTTATATATATTTTTTATAGATATATATCATATAGATATATATTTTTATTGATTCACACATATTTATTATCTTATCAATTTTTAGATCGTTCCATGTATATCAACAAAGGTATTATAACCGTATACATTCAGTTGTGATATACTAATTCTTGTTAGCCCCCTGTAGCATTCTGGACCTTCAATATACCGTTATATATGTTTTTTTATATATATATTTTTTATTTATTACATGCTCATTGTTTTTTTAATTATTATTTATTTTTTCAATTTTTTCATCTTTTTCCCGATTGTTTTACACCTTTATTCCCCCCTTTTTTTCATTTTTTTATTTATTCATTGATCTCTTAATGCTTTTTCTGATTCAGCTGTTTGGGGTCAGTCTATTGGCCAGTGTGCCTAACCCCGCCCATTTTTTGGCTTCATAGAGCCCCCGATCGCCTCTTGCCACAACTTGATAAAGCTACTATTGTAGCGAAACATGTCGTTGTGGCGATCGGGAGGCTCTTCAGAAGCAAACTCAATCAGTCCCCCGTCCGTGCTGACATCCTAGTATTCCTCTAGCCGGCTGGCTGTGGATCTTCGGTCCCGTGCAGTGACGTCATCAAAGCGCGACTCCCGAGGCTCTTGTCGGGTGCCGAGGGAGTGTGACACAGAAGCTCCGGTCTGAGGAAGCGGCCGCACATCAGACCAACCGAGCTCTCCTGCCTGCGACCCCATCTGACAACCGGCTTTTAACATTAGCCACCGGTCTCCTACAGGATTCCATTACCATCGGTGTGAATGTCCAGAGGTTACAAGGGGCGGTAGGACTGATCTTGTTTCATTCACATTATGCTTTACCCTTGGATCATCATAATAAAGTGTTCATAAGACTATCCATCCAAGTCCATACTGGGGTTTATTACTATATGCACACTGAGCGCCATCTCCTATATTCAATTTCCATTACAGATCTCCGAGAGGGCATCCTTTCTTACTTTTTTGGTTTTAGAATATAGGTGCTCTATATGGAATACAAAGTTCTCCATAACTATCAAATCAAGCTTTCTTTTGTTTATAGAAACATTTTACATCGTGGAAACCTCTGCCCAATTTGTTTGGAGTTCCACTATCTTCTGCACCACAAAGCTTGGATTTTGCATGGCAATACATCCAGTGGAGCCAAGAGGAGACATGCAGGGTTTGTTTTAATTGCAAGAAAATAAAGTGACACCAAGCACATAAAATCGCCCCCCCAAAAATTATTTTGAGATGCCCCACCCCCAAATATATGCACACATGAACGTAAACACAAGTGTTTGGGGTGCCTACGCATGAAAAGGTTGATTGCAATATACAAGTTACATATCTCCGCACATGCGGCAGTGAGAGCAAAAATTCTAGCATAAGACCTTCTTCATAACACTAAACTGATGACCTATAAGGGGCTTCCAAAGCATCACCTATGGAAAATATAGGGTTCTGATGTTTGTTGCCATTTCACGGGCCAGCACAAATTTATTAACAACATTTTATTGAAGTTTGTCATATGAACAGGTTATACATAACAGTGGAACAAAACAAGTGCAGTGTAATGGTATACAAAAAGATCATTCACTAGGCAGAGTAAACAGATCGTAGACAAGCTTCAAGTTTTGTAAAATAACTATTAAGAAGCTATAACTGTGGGGTGAAGATAACATAGTGTAACGCTCCTGCGTTTTATGTATGATGTGGATTTTCAGCTGCAGAAATATTCCACTTCAGTAGTCATGTAGAGAAACGCTGAGACACCAATCCCAACTCCCAATGACTCATCATGTGTGGATGATCTCAATTCAGCAAGTAAATACACACACTCAATAAGATGTTTCCTAGAGTGACTTATGTATATAGTAACACAGTGATGATAGGCTGAAGAGACAGGTTGGGTAGAGATGGTAGATGACAGACACTTGAAAGGAAATGTTCTTGAAAGTAAGATAGTAGCAGATGGGATGCAGATAGGTTTAGCAATCATGTATGGTAGCAGATGACAGAGTAGCAGGTGGACATACAGGAGAGATCAACCCAGTGCAAGAACAGGTGGTAGTAGGCTCAAGAGCTAGCAATCTTAGATAATGCAGATGTAGTAATAGTCCTTAGTATGCAGAGCTAGATAGTGTAAGCTTTAGTATGAAGGTTATAGAGGTTTCCCCTGTGGGGTACTTATCACTAATAGCAATGTAGCAGAGGGGAGGTTCGGCAAGAGCGGATGATCCGGTAGCGGGATACAGGGATCAGCGCAGCGTGGTTCCGACAGCGAGGTATGCTTGCAAGCATGAGAGCTTCAAGACAGGTTAGCATCAAGGCACAAAGCAGTGTAGTCGTGAGAAGGGCGAAGGTGAAGACAGCATGCCAGGGGTGATCAGGTGGCGAGACACAGGATCCGAAAACAGAGGTTCAGGTAGCGAGATACAGGAACGTGTAGATTTGACATGCTGAACTCGGAGATCAGGACGCTCCAACCATGGCGGTTGAACGAACACATGTGAGTGAGAGCCGGCGATCTAAATAGCCATCCAGTCCGGCGCTCAGTGATGACAGCATCAGTCTTAAAGGTGTATGCGCACCTTACCAAAAGAGAATGGTGGGGCGCATACACTTATGAAAGAGCAATTAGGGTACCCAAAGGTACCAGAACATTACAGTACCCCCCCCCTTAAGGCCGGCTCCTGAAGGCCTCTGGAGCTGGTTTGTCTGGGTACTTCGCATGAAAATTGCGGATTAATCTAGAGGCATGTATGTCAGAGGTGTTTAGCCAGGTGTCGTCTTGGGGCCCATAGTTCTTCCATCGAACCAAGTACTGAAGTCTTCCTCTGTGGATACGAGAATCCAGAATCTCTTTTATCTCATATTCTTCTCCACCTTCAACTTGTACAGGAGGAGGAGGTGGGATAGTAGGCCTTATTCCTTGGTCAGGAACATGGGGCTTCAGTAGCGACACATGGAAAATGGGATGTATTTTGAGGTCTATTGGCAATGTAAGCTGTACTGCAGCTTTTCCAATAAGTTTCTTGATTGGGAAAGGTCCCAAGAACAGAGGTCAAAGCTTTTTGCTAGGGATTTTCAGTCTTAAATTTTTTGTTGAGAGCCAAACGAGGTCCCCGATAGAGTACTGAGGAGAAGGTCTTCTGCGAAGATCATAGTACTTCTTTTGTTGACTATGAGCGTGTGCAATGGTAGTATTAAGCAAACCCAGAGAGTCCTTTATTTGGGTAAGATAGTCTGAGGTTACTGGGTTATTTGAAGGAAGGATGCGTGGTGGAAGAATAGAGGGATGAAACCCATAGTTCAAGTAGAACGGACTCTGCTTGGTCGTACTGTGGGTTGCGTTGTTGTAGGCAAATTCTGCCAGAGGGAGAAGATCCACCCAATCATCCTGTTGGTAAGAAGTGTAACAACGTAAATATTGCTCGATGCATTGGTTGACTATTTCAGTCTGTCTGTTGGTCTGCGGATGGTAAGGAGAAGAGAGCTTCCGCTCGATCCGTAGTATGTGACATAGTTCTTGCCAGAACTTGGAAATAAATTGTGATCCACGGTCAGACAGAAGAGTTTTTGGGATACCATGTAACTTAAAGACATGTTTCATCAGGAGTTCTGCCGTTTGTTTGGACGAAGGTAGTCTGCGAATAGCAATGAAATGTGCCATTTTTGTCAGATGGTCCACTGACACTAAGATGGTATTAAATCCTTTGGAAGGAGGCAATTCCACTATAAAGTCCAAGGACACAACTTCCCATGGAGTTTGGGGTATTGGTAGACTGCATAGTAGACCGGATGGTCTCGTAGTGTCAATTTTGGACCTGGCACAGACATTGCATGAAGAGACGAATTTTTGTATAGATGTTTTCATATCAGGCCACCAGAATTGCCTGGTAATCAGATTAAGAGTCTTTGTCATACCCATATGTCCTGCCATAGGCACATCATGCGATAATTCCAAGATCTTGGTGCGTATGGTAGGTGGTATGTAAAGTTTGTCGTTGTAGTAGAGGAAGCCTTCTGCATCAGTATTTAGTTGTGGTGGGGGTGAATCCAAACTTATACCATGCAAAACCTCTTCCTTCAAGGAACGGACAACTCCAAAAATGCGTTTGTGAGGTATTATAGGAACGGAAGGGATTTCGAAGTAGTTTTCTTCAGTTAGTCGTGATAGTGCATCCGCCTTTTTGTTCTTATCTGCAGGTGTGTAGGTCACTAGGAAGTTAAACCTTAGAAAGAATAGTGACCATCGTACCTGTCGGTGAGAGAGAGTTTTGTTAGTCTGAAGATATTGGAGATTTTTATGGTCCGTGTATATAAGTATTGGTAATTGGGTGCCTTCGAGTAGATGTCGCCAATTCTCCAGAGCCAATTTTATAGCAAGCAGTTCCTTTTCACCCACGGTGTAATTTATCTCTGGACTGCTTAGGGATTTAGAAAAAAAGGCGACTAGATGAAGTGGTGAAGTGTGAGTTGGTCGTTGGGAGAGTATTGCTCCTACTGCCATGTTTGACGCATCTACTTCCAGAATGTATTGGAGGGATGGGTCTGGATGGCGTAGTATGGGAGCAGAAGTAAACCTTGTCTTTAACAGGTGAAAAGCTTTATTTGCTTCATCTGACCATTTGAATGGTTTTTTTAATGCTAGTGAGCTGTGTGAGGGGTCTCACAATGGCAGAGAAGTTTCTGATGAACTTCCTGTAGAAATTCGAAAATCCAAGGAATCGCTGTAGCGCCTTGCGTGTGGTTGGTGTAGGCCAATCCTGAATGCAGGATATCTTACTCATGTCCATCTCGATTCCTGTTTTGGATATGATGTAGCCTAGAAACAGTACCTCTTCTTTATGAAACAAGCATTTTTTCAGTTTCACATAAAGGTTGTGTGCAAGCAATCTCAATAATACTAGTCTTACATGTCTTATGTGTTCAGACAGGGATCGTGAATATATAAGTATATCGTCCAGATATACCACAACACAGACATCTAGTAAGTCTCTGAAAATATCGTTTATAAATCGTTGAAAAACTGCAGGGGCGTTGCATAGCCCGAATGGCATTACAAGATATTCAAACAATCCGTATCTGGTTCTGAATGCAGTCTTCCACTCGTGTCCATCATGGATTCGAATGAGATTGTATGCTCCTTTCAGGTCCAATTTTGAAAAATAGGTAGCTCCACGCACCTGCTCAATGAGCTCAGGGATAAGCGGTAGAGGATAGCGATCTTTTATTGTAATAGCATTCAATTGCCTATAGTCGATGATAGGCCTGAGACTTGAGTCCTTATTGCGGACAAAAAAGAGTCCTGCTGCTGTGGAAGAAGTGGAAGGTCTAATAAAACCTTTTTTCAAATTCTCATCCAAATAGTCTTTGAGATGGGAAAGTTCATCCTGTGAAAGAGGATAAACATGACCGAACGGCAATTTGCTATTTGGGAGTAGATCAATACTACAATCATAGTCTCGATGGGGAGGTAGTGCTTGAGCATTTTTCTCAAGAAAAACCTCAGAGAGATCCTGATAACATAGTGGTGCAATCTCATCTGTCACCACAGACAGGATCTTCCTGAAAGGCGGGAGGTTACACGTACCCTCGCAATAGCAAGAGAGGAAGGCCAGGGTCCGTTCCTTCCAATCTATGGTTGGTTGATGTGTGTGCAACCAGGGAAGTCCCAAAACAATGGGAAAGTGGGGTGAAGGTATTAGATCGAAGGTAGTGGTCTCCATATGAGATCCGTTAGTAGTGACTAGGAGTGCCTGTGTCTGATCAGTGATCGGACCAGAGGATAAAGGAACACCGTTAATAAGACTCACTGAGACAGGTTTAAGTTTAGAAATAATAGGAACTTTATTTAAAGCAGCAAAACGTATGTCAATATAATTTCCACAAGATCCTGTGTCAATCATGGCCTTAGTAGTAATCCTGTTCTGGTCCCACTGTAATGTTAAGCAAACAGAAAGGTAAGGGTTAGTGATTGAAGTTGTCAATCCCCCTAGGAGGACATGTGAACACTCTCCCTTCTTTTTGTAGACTAGGGGACAGACGTTTATCTTGTGATCCGGGGATGCACAGTACAAGCAGAGATTACCAGATCGTCTTCTGGCTCTTTCCATAGTTGATAGAGGTGGGCGTATGGTTCCTACCTCCATAGGAAAGGGGTCAACGGCCGAAATCCGAGAAGAACTGGATAATGGCATTCCCATTTTCTCAGCCTTTCTTTCTCGTAGTCTTCTATCTATGGTGATACTGAGTTGTATCAATGCATCCAGGGTTTTTGGCAGATCCGCTCGGGCGAGCTCGTCTTTACCGGCCTCTGATAGGCCAAGCCTAAATTGGGTTTTCAGAGATGCATCATTCCATTCTGAATCAAGGGTCCATGTCTTGAATTCTGCGACAAAGTCTTCTACAGGTCTCCTACCTTGTTTCAAGGATCTTAATTGAAGATCGGCAGTACTCTGCCTATTGGGATCATCATATAGGCTAGTGAGTTCTGCTAGGAACAAGGCATAGGAGTTGAGAAGCTGATCGCTTTTCTCAAAAAGAGAGTCTGCCCAGGCCAGAGGATCGCCTGTTAGGTAAGAAATAATAGTACAAACCTTAATGTGATCAGTTAGGTAGGTACGGGGTTTTAGCAAGAAAAGTAACTCACATGCGTTTTTAAATTCGCGAAATTTTTTGCGATCGCCTGTAAATACCAAAGGAGGATTTATTTTGGGTTCAGGGGACTGAGCAGTGGTAAGTTGTGTCAGTCTAATTACCTGCTGCGACAGAGCCTGATTGTCTTCTTTTAATTCAGCAAGTGCGTGTATTAACGCAGTTACTTGCTGTTTTAATTGTGTCATCTGAGTGGTTATTTCTGCTGAATCCATTTGTGGTTCGTTCAATCTGTAACGCTCCTGCGTTTTATGTATGATGTGGATTTTCAGCTGCAGAAATATTCCACTTCAGTAGTCATGTAGAGAAACGCTGAGACACCAATCCCAACTCCCAATGACTCATCATGTGTGGATGATCTCAATTCAGCAAGTAAATACACACACTTAATAAGATGTTTCCTAGAGTGACTTATGTATATAGTAACACAGTGATGATAGGCTGAAGAGACAGGTTGGGTAGAGATGGTAGATGACAGACACTTGAAAGGAAATGTTCTTGAAAGTAAGATAGTAGCAGATGGGATGCAGATAGGTTTAGCAATCATGTATGGTAGCAGATGACAGAGTAGCAGGTGGACATACAGGAGAGATCAACCCAGTGCAAGAACAGGTGGTAGTAGGCTCAAGAGCTAGCAATCTTAGATAATGCAGATGTAGTAATAGTCCTTAGTATGCAGAGCTAGATAGTGTAAGCTTTAGTATAAAGGTTATAGAGGTTTCCCCTGTGGGGTACTTATCACTAATAGCAATGTAGCAGAGGAGAGGTTCGGCAAGAGCGGATGATCCGGTAGCGGGATACAGGGATCAGCGCAGCGTGGTTTCGACAGCGAGGTATGCTTGCAAGCATGAGAGCTTCAAGACAGGTTAGCATCAAGGCACAAAGCAGTGTAGTCGTGAGAAGGGCGAAGGTGAAGACAGCATGCCAGGGGTGATCGGGTGGCGAGACACAGGATCCGAAAACAGAGGTTCAGGTAGCGAGATACAGGAACATGTAGATTTGACATGCTGAACTCAGAGATCAGGACGCTCCAACCATGGCGGTTGAACGAACACATGTGAGTGAGAGCCGGCGATCTAAATAGCCATCCAGTCCGGCGCTCAGTGATGACAGCATCAGTCTTAAAGGTGTATGCGCACCTTACCAAAAGAGAATGGTGGGGCGCATACACTTATGAAAGAGCAATTAGGGTACCCAAAGGTACCAGAACATTACACATGGGAGGGGGGAGGAGGGGAAGGGAGTAAGGGTGAGGGATGGAAGGGGGGGTGGGGAGGGGCAGATGCAAAGTCGGATTCCTTAAGCAAATGAAGCAATGGAGTACTAAAGCACTAGAGTTCCTGAGCAGTTCTGGTTGAGCTTAGAAGGATCTTGTAGTGGTGATATATGACACAGTACAAGATTGAGAACCCTAGTGGGATATATGAAACAGACGGAGAGTAAAATCAAGTGGATTGTTGAAATAGAGAGTGGGGGATCCTCAAGTTGTTGAAGTCAAAGCAGGAGTAGAGGTCCTGATGAAGCAGTTCCATTTGCATTGGAAGGCTGCAGGGCAAGAATGTGGGGTGAAGGTGAGATCCATGTATTCCCTCCACAATAGAGCATAAAGGTCAGAACGTAGTTCTGCAATTGTGGAGGGGAAGTCGCCATCCAGCGCTTTAGTATAGCTCTGCGTGCAGACATGAAACAAGTGATTAGCCACTGTTTACTCTATTAATCTATTATATTACACTATTTACGTAATAGTAGGGGTTTCTGCCGTTGTGGTAAGGAGCAGAGTTGAGAGTCCAAGTGGCTGAACAGGATGGCAGGTACTGATGTAGCCCTGTAATATACTGTGATTGGCATTGGATGAATGAAGTACCTTGTTCCAGCTCCTGCCTACTGTCAGCGAAACATGTCTATAGAGTTCCATGTGTATCGGTTTGTATAGATGGGAGATGTTGAGCCTTCCCTGTGATACGCATGAGTCCAGTATAGTAGCTTTAAAACGTTGGGATTTGGTTTGACATAGGGTGTTAATAAAGCTCACACATTGTTGGAGATAGAGTTGATGAGTCTGAGGAATGCCATATGTTTGAGCTAGATCGGAAATGTTGAGACGCAAAGCCAGTAGTGACATCAAACAGTTGACAGAAATGCTTCAGGCCCTTAGTTGAAAGTTGAAACCCACATACTGATGCGCCTGGGGAAACAGAGGGCGGTGCCTGATGGGCAAGTAGCGGGAGAGTCGCTGGGGAGCACCCAGTTTCTTCCTACCCTCCCTCCTAGCTGCAACCATGTCTTTGATCAGGATATTTTGTTTCATTGAGGGATGCATGTCTCTGTTTCCACAGTGCAACAGAGTGACTAAGTTATGAGGACTGATCATTTGTGTTTCCAGTGCAAAGTTTGTGTATCTGGAATTTTGGCCTATCCAGTCCAAACACCCCCATAGTAGACAGGAAATGTTGTATATTCTAGCATTTGGTAAACCTGTCCCCCGTCTCTTTTGGGGAGGTATAGCTTATGTAGAGCTATGCGAGGGCGACGACCTTGCCAAAGAAAGGTATTCAATGGCTTGTTAAGTCTGTGGATATCTTTATGTTTTAAAAAGAAAGGGGATGGTCTGGAGGGGATGGCCCACACAAATTTAAGGTTGGGTATGTTGGGTATCTATTTACTTGGTGCAAGTTCGGCTTTTATATTTTGCCAAAAATGTGGGTAATTTATTGCTTTTTGTGACCTTTGCAGTGATATTATGTTACATAAAAAATTGGAACTACTACTATTGTATTTTCTAAGGTGTCTGCTTTCAGAAAATATATGTTTGGGGGTTCTGTGTAATCTTTAGGCCTAAAATGTTTTTTAACCACTTCAGTTTTACCCCCTTCCTGACCAGGCCATTTTTTGTGATAAGGCACTGCAACGCTTTAACTGACGATTGCGTGGTCGTGCGACACTGTACCCAAATAAAATGTATGCCCTTTTTGCCCACAAATAGAGCTTTCTTTTGGTGGTATTTGATCACCTCTGTGGTTTTTATTTTTTGCGCTATAAACAACAAAATAGCGACAATTTTGAAAAAAAAAACTATATTTTTTTACCTTCTACTATAAAACACGTTACATAGTTACATAGTTAGTGAGGCTGAAAAAAGACACAAGTCCATCCAGTTCAACCTATGATGTGTGTGTGTGTTTGCTTTTAACCGTACATTGTATACCCCTGTATGTTGTGGTCTTTAAGGTGTCCATCCAATAGTTTTTTGAAACTATCAAGGCTCCCCGCTGATACGACTGCTTGCGGAAGAGAATTCCACATCCTTACCGCTCTTACAGTGAAGAACCCCTTACGCACTTTAAGGTTAAACCGCCTTTCCTCAAGTTTTAGTGAGTGGCCACGTGTCTTATTGTATTCCCTTACTCTGAATAGTTTGTTCCTTATGCTAGGGTCGCCAGTACAGTATTTGTACATTGATATCATATCCCCCCTCAATCGTCTCTTCTCCAGAGAGAATAAGTTCAGTGCTTGTAGTCTTTCCTCATAGCTGATGTCCTCCATTCCCCTAATTATTTTTGTTGCCCTTCTCTGGACTTTCTCCAGTTCCAGCACATCCTTCCTGAGGACCGGTGCCCAGAACTGGACAGCATACTCCAGATGTGGCCGGACCAGAGTTTTGTAGAGTGGAAGAATAATCTCTTTATTTCTGGAGTGAATCCCCTTTTTTATACAACCCAGTATTCTGTTGGCTTTGCTTGCAGCGGCTTGGCATTGCATGCCACTTCCAAGCCTGTTGTCTACCAGTACCCCCAGGTCCCTTTCCATCCTAGACTCACCCAGAGGTTCCCCCCCTAGTGAGTAGCTTGCTTTCTGGTTACTGGCCCCCAAGTGCACTACTTTACATTTTTCTACATTAAATCTCATCTGCCATGTAGTTGCCCACCCCGTTATTTTGTTCAGGTCTGCTTGCAAGATTTCCACATCCTGCATAGAAGATATTGGCATGCCTAATTTAGTATCATCTGCAAATACTGAGATTGTACTAGATATCCCCTCCTCTAGATCATTTATGAATAAATTAAACAGGATTGGTCCCAGGACAGAACCCTGGGGGACCCCACTTTCCACACCCGCCCAATCAGAGTACTCCCCATTAATCACCACCCTCTGGACTCTCCCCTGGAGCCAGTTCTCTATCCAGGTACTCACCTTATGATCCATACCTACCTTCCTTAGTTTGTACAGTAAGCGTTTGTGGGGAACGGTGTCAAAGGCCTTTGCAAAGTCCAGATACACCACATCCACAGGCTTACCTTTATCTAGGTGGCAGCTCACTTCATCATAGAAGGTTAATAGATTGGTTTGGCATGAACGATTTTTCATGAATCCATGCTGATTACTACTTATAATACCGTTTTCATTACTAAAGTCTTGTATGTGGTCCCTTATCATCCCCTCCAAAATTTTGCAGACTACTGATGTTAGGCTGACCGGCCTATAGTTACCCGGGATATATCTCGGCCCCTTTTTAAATATTGGTACCACGTTGGCTTTTTTCCAATCAGCTGGCACCATACCTGTCTGTAAACTATCCTTAAAGATCAAGAATAATGGTCTGGCAATCACCTGGCTGAGCTCATTAAGAACCCTTGGGTGCAAGCCATCCGGTCCCGGGGATTTATTTATGTTAAGTTTCTCTAGTTTAGCTCTAAGTCTATCCTCTGTTAGCCATGGCGGCACTTCCTGAGGTGTATTATTTAGTTCGGCCTTACAAGCGGGGTTCGTGTAGCCCCCCGATTCCTTTGTGAAGACTGAAGAAAAGAAATTATTTAACACTTCCGCCTTTTCTCTGTCCTCAGTGGCCATTTTTCCTTTATCATCTTTTATGGGGCCAATGTGTTCTGGCCTCGCTTTCTTACTGTTTATATACTTAAAGAACTTCTTGGGGTTCTTTTTACTCTCCTCCGCTATATGTCTCTCGTGTTCGTTTTTAGCCGCCCTGATTTCATCTTTACATTTCTTATTACACTCTTTGTAGTGCTTAAATACTGCCAATGACCCCTCAGTCTTGTATTTTTTGAAGGCCTTTTCTTTAGCTCTAATATACATTTTTATGTTGGAGTTTAGCCACCCAGGGTTTAGTTTTGCTCTTTTAAATTTATTTCCCTGTGGAATGCACTGGCCCACCCCCTTGTTAAGTATGCTCTTGAAGCACTCCCATTTTTCCTCCGTGTTCTTTGTTCCCAGGGTTCTATCCCATTTGATATTTTCTAGCAGCGAGCGCAGTTTAGGGAAATTGGCTCTTTTGAAATTCAGTGTCCTTATATTACCCTTGTGTTTCCTATTACTGTAATTAATACTGAAACCAATTAACCTATGGTCACTGTTCCCTAAGTTGTCCCATATTTCTATATCCGTGAGCAGGTCTGTATTGTTGGTAATCAGTAGGTCAAGTACCGCATTGTTTCTTGTCGGTGCATTCACCATCTGACCCATGAAATTGTCCTGCAAAACATTTAGGAACTGTCGAGCCTTGGCTGAATGCGCGGTTCCTTCTGCCCAGTCTATATCAGGATAATTAAAGTCCCCCATTATAATGACATTTCCCATCCTTGCTGCCAATCCTATCTGTAACATGAGGTCCACCTCACCCTCCTCCCTCTGGTTTGGGGGCCTATAGCATACGCCCAATATTACCTTCCCCACCGTGCCTTCCCTTTGAAGCTCTACCCATAGGGATTCTGCTTCGTCCATAGCTCCATTATTAATATCATCCCTCATATTTACCTGTATACTGTTCTTAATATACAAACATACCCCTCCCCCTTTTTTACCCTCTCTATCTCTGCGATAAAGGGAATACCCCTGAATGGTCGCCATCCAGTCATGAGAGCTGTCAAACCAAGTCTCAGTTATCCCCACAAAATCTAAGTCCTCCTCAAACATCAGCAGCTCCAGCTCTCCCATCTTGTTGGCCAGGCTTCTGGCATTGGTATATAAGCCTCGTAATTTTGATGTTTTTAGGCTGCTCTCTTGATTTTTCCCCGTACCCACCCTGGGTATAGGAGCTCCGAACACCCTACCGCTAATGCCCCCATTTCTGCCCTCTGAAACTTGCTTTCCACTGGCTAATTCTACATCTGTACCCTCCCCCCCATTCCCTAGTTTAAAAGCCCCTCTAACTTTTTGGCCATCCTCGCACCCAGTACGGCTGCACCCACCCCATTTAGGTGCAATCCGTCCCTACCAAAGAGCCGGTGACCGACTGAGAAGATGGCCCAGTTCTCCAGGAACCCGAAACCCTCCTTACTACACCAGCTCCTCAGCCACTCGTTAACTTCCCTAATCTCCCGCTGCCTCTCTGGTGTGGCTCGAGGTACAGGTAGTATTTCGGAAAATACTACCTTGGAGGTCCTAGTCCTCAACTTAGCGCCTAAGTCCCTGAAATCGTTTAGGACTCTCCGTCTTCCTCTGCCTATGTCATTGGTACCCACGTGTACCATGACAGCTGGGTCTTCCCCAGCCCCACCCAATAATCTGTTCACCCGATCCGCGATGTGCCGAACCCGAGCGCCCGGCAAACAACAGACTGTTCGGCGCACACGGTCTTTGTCACAGATTACACTGTCTGCCCTTCTAATAATTGAGTCCCCTACCACCAACACCTGTCTTTCCTTTCCCTTTCTCCCGGCCTCACTGGAGGAGTTCTTCCCCTGGCAGCTAGGGGTGTCGCTCTGCTCCAGCAATGCTGGTCCCTGACTGGTTTCCCCAACATCACACAACGGGGCGTATCTATTGGGGTGCTCCAGCCCAGGATCAGCCTCCTTGACTTGTCCCCTTCTACCCCTCCTAACTGTCACCCCTCTGCTCTGCTCTGATGCCTGCACCTCCGATACTCCGCCCACCTCTGTGCAGGCCCCTGCCTGCACCTGATTGGTACAATCCTGGCTCTCCTCCGGTATGGACATTCGTCTCAGTGTTGCCAGCTGCTTCCCTAGATTCAGGACCTGAGCTTCCAGGGAAGCAACGTGCTCACATTTTGCGCATTTGTATTCGCCCTCGATCGCATGACCGAGGAACGCATACATATCACAAGATGTACACCGAGTCGCATCTCCACACCCGCCGGGCATTGTACCTACTATCTAATCTAATGGGGATTCAGCGATTTAAGTCTATCCTATGTGGCTATTTCCTGGCTTCCTAACGCTACCTTCTCACCCTCTGGTATTCCGCTCCACTCACTTGACACCGGTCAGTCACCCAACACTCACAATCTCACAATAAAAAAATTTAAAAAATCTAATTTCTTCATCAATTTAGGCTAATATGTATTCTGCTACATTTTTTTGGTAACAAAAAAAAACAAAAAAAACAATAAGCATATATTGATTGGTTTAAGGAAAAGTTAAAGCGATTTTTAGCGGGACTGCGACATTGCGGTGGACAAATCTGACACTAAGTGACACTTTTTGGGGACCAGTGACACCAATACAATGATCAGTGTTAAAAAAATGCACTGTCACTGTTTAGATGACACTGGCAGGGAAGGGGTTACCATCAGGGGCGATCAAAGGGTTAACTGTGCCCCTAGGGAGAGCTTTCTATCTGTGTGCAGGGGGGGTGCTGTGAGTGGAGGAAAAAAGAGATCCATGTTTCTGCTTAGCAGGAACACAAGATCTGCATTTTCCTCCCTCACAGAACGGCGTTCTGCCTTGTTTACCTTGTTTGCCTTGGTCTAGCCTCTGAACGGCACAGTGGGTCCCGGCAGCCATCGCGGCCAATAATTCGCTCCCACTGTGTCCAATCACGGGGCTCTGGTGGCTCATGCACGTGCCCCGGACCTGAAGAGCTGAATCACATACAAGTACGTGATTTTGCGCTTAAGGTCTGCCCTGCCACGGTATATGTACATGGGGCAGTCCTTAAGTGGGCAACGTGTGCACAAAATGCAAACACAGCTCTGGCTGAAAAGGTTAAACAGTATAGGGTATAAAGTGATCCAGCAGAACTTAATTTTCTGACTAAAGTTCCACTTTAATGACTAAGCAGTGCCACGTGCTATCTTAGTGAGCAGCATTAGGACTATGTGGTCTTAAGTTCTTGGGTTTAGTTCCCATCAGGGTCATTATTTGCTTTAGTCTTATTAATATTGCTGAGTCTTTATTTCTTGCCAATGGTGGATAGGTTTTCTTCCCACTCAGTGAATAAAACAAGTAGATAAATTGCCATAGTGCAAGTTTGTGCGACTGGAATTAAAATCAGAATAAATATTCTTATGTGAACAGGGACTGGCATGGATAGTTGTATGGAATCCATAAGGTCCCGCAGAATTTCACAGTACTCAATCAATTAATAATTTAAATCAACAAGGCTACTCAACTCTGCTCTTTTAAAAAATCATACAGGTCAAGGTTGTGGAGCAAAGTCCAATGGCAATGAATTCTGCAAAATATACATAATTCATTAAAATTGCCATAATCCAGGACCATAACTCTCCAGCTCCGAATAGTAACATGCTGCTCTAAAGGGAAAACATATCAATTACATAAAAAGTGTATGTATGCTTCTGTGCTAGGTGGATACACACTAAACTACAAATACTTTAGTTTGACCATAAAAATGTGAAAACAATATGGAAAATATTATCAAACAACTTAATGTGACATCTTGAATATTTGCATTGCTGCAAAAATGCCTAGCATTGTTTTAATAATTATTAAAACCCACTCCTTACCCTCATTTTCTGAAAGAGTGTATCATTATCTTAGTCAGCTAGAAGTCATTCCCTGATGGTTTAATCAGTGCACTATATTTGTGATTTATCATGAAATATTATACAGATTGTAATAATTGCAACTATCACAGCACCAAAGCACCCATATGCTATTCTGCAACAGTACGATGGAAAGCAAGTGTTTTCACTAACAGATGTGCTGTAAATAAAGAGATGTGACTAATCTGCAAGACTACTAAATAAAAATGACTGCTCGAAAAGATATGGCATTTATTTATATCAGAGCATAATTCAGAGGAAACATGATCAACCCATTGTCATCTCAGACTTTTTATGGCCCATATTTACACAGTAATGTTATTCCATCTGGTGGGCTTAATGTGTGGCTGCAGCTGTCATTGAACTATTACTTTAGTGATTCTCAACCTGAACATGCTCTAAACTGTAGTTCAACAACAGTGGGAAACCAAAATTTCTTACATCTTCCAGAAGACAACCAAATGTTTATTTGACACATGAAACACACCTTGCAACAGTTACAGTGACACGACAAAATATGTACCAGACACAGAAACTGACTGGCATGATACCACTCTACCAGAATTATTCATATTGGTTTGGGAGGGGGTCACAGAAACTAGTTTGGGTGACCTACCATCTGTAGCATACAGAAAATATACAAGAAATAGTACACACACATTTAAATATCCCTTTTTATAAGGAGTAGGAACATCCTAAGAACTTTAAAATATAACTGTGCAAGTGCCAGGAAACTTCACTGCACCTTTGGAGATTTGATAACCATCAGGAGGATGGGCAAATCTTGAAGTTGAAGAGGATACTTAATTATCTATGACAAGTCTATGTCTATTCCCTATTCTATGTTTTATGGAACTGCCCATCACCCTATGGGTGTAACACTGAATGAAAACATGTGACATTATTAAGTAGTACATTATGACCTTTTGTTAACCACTTAAGCCCCGGAAGATTTTACCCCCTTCCTGACCAGGGCCTATTTTGCGATTCGGCACTGCGTGACTTTAACGTAGAAATTGCGCGGTCCTGCGACGATGTACCTAAACTAATTTGATGTCCTTTTTTTTCCACAAACAGAGCTTTCTTTTGGTGGTATTTGATCACCTGTGCGATTTTTTGATCATGCGCTATAAACAAAAAAAGAGCGTAAAGTTTGCAAAAATAACAATATTTTTCTAATTTTTTATATGAAATTCCCCAAAAAAATGTAAAAATCAAAATTTTTTTAAATTTTCGGCCAATTTGTTTTATGCTACATATGTTTGGTAAAAAAATCGCAAAAAACGTATTTTGATTGGTTTGCGCAAAAGTTATCGCGTTTACTAACAAAGGGAAAGATTTTTGTCATTTTTGGTGTTTTTTTTTAACGCGTAATGGCGGCGATCTGCGATTTTTTTTGCGGTACTGCGACATTGCGGCAGACAGATCGGACCCTTGACTGACATTTTTGACACTTTTGGGGTTACCAGTGACATTTCTACAGTAATCAGTGCTATACATATGCACTGTTACTGTAAAATTACACTGGCAGTGAAGGGGTTAACTTTTTTTGAGAGGGTCCCTAGGGGCGTGATTCTAACTGTGATTGGCTGTGGCTTGAGGTGTATGAACAGTGATCAACGGTCCTACATAGTAGAACCGTATGATCGCCATTCATACACAGGGGAGAATGACAGGCGGCTTGTTTACATTAGCCGCCTGCCTTTCTCCCTCTGCACCGACGATCGCCGAGTGACCGGCGGACATCGGGTCCGCCGGTCACACGCGTGGGGGGATCTGTGACCGCGCGGGAGCGGGAGCGCGCCTCCGGGGGCGCGCGCTCGCTCCCTAGACCCTCACAGGCTAGCGACGTAGTACTACGTCGATCTGCCTGTGAGGGGCTGACCGCCGCAGTAAATAGTCGTGTGGCGGTCGGCAAGCGGTTAAAGAACCTTTATTGCCAGGTTTAAGTTTAAGATTAGAACAAAGGAACAGTATGGGCAAAACGCTGACCTCCCAACTCCTCCAAACATTGCTAGACTACTGGCACAGACCTCTTCTTTTTATTATTCTTGCCATCTACGGCTGTCAGTCTTGAATCATATATGATATAACATTTATATTGGTCTAGTGAAAAATCTCATCACCCTATGGGTGTAACACTCAATGAAATCATGTGACATTATTAAGTAGTACATTATGACCTTTTGTTAAAGAACCTTTACAGCCAGGTTTAAGTTTAAGATTAGAACAGAAGAACAGTATGGGCCAAACGCTGACCTCCCAACTCCTCCAAACATTGCTAGTCTGCTGGCACAGACCTCTTCTCTTTATTATTCTTACCATCTTGCCCATCTACAGCTGTCAGTCTTGAATCATATATGATCTAAAATTAATATTGTTCTTGTGAAAAAAGCAATCAGCCAAATCACACCTTATGTCATGGTCAGGGGTCAGGCTCAGAGACCAGTAGCTATAGCAGTAGAGAGACCCCCACCAGCCAGCAGGGCTGGTATACAAGCAGGTCACTCTGGCAAATAATGCAGGCACACTCTGAGGCGTGGAGTCTAAGTACTAACTGGTGTTCACCAGAGCTCCTGATGGTGTAGATGGGTTTAGCTGCATGTTAGTATCAGGTCGCAGTTCTCAGGATCGCCCCACCAGGAGTTGAGCAAGCCAGTGTCAATTAGCGGATATAGTAGGTACGGATCAAACAGAAGCATAGTCAGTAAACAAGCCAAAGGTCAGTAACAAGTAGTTGCAGGCTGGGATTAATCTGAAGCATAGTTGAGGAACAAGCCTAGGGTCAATATTAAGTGGTAGTAAAGATACGGACGGCAGCAGAAAAGACAAAAGCAAGATACTGGCTGGAGAGAGCACAGTAATCTTGCAAACAGGAAGTGCAGAGACATGGCCTTAATCAGGAAGTTCATGGGAAGAGCAAATTGTTCAGGATAAACAAGGTTCAAGTCAGGATCATTCAAGGAATTGTCCAGGCACCTGTCCAGCATTCAAAGTGGCTCAGCAAGAAGAGACATTGGTTGAAACAGCAGGGGTTACTGGTTCATATCCAGGCCCTGACACCTTAGGATCTTTGTGACAAGTGTTTTAGCTGTATTCTGAATAAAACACTCTAGCTAGTTGAATTCCAAAGGCATTTTCACTGTAATTTGCATTTGAAGCATACTTCTGCCCTCTCCTGATATTCTCTTCAGATTTTGGAGTGTCTTCTTGATGCCTATAGGGAGAGTGGTATCAAGAGTTGGTGATGTCAAAATAGTTCTGCTCAATCCTCTTGTAAAGTATCAAGCTGTGGTTCTATTTGAGAATCTTTAATGCTAGGATCTTCTGTCTACAATTTCACTCATTCTGTGGAATTGAATGATGCTTTTTCCACCTCACTAACTTTTTCTTAAACTCTTTTACTACTTCCACCAATTAGCAGCTCATCAGCTCTTTGAAGAATGGGGAAAGAAAGGGGGCCTGATATGAGAAAAAAGCCCTACTTTTCTACCAACATTCAGAAAATAGAAGAAAGGTGTGGGACGCTGCATCTCTTTAAGCAGTAGTTGTTCCCGGCCAGGTCTTAAGCATACAGTATACTTGCCAAATGTCCTGGATTTGCCAGGACAATCCCATTTTCAAACTGTTGTCCTGCAATTGATGTGTCCTGAGACCACAGGATGAGGTTTGCCAAGGGCTACCAATAGGAACCCAGGCATGCAAAGTGAAGAGGTGATGCAACTGCTATGGGCTCTCTCACTGCATAGAGGATAGGAGTTATATAGCTGGTGATGTTCCGGAGGGCATGGCAGGGGGCTGGTCTGGGGGTTCAGGATGGCACAAGGATTAGAAAAGATGCACATGCGCAATGTGTAGTGAGCATGGCAGGGAAATACACTCAGGCACAGAGCGCTTTCACTTGAGGTAGGAGAGCTAACCCATAAAAACACAATTAGAAAGAAAAGCACTTTGCACATCATCAATGGCCTTTGACTGTTTTCAGGTTGCAAACACAGAGCTCTTGTACACCCCTAATGCATCCTTCAAAAGAGGCATGTATTTCTGGGGAAAGAAACAAGGTCAGGCACTTGTAAGAGAACCAACCAGGAGCTGAGGTCAATATTTGGATAATTAGCTCTCTGTGTCTGGGGGACTTTGTTCAAAAAATATAACATCTGTACATAAGCAAAAGTAAGCTGTTGGGTTGCCGCATTTTAAATAGACTATGCACAAGGGGGTTGTAAAAGTCAGAAGGTTTTTTATCCTAATAGCAAAGGGTCAGTGTTTCTGCATGATACCTTCAATGTTTCTAAACTGGGAATGAAATTGAGTGATGAATCTCATGGGTTGTATGGATGGTTCTGGTTGAGACTTGGTACTGTTGTGGGGGATCCCAGTGAGGTATAGCTTGTAAGCATCATGGACAAGTGGGCTAGGGTAGCCTTTTTCTATACATTTTCGTGTCATCAATTGACCATGTTCAGCATACTCAGCATGCCGAGTGCAGTTGCGCCTAAGGCGATTGATGACAGCTGTGTTAATGTAGGTATGAGTTGCCCACGGTCCCCACCCCCATTATCTTGGTCCCAAGCATACACAGCAAAAGGTTTCATTAAATTTATCTTAGTGGCTTGTACTATAACTACTTTTTAATTCTTACTATTTACTAATTTATTCATTTATACAGGACCCATAAGGTCCTTTTATTTTATCTTATCTGAAAACATTCATCTGTTTGTAAGTATGCTAGCACCTTTAGTACTAATAATTCACTCCTTGTGTATTTAATTTATGTTCCAATGCTCGTCCATTGATATTAGTTAGTGGGGGTTTGTCTCTCCATGATTGTATTAAGCGCTATCTTGTGTACCTTGCTGATTTAAATTCCACCTTCAAACATACCACCCCTCACGGCTTGAAGAAGGAGCACGCATGCTCTAAACACGTGACATGCCTATCGCCTGTGAGGCCCGTGATGTTGGCTCCACCCAGGAACCTCGGTCTAGCTACAGGAAGTGTTGCTATCCACCCTCACAGCCGAAGGCTCCACCTGGCCTCCCTGACTAGAATTGCTCACCATTGGGTCATACACAGCGGGTCAATACACATATTCTTTTGATGAGTGCTATCATATCATTATCTTGTGAGTTGTTTACTTATTATGGCTGTCAAAGTCTCATACTGCTACTCTTAGATGGTGCTGCCTCTCTTCTTGTTTTTTATCTTAATGTATCCTATGCATTAGGATAAAAAGCCTTCTGTGTGCAGCAGCCCCCCTCAGTCCCTCCTAATATTTTCCTGATCCCCCTCTCTATCCAGCGATGTCCACGAGTGCTTCGGCCATCTGGGACTCTCTCAGCCATTGCCTCAGTCATTGCCTCAGCCATTGCCTCAGCCATTGGCTCCCCCTGCTGTTAATCAAACTCAGTTAGCCAATGAGGAGAGAGAGGGGGCGGGGCCGAATGGCAGCTCCGTGTCTGAATGGATACACAAAGCTGCAGCTCGGCACGAGCGACCCCATAGCAAGTTGCATACGGTGGAGGAACTCAACAGGGGGGAGGGGCCAGGAGCCCTAGCCAGGAACCCGAGAAGAGGAGGATCCAGGCTGCCCTGTGCAAAACCACTACACAGAGCAGGTAAGTATAACATGTATGTTGCTTTACAGGCTGGTGTTTCATCTAAAGTCCCAATTTGCCTTTACCATCTATATTATTGGGATGGGGGTGTGCGTTTTTCAAGCTGGTCATTTTTTAGTTTGCACCCTATGGCTTCCACATAGCCATTCATTTTTCAATACCAGTCATGGCTGGGAGCATGGTTGGGGGAGGATTGGGCCACCTCCAGCTCACCTGTTTCCCATCCATCCATTAGCATTCATGTACTCCCATGTTTGGAGACACTCAGTAGACACTCTGTTTGAGTAGTGTTAGGTAGTAAAAAGAGGTTGAAGGATTGTAAGAGGTGCATGAAAGTCAGCCAGCCCCCAGTCTGATGTACTCACCATCAGACTGGGGGCTGGCTGACTTTCATGCACCGCTTACAATCCTTCAACCTCTTTTTTTCTTGTTATAGGGATGGAGACGCCGGGCAACACCAGCTTGGGTCTCATTTAAAGTCCCACCTAGTCCAATATGTTTTAGTGTTAGGTAGTGTTTAGGACTGCAGAATACACAGGGTGCCTTGGAGTGGCCTGCAGCTTATACATGCGTTTGCAAATGTGTGTTAACTAAACCCCTGTTTTTAACCTATTATGTTAGACAGGTTTATTTGGTTTGTCAGCAGACTGGTGGGTAAGTATAGCAAACTAAGTGCTGGTTGGTTTTCCACATACACACACCTCATTTAATCCCCTTTTTCTCTTCAGTTCTGTTATATACAGGGATGGAGACGCTGTGCAGTGCTCGCCGGTGTCTCATGTAAAGTCCCAAAACTGCCCAAAATGTTCCATGTATGTTATTTTAATAGAAAAAAACAATACTTTACAATTATTTTAAGTCCTTCTCTTGCATTGGTGCTGCCTCCGGAGAGCAAGAGCTAAATGCTCATTTAGGTCTATGGAGCTTTTGCTGTGTGTGTGTGTGTGTGTGTGTGTGGGAGAGAGCATTTTAGATGGGTATGTCCAAGCTTTTTTCATTTAAAAAGACATTAGTCTCCTGCGACAAAGTGTAACAGCTCAGTGGGGTAATGGTGTTGTTCCACTGCACATCTGGGTAATCTCTTAAGACCTTGCTCTAGGACTGGGGATGTCCTATAACCACTGCAAAATAATAAGAACAAAAGAGGACGCACAGGCCTAGTGCATTATCCCACAAATGTTTAATAAAAAATATATATAAAACTCACAAACATATGAGATAAAAGCACTTGGCTTGATACTTGGGACAATCTTTAGTACATACGGGGGAACCTCACCGGGGTCCTTGCAGGCTGACGTGTTTTGAAGGGATTGCCTTCTTCATCAGAGCCAAGCAACAACTTGATCTTACAGCTGAATTTATATGCACAGAAGAATAAGCATTCTGACATGCTCACAGCATGGGAACCAAATGTTCCTATTATTTTTCAGTAAGCATTTTATATGTGTCAAGTTTTAACCAGTTCAGGTCTTTAGGCGCACTATGTACAGTATCTCACAAAAGTGAGTAAACCCCTCACTTTTTTGTAAATATTTTATTATATCTTTTCATGTGACAACACTGAAGAAATAATAATTTGTTACAATGTAAAGTAGTGAGCGTACAGCTTGTTTTTAAATTTGCTGTCCCCTCAAAAAATAACTCAACACACAGCCATTAATTTCTAAACCGCTGGCAACAAAAGTGAGTACACCCCTAAGTGAAAATGTCCAAATTGGGCCCAATTAGGCATTTTCCCTCCCTGATGTCATGTGACTCGTTAGTGTTACAAGGTTTCAGGTGTGAATGGGGAGCAGGTGTGTTAAATGTGGTTTTATCACTCTCACTCTCTCATACTGGTCACTGGAAGTTCAACATGGCACCTCACGGCAAAAAGCTCTCTGAGGATCTGAAAAAAAGAATTGCTGCTCTACATAAAAATGGCCTAGGCTATAAAAAGTTGATCAAGACCCTGAAACTGAGCTGCAGCACGGTGGCCAAGACCATGCAGAGGTTTAACAGGACAAGTTCCACTCAGAACAGGCCTCGCCATGGTTGACCAAAGAGGTTGAGTGCACCTGCTCAGTGTCATATGCAGAGGTTGTCTTTGGCAAATAGACGTATGAATGCTGCCAGCATTGCTCTAGAGGCTAAAGAGGTGGGGGTCTGTCAGTGCTCAAACCATATGCTGCACACTGCATCAAATTGGTCTGCATTTTTGTCATCTTAGTAGGAAGCCTCTTCTAAAGATGATGCAAACAGTTTGCTGAAGACAAGCAGACTAAGGACATGGATTACTAGAACCAAGTCCTCTGGTCTGATGAGACCAAGATAAACGTATTTGGTTCAGATGGTGTAAAGATGGTGTAAAGCATGTGTGGGGGCAACCAGGTAAGCAGTACAAAGACAAGTGTGTCTAGCCTACAGTCAAGCATGGTGGTGGGAGTGTCATGGTCTGGGGCTGCATGAGTGCTGCCGGCACTGGGGAGCTACAGTTCATTGAGGGAACCATGAATGCCAACATGTACTGTGACATACTGAAGCAGAGCATGATCCCGTCCCTTTGGACACTGGGCCACAGGGCAGTATTCCAACATGATAACGACACCAAACACACCTTCAAGACAACCACTGCCTTGCTAAAGAAGCTGAGGGTAAAGGTGATGGACTGGCCAAGCATGTCTCCAGACCTAAACCCTATTGAGCATCTGTGGGTCATCTTCAAGCGGAAGGTGGAGGACCAGAAGGTCTCTATCATCCACCAGCGCTGTGAGGTTGTCATGGAGGAGTGGAAGAGGACTCCAGTGGCAACCTGTGAAGCTCTGGTGATCTCCATTCCCAAGAGGGTTAAGGCAGTGCTGGAAAATTTTGGTGGCCGCACAAAATATTGACACTTTGGGCCCAATTTGGACATTTTGTTGCCAGCGGTTTAGACATTAATGTGTTGAGTTATTTTGAGGGGACAGCAAATATACGCTGTTATACATGCTGTACACTCACTACTTTACATTGTAGCAAAGTGTAATTTGTTTAGTGTTGTCACATGAAAAGATTTAAGATATTTACAAAAATGTAAGCAGTGTACTCACTTTTGTGAGATGCTGTACGTCCAAAGAGTAAACCTTTGATCGCAAGCTGTTGGTTGCAGTGTGGGTTGTTGTACAGCCAGCGACTGGCTTTAAACTCGAAAGTGATGTGGCAGCTCCATAGGTGCCGATCACTTTCACACAGCCGGCCAGGTGGTGCCACTCCTGCTTGCATCCCCCCTCCTGTGGTTCCCGGGCTGTCCTGTGCTTACTGACACCCAGGAACATATTCGCTGGTGGGGGGAGAGAGACTGCAGTAAGACCGAGGCAAATCCATGCCTCAATCTCACATGCAAACTATGAAACCAGTATTGATGTCACTTCTGGTTTCATATGCACCATTTCCTGGCCAGTGCAACCAGGAGACACATCTAACCAAGTCAATCTGTGCTTGGTTAGATGGTGTGAAGGGCAGGGGAGACATTGGGGGTCTATTAGACCCATAATGTCTCCAAAAAGAATATCTGTCACCTACCCAGTGCTATCATATTGGGGGCTAGTCAATCACGTAAAAATAAATAAAAAAATAAAAATAAAAGAAGTAAAAAGAAAATGATAATGAAATATATTAAAATGTAAGAAAAAATTGCCAAAACACCCGTTGCCCCCACACACCTGTGCAAACACAAACAGAAGCCCAGGATGTGTAAGTGTATGAAAACTGCGGTCGAACCACACATGTGACATATTGGCATGAACATAGGCGTGCTCAGGGGGCGTGCCAGGTATGCCTGGGCACACCCTAATCACTATGTTCAGTGCCGATTCCCCCTACTGCCTGGGCTTCCCCCATGTTGCCCCGCCCAACAGTACTGCTGGCTTCCCTCCTCTCCTCTTCCCCCAGCTGCTGCAGAGGATGTTTCAGGATGGGGGAAGGGGCTAGTAAATATGTCATTTACCAGTGCCTTCTTTTTTTTTTTTAAATAACACAGTGAACACTCTCACTCACTGTATTCATTCATAACTGAAGCATGGTAAACTGTGTTTACTACGCTTCAGTTTGTGAATGAACAGGAAGCTGCAAAGCACTTCCTATTCATTCACTATCCCGTGCAGCTGAAGCTGCAGAGAAACTTATGTGTGTTTGAGCTTTGGGGTACACACCCTAATGCAATAGGCTGTGCACACCTATGCCCATGAACATCAGAGTGAGAACAATAATTCTAGCACAAGAGCTTCTGATGGGCTATAACGGCTTTTAAAACGTCACCTATGGTGATTTTTGGGCACCATAGTTTTTGGCGATATCGCGGGCGCACGCAATTTTAAAACATGGAGTGTTTGGTATCTATTTACTCGATGCAACCTCCTCTTTCATATTTTAACCAAAAATGTGTATTATATGGTATGGTTTTTTACACAGTTGTGCAAATATCACATTAAAAATTTTTTTGCAAATATCACTTTTTTATTCTACAGGGCCTCTGCTTTCAGAAAATATATAATTTTCTAGGGGTTTATGTAAATTTATTGCTATAAATTAGGATTTTTAGATGTATGCGACAAAGAAAAAAAATTGCTCTGGAGCCGAATTGGTTAAGAGTTTTTGCTTTAGCCAAAGGAAAATGCTAGGTGGACGAGACCAGTTTTTACAGTCTAAAGAATGCCTAAAATACACCTGATTGGTAATGATTGATTCAAGCTTTTACAGGTGTTCCCAATGAAGTCTACGGGGCAGAAGTGCCACAATCTGCCTCAAAAGTAACTCATGTAGCTTTTAGAGCTTTTAAGCTAGAAGCATGTGAGCGCTCACTTGATCTAGCACGTGAGCGTTCAAATGTTCACCACTAATGCCCCGTACACACGTGCAGATTATCTGAAGACTTTTGTCTTCAGATTTACCTTTTCTATGTAGTGCAAGGGCCTGCCGGATTGCATACAAATTGAAAGTGTTTAGGTTTGACCTCATATTATATGGTTTTGGTAAGTCTACAGACAAAAGTCTTCAGATAATCTGCACGTGTGTATGGGGCATTAGTTACAAATAAATTGTGTTTGCTGAGACACTTCGTACTTTGGGCTTGGAGCTACAAAATGCTCAGGTGTGACTGAGTAGAAAGAAAATCTTGGGGAGTGGAGGGTTGGTAAATAAAACCGCTGCTCCCAGTTCTCTAGACATAAGAATCATTTACCCCACTGCAAGGGAGGATTTTTACCTTCTCCGGAGTTGGGATTTAAGCACAGTGGACATGCATGCTTAAATGTATTAGCAGCTCGCTATTTAGTTTCATTTGTTGCCTGGCACTGTTTTTTGAATAAGAACTCTGCAGGCACAGATTTAATGATACTCAAGCACAGCAGGCACAACAAACAAAATATTTTGAGCATCTTTTTTAGTAGATCAGCGAAACTGTATATTACCAAGCTGCTCTGAAGAAACTGACACAAATGTTAATAGGTTATATATATATATATATATATATATATATATATATATATATATATATATATATATATATATATAAAGGTTTGCTACAGTTTAGTTTAAATAAATATTATTCTACTTTGACTTTAGTGTGACAGTATTGGCACAAATTGGTAATATGTGCTAAGTGTTCTACAGCTACCCTGGGGTGCTTTAGTATGGGAGCTGCATTGCACTGGTAGTTTGCCTCTTAAAGTTGAACTACACTGTATCCGAGCGCCAAAAAAACAAAAACACTATTTAATTCATTTAAAATATTAAAAGCAAACCCCCACCCATCCATTTCTCTATGTTTTATTTTAATGAGAAATCACTTTGAAAAAAAAAAAAAAAACATAACATTTCTAGCCATGGCCATCTTGAGTAAGGGTATATGATTCATTTATTTCCTGGAATCCATCTGCCCTTAGCTCAGGCATGCATGCAGAAGGTTGTGCTTAGCTGAGAAAGCCCCTCCTTCCCTCCTTAAAGCGGAGTTCCAGCCTCTTCGGTGTTTATTAAAAGTCAGCAGCTACAAAAATAAACACACACTCCCCTGTCCCATGATCCAGTGATGCGGCCGCTCCTCCGCCTCTCCTCTCGGCAGCACCGGCATCACTAGTGTGGGCACCCGGCTGTGACAGCTTGCGGCTTCACAGCCGAGTCGCTCTGCGTGTCTTTAACCACTTGCCGACCGCCAGAAGTACATATACTGCGGCGGTCAGCCCCGTGCAGGCAAAGTGACATACCGGTACATCACCCGCTTGCTCACTGGGATCCCCTCACGTGTGACCTCGCGGACCTGATGTCCACCGGTCACTCGTGATCATCGGTTACAGAGGGAGAAAGGCAGGCGGCTAATGTAAACAAAGCCGCCTCGAACGGTGAATGTTCTGATGGTCCGACCAATATATTGTTTTTGCACGGGCATGTAATTAAATATACCACACGCGTGGTTGTACATGTGGCAAAAAATGTGATGTGATAAATTGTGTCGGTGATAGTAGACTGGAAGGTCAAAAATTTCCTTCTACAGTCTGCATTCCATTTGCAAACATTACATCTTTTGCAAGGAAAGAAACCATATTGGAATGGCATGGTGTGCTGTCAATTTACAAATTCTATCAGCTGTTTTCCCTGACTCTTAAGGCTATAAATATATGGTATGTTGATTCAGGCACCAGGCTAATTCCTTTGAGGATGTTATTTTTAAGGAAACGCGTTAGGAGTATCATGAGTGCCTATATTTACTGAATGCTTCTTACCATCTGACAATTTGTAAGTGTATTTCTTTTATTTACAATAAATTGCCCATACGGTATCACGCTATGGTGTCTCTTTGGTTTATCCCTTTACACATATCCATGAGTGAAGATTCCTAGGCATTTCCGTGTGGAGCAGTTTGATGACATTTACCTATATCTGTGATCCAGTGACACTGCAGAGGTCCCCATCATTCGGTACTGAGGATGCCTGTACATTCAGCCTGTATGAACCATTTGCGGTACGGTATTTTGGGTCCATACAATCTGGTGAGCATATCTGTATTCTTTTTGTGTGGGATTAATCACCTATTCAAGTCATCATTTTCTTGTGTGGGACTTATTATCCTTTTAAGTCACTATTTTTTCTTCACGGACTTATTGGACTTTTTATATGTTTTTTTTTTAACCACTTGCCGCCCGCCCACCGTCAAATGACGGCGGGACGGTGCGGCCATTGTTCTGGGCGGACGTCATATGACGTCCGCCCATTCAAGCAGGGCAGGAGCGCGATCGCGTGCGCGCCGCCCTGCACTGCCGGTGTCGGTGTGTCCCCGGGACACAGCCCGTCACCGGCAGGGGGGAAACAGCCAATGGGCATGGCTGTTTCCCACGTGATCGGCTGTGTTCCAATGACACAACCGATCACAATAGAGGAGCCCGGGAGATGACCACGCATGCGCGATCGGGAGCACGCAGCGCGGTTATGTCGGTGGCACTGTGTTCCGTAGGAACACAGCTGTCACCGGCAGTAGTAAACAGTCACTGACAGTGACTGTTTACTATGTGATCGGCTGTGAATCCATTCACAGCCGATCACAAAATGTAAACAAAGAGCAGTAACTCACTGTTACTAGCTCTTCTCCCCTCATACAGTTTCCAGTGTGAGGGGAGAAGAGCTAGAAATAGTGAGTTACTGCTCTGTGTACCTGTAAAAGTAAAAGCACACTAAAATCACACTAATAAAGGTCCCCCCCACACAGTCCTCAGCCCCCCTAATGTCACCTGTCACCCAACAGTCACCTCATCAGTGCCCAGAAATTGACACCCATAACGTTCACATGTGAGCGCAGCGATCGCAGGCAGAATCACAGCGATTCTGCCCGCGATCCGGAAATCATTGCAAATTGCGGGACGCCTGTGCGTTGCCCGTTTTTTGCAATAGCACCCCAAACGCTGTGTGATGTTGCAGCCATTTCCACCTGCCGAATCGCGGTAACATCGCGCAAACAACGCATGACGCCCAAAAAAGGTACAAGAGCTTCTTTGGGGCGCCATGCGTTGTTTGTGTGATGTTACCTCGATTCGGCAGGCGGAAATCGCAGCAACATCGCACAGCATTTGGGGTGCTATTGCAAATCACGGGCAACGCACAGGCGTCCCGCAATTTGCAATGATTTCTGGATCGCGGGCAGAATCGCAGTGATTCTGCCCATGATCGCTACGCTCACATATGAACGTAGCCTAAAGTTCACCGGTCACCAGAGACTGCCATCAGTACCGCCGTGCACCATCGCCCGTCACCTGTCACCCATCAGTGACCATCGCCCGTCACCTGTCACCCCATCAGTCATCGTCATCTGTCACCCTATCAATCATCGTCACTTGTCACCCCATCAGTGATCGTCACTTGTCACCCCATCAATCATCGTCACATGTCACCCCTTCAGTAATTGCCATCTGTCACCCCATCAATCATCGTCACTTGTCACCTCATCAATCATCGTCACCTGTCACCTCATCAATCATCATCACCTGTCACCTCATCAATCATCGTCACCTGTCACCCCATCAGTCATCGTCACCTGTCACCCCATCAGTCATTGTCACCTGTCACTACATCAGTCATCGTCACCTGTCACCCCATCAGTCATCGTCACCTGTCACCCCATCAGTCATCGTCACCTGTTTGCCATATACATGCAATCACTTACTGACCGCCTAACGACTATATGCGTCGGCCATTAAAAGCTAAATACTGGGGTTATGGCAGCAGATAGCCCCCATAACCCCGGTATTTTTTGAAACGGCGGGGGGTCAGCTTTCAGATAAGGGTGGTCCCAGTGGCGGATTCGCCGCGGAATTACCCTTACGGTGCAGGGGAAGAGGTGCCCCCCCCCCCTCCCGCGGCATCCCAGACGTTTTCCCAGCTTACCGGTGTAACGTGAGAATTACCTACCCCGTGAGAAAAACCTACCCTGGCAGTGCGCATGCTCACAGCCCCTAGTGCGCATGCGCAGTAGTATGAAATGAAGATTGTTCCGTGAAAAAAACCTGCCATCGCGGCGGGTACGTTAAAACAGCTGGCCTGCAATATGAGTAAGCTCCGTTCCGGTCCCTGTCACTTCCCTGATCTTGTCTACTAAATATAAAAGCGGCTCTCGGCTCCGTGATTAATGTTGTCATACAGCCGCCGCCGGTTTTATTTTTAGTAGCCAAGACCAGGGAAGTGTCAGGGATAGCAGCGGAGATGACTCATATTTCTGGCGAGCTGTTTTAATGTAAACCGCCGCGTTACAGACACTTTCGTACACCGGAAGTGACGAGGGGTAGGTTTTTCTCACGGGTAGGTAATTCTCACGGAACACCGGACCCGCCGGCAGCGGGGAAAACTATCCGGTCCCAGATCCTCAGAGACAGGAAGTCGAGTGAGGGCAAGATGGCCCTCACTCGACTCTATGGTCTTGGAGGACCGGAGCTACGTCAAAAGACGTTGCCTAGCAACCGGTTTAAAGGGCCACTTTTTTTTCTTTCTTTTTTTTTTTCCTCTTTCAACAATTTTTTAGTGTAGTTGTGAGGTGTGAGGTCTTTTTGACCCCAGATCTCACAATAAAGAGGACCTGTCATGCCTATTTCTATTACAAGGGATGTTTACATTCCTTGCAATAGGAATAAAAATGATCAAAACATTTTTTTTTTAAACTGTGTAAAAATAAAAAAATAATAAATAAAATAAATAGGAAAAAAAAAATTAAAGCGCCCTGTCCCGGTTAGCTCGCGCGCAGAAGCAAACGCATACGCAAGTCCCGCCCACATATGTAAACAGTGTTCAAACCATACATGTGAGGTATCGCCGCGATCGTTAGAGCGAGAGCAATAATTTGAGCCCTAGACCTCCTCTGTAACTCTAAGCTAGTAACCTGCAGAAATTTTTAAAATGTTGCCTATGGGGATTTTTAAGTACCAAGGTTTGGCGCCATTCTGTGAGCATGCGCAATTTTGAAGCATGACATGTTGGGTATCTAATTACTCGGCGTAACATTGTCTTTCACATTATGGGAAAAAATTGGGCTAAATTTACTGTTTTCTTATTTTTTAAAAAAAATCGCATTTGGAAGACTGCTGCGCAAGTATGGTGTGATAAAAAATATTGCAACGATCTCTATTTTATTCTCTAGGGTCTCTGCTAAAAAAAATATATAATGTTTGGGGGTTCCAAGTAGTTTTCTAGCAAAAAAAATGATTTTAGCTTGTAAACACCAAGTGTCAAAAATAGGCCCAGTCTTAAAGTGGATAAATGGACAACTTTGTGTAAAGCGCTACTTGGATGTTAGGCCTATGTATGTGGCCAGGCTGTGAAAAAGTGTTACACATGTGGTATCGCCATACTCAGGAGGAATAGCAGAATGTATTTTGGGGTGCAATTTTTGCTATGTACATGCTATGTGTTAGAAATATTGCATAAATGGACAGCTTTGTGTAAAAAAAAAAGTGTTTTCATTTTCTTTCCACATTTTCCAAAAACTTGTGGAAAAAAAATGACAAATTCAAAAGACTCATTATGCCTCAAAAATTATACGTTGGGCTGTTTGCTTTCCAAAATGGGGTCATTTTATTGGGGTTTCCATTGTCCTGGTGCTCCAGGGCCTTCAAAAGTACGATAGGTTGTCAGGAAATTATATGTGTAATTTGTGCTCCTAGAATGCCGGACGGTGCTACTTGGATATTAGGCCTCTGTATGTGGCCAGGCTGTGAAAAAGTCTCACACATGTGGTATCGCCATACTCAGGAGGAGTAGTAGAATGTGTTTTGGGGTGTAGTTGCAAGTATACATATGCTGTGTGAGAGAAATAACCTGTTAATACGTCAATTTGTAAAAAAAAAAAAATCTTCATTTTGCAAAGAGTTGTGGGAAAAAATGACAACTTCAAAAAACTCACCATGCCCCTTATTAAATACCTTGGAATGTCTACTTTCCAAAAAGGGGTCATTTGGGGGGTATTTGTACTTTCCTGACTTTTTAGTGTCTCAAGAAATGAGATAGGCCTTCAGTACATCAGGTGTGGTCAAGTGTGATCAATTTTCAATGATTAGCACCATAACTTGTGGACTCTATAACTTTCACAAAGACCAAATAATATACACTTATTTGGGTTATTTTTACCAAAGATAAGTAGCAGTATAAATTTTGGCCAAAAATTGTGAAGAAAAATTACTCATTTGCTAAATTTTATGACAGAAACAAAGAAAAATGCGTTTTTTCACAATATTTTCAGTCTTTTTTTATTTATAGCACAAAAAATAAAAAACCCAGTAGTGATTAAATACCATCAAATAAAGCTCTATTTGTGTGAAAAAAAGGACCCAAATTTTTTATGGGTACAGTGTTGCATGACTGAGTAATTGTCATTCAAAGTGTGAGAGCGCTGAAAGCTGAAAATCAGTCTGGGCAGGAAGGGGGTGAAAGTGCACTGTAGGCAAGTGGTTAAAATAATTTTCTCTAATTGTTCATGTATATATGTGTTTATATTTATTTGTACACATTCATTCGCATATTTAGCGCTGCACTATACATATATATTTCATCTGGTTACCATCACTGTCGGTTGGAGTGCTAGCAGCTATTTCACTTTTTCATCAGTGAGGATTTTTTTGGGTTAGAGCAGTTTGATACGCCATTTTTTCCTTTTTTTTCTAAGGTTCAGCTGCAAAGATTTTGCAACCCTGTTCCCAGTGTTCCCAAATTATTTGAACAGACGTGTGTGTGTGAAAAGTAATAGAATCAATTCATCTAAGCCTCGGCCACACTGGCGCAACTTGTCATGCGATTTGATCATTTTAAATCGCACGCAAAGTCGCAGCCTATTGTCCTCAATGGAAAAGGTCAAATCGGTGCGACTCAGACTCCGTTCAGGTGCGACTTGCATAGACATCTGTACATAAAGTCACACCAAAACCAAGACCAAACAGTTAATGCAAAAAAAGATATAAAGATTAACATTATATATTTGAACTTACCCACCTCAAGTCCGGATACTTTCACCCCCTTCTGGCCCAGGCCGATTTTCAGTTTCAGCACTATCACACTTTGATTGACAATTACTCAGACATGTAATACTGTACCGAAATGAATTTCTTTTTAGACAGATAGAGCTATCTATTTATGACATTGAATCACTTCTGGGTTTTTCATTTTTTGCTATAAAAGCAAAAAAAAAATACCGTAAATTTTGGGGGGAAAAAAAAGTTTTTTTCGTTTTTGTTAGAAATTTTGCAAATAAATAATCTTTCTTGAAGGTAGACCAAAATGTATTAAGCTACTTTTTGTGGTACAAAGTGTATCTTATTCTGTCTGTGTGAAAGTTATGGAGTCTACAAACTGTAGTATGTATATTCAAAAATTGATCAATCCTGATGTACTGACTTGAGGCCCTAAAATGCCAGGACAGTACACATACCCCCAAATTACCCCTTTTTGGTAAGCAGACAGCTCAAGGTATTTAGTAGGAGGAATGGTGAGTTTTTTTCCCAATATTTTTTTGGAAAATTATAAAAAGTAAATAAAATGTGTTTGTTTTTTTCACAAAGTTGTCGTTTTAACAAGTTATTTCTCACACACAGCACGGTTATACTTACAAACACACCCCAAAACTCATTCAGCTACTCCTTCTGAGTATGACAATAACAAATGAGTGGGACTTTTTAACAGCCTAGCCACTTAGAGATGCCCAACATCCAATGAGCACCTTCAGGCATTCTAGGGGCATAAATTACACATCTCATTTCCTGACTACCCATCACATTTTTTTGATGTTTTCTGGGGGATCAGGACAGTGGACCCACTGGAATGGCGGTGATCAGGATACGGGTGTGGTGGTGATCAGGACCAACTGGTATAGCCATAATCAGGATGCACTGGTATAGCCGTGATCATGAAGCACTGGTATGGCGGTAATCAGGACGTGGTGTGGCGATGATCAGGACCCACTGGTATGGCCGTGTTTAGGACGTGGCATGGAGTTGATTAGGACATGGTATGGCGATGATGTGGACCCACTGGTATGGTGATCAGGACCCACTGGTATGGAGGGATCAGGACCCACTGGTATGGTGATTAGGACACACTGGTATAGTAGTGATCAGGACCCACTGGTATGGTAATCAAGGCACACCAAATGATGATTGGGTCACACTGTCTGGGTAAACAGGACCGAGTGACAGGTAGCAGTGATCAGGGACAATGGGGTGGATGGCAGTGTGGTAAAACAGATTTGAAAATACCTTACAGGCTCTGGTTAACAGCTCTTTCTCCTCTTACAAACAGATCACTATGTGAGGAGGAGGAGCCAGAAGCTGCATCATTTGGCTCCTGTTTACATTTTCACAGTGTCCTGATTGGACACCATGATCACATGGCCCTCCTGTCCTAAGTCTTTTCTATAGCATGGACACTTCCTATTGGCTGTCTATAGCCTGAGTCCAGAAAAAAGCCTGCAGGCAACAATGTCAGTGCAAGTGGACCATTGAGGACTGGCCAGCATGGGCACTTCTGCTGCACTGTGTTAAAATGTTAACAGTCCATATTTCTATTGCACACATACTTGGAATAGGCTCTCAAAAGTATTGGGAGCTGCAGCGACCACCAGCTGGATACTGGAGCATACACGACAGAATGTAAATGTTCGCTAGCACATCAAGGATCTTCAATTGCTTCCAAACGATTTTTATTGAAGAACCATTACATCACAAAAAGTGTAGTGCAATTTCAGTTGCGTCCAAACTGTTTTTATTGAAGAAAGATTACAAAAAGCGTAGTGCAAAGTTTCAGAGCCAGCAGGGTCCCTTCATCAGGCATGTGATAAATGCATACAGTTGTGCAGAGCAGTTAAATAAACATCCACCAATCGGGAGCAGATTGTAATGTGATCATTCTTCAATAAAAAATGTTTGGATGCAATTGAAGATCCATGGTGTGCTGGCAAATAATAACATTCTGTATTACAATGTTATTCATATGTATATTGAGGTTGTTGTTCTGTTAGTGATTGAAGAGCCAAGCGACCCATCGTGATTTTGTTCTGGTTTATTCATTTACAGGATTTCCCCAAATTAAACACAGTGTTGTATTGTTGACACGTTAATTGCCCTGTACAAAAACTGTAAATGGTAGCAACCTTCAGTCACACGATCCTTCCTATTAATTCTAAATAAATAGGCCAATAAGGCCAATTTGCAAGCTTTTGTTAAAAAAAGCATGGGTAACTGAGCATTGCCACTCTCTCTACCCTTCAGCGAGAAGAGGGTCTAATGCAGCTTGAAATTGAAAGTACAAAAATCTTTAAAGTGATTGTAAAGGCTTGTTTTTTTCCTATAAAAATAACAAACATATTTTACTTACCTGTTCTGTTGCAGTGGTTTTGCACAGAGCGGCTCAGATCCTCCTCTTCTCAGGTCCCTTTTCTTCTCTCCTGGCCCCCTCCCTTCTGTTCAGTGCCGCCACAGCAAGCAGCTTGCTGTGGGAGAACCTGAGCCGATTCACAGCTTCCTGTGTCCATTCAGACATGGAGCCCCGACCCGCCCCCTCTCTCTCCTGATTGGCTATCGGATTTTGATTGACAGCAGCGGCAGCCAATGCTGCTGCTGTGTCTCAGCCAATCAGGAGAGAGAATCTCGGACAGCTGAGACACGTGTGGACATCACTGGACAGAGAGGGACTTCAGGTAAGTGTTTCCCCCTCTGTGCCCTGACCAAGAGAATCATGGCTGCTGAGCCCTGATCACTGTGGTCCGCCTGTGTGCCTCCGTCATCCGCAGCTCTTCAGTTCTCCTCTCCCCCTCCCTCCCTGCCTGTCAGCTCTGTGTCTGTGTCTCTGTCTCGGCACACCCCTCCTGCCCCTATTAGTATGTCACTGTCAGCCCCTTTATTATATCAAGGCATACCACACTGTATGAGTGTTTTATTAAAACAAAGCTTTTAAATACCTTTCATAGCTATCTTCAGGTCAGTCAAGTTACTCCCGGCGGTCTCTTTCTACGATCCAGAGCTACAGTGTGAGAGGCTGACATCAGAGTGAGATCTCGGCCCCTCCTGCTGTAGTCCAGGGATGAGAGTAGCTGACCAGCCGGGAGTCACATGACCAGCCCGAAGATAGCTGTAAAAAGGTATTTACAAGCTTTGTTTTAATAAAAACACTTATACAGTGTGGTATGTCTAGATATAATAGAGGGGCTGGCATTGATATCCATTTGAAAGTGGAAGTGTATGAGTCAGCGCTGCCCTCAGTGTCAAAAAAACTTTTCAATATATATAAATAAATGAATATTCACATAAATAACAGTGATATTCATTGTTGTGGTAACAACCACTTTAAAATTGCACATCAGGTTGCAGTACTATGCATTCCTTTGTAAGTGATATTTTTTTACAAACAGCAGCTGAGGCTAATGCCACTAAATGACAGATCCCTGATGGCTTATGTTTGTCAATAACCCACGGGATATATCATTTACTGACAGTAGCACTACTGCCACTAAATTACAGACCCCATGGTATACAAACACAAACGATCAAGGGAAACTGGGTGACATCATTGACCTTATATGGTTATGACCATATTCGGTTAATGATGTCACCAGTCATCCCTGGCCCTTTTGTTAACATACAGAAGCTAGTGGTGATCTATCCTTTGAGACGAGAGTAGCAGCAGTTGAACACCATTGTGTTGACAGGTTATCATGGATGTTTACAGCTGGATGACATGATTGACATTTGATTTAAATCAGGGGGACATTGTTTATTTCTTTTAATAAAGAACTTTTCTATGGTGTTGGTGTTTTTTTTTACTATTTACATTTTATCCAAAAATTTGTAACAAGGAGTAATAAATGTACCTTATAACCCGCCAGGTCCAGAGGCAACTTCCAGATACCAAGGAGTTCCCCCCACAGATCCACACATTCCTTTTAGAGGACAGGATGTGGAGATGAGGTCCTTGTCTCTATCAACATGGGGATAAGGTTCCTTGCAAGTGAGAACATTTTATCGCCTCCCCCTCTAAAGGTCACCTCCCTTTTTTAAATGCATGTGGCCTGGTATGATATAGGAAGGGGATGTACATTCGCTGGCCGCACTTTCCTGGATAGCCAGGCTGCAAGCCAGGATAATGGTCTTTTATGAATTTCTAGGGGGGCCCATATGAAGTTTTTTTTCTTAAAGGGCCATCACACCATTTAAAAAATGTTGGAAGGTCTCCTTAAAGGTTGTCCCCATCATCAACATGATGATGGGGACAAGGGCATTTTTCCCATTTCCTGTCCCCTAAAAGAGATGTGGGGGGTCTAAGGGTGGACTTACTGCTACTTTAGAATAAGGGGGGCCTCCCATATTTCCCCCCTCTCTCCTATGTGAATGCATACGGGATACATAGTATTCCTTGCTCCTTATTCTCAAGAACAATATGAAAAAGTAGATAAAAACACCAACACGGTTAAAAAAAAAAGTATTTTATTGCAAAAAGAAATAATAAAAAAATAAATAAAACCACAATAATATTGTCAAGCAATGTAGATCCACATAAATCATGATAAATGGCACCTGGCATTGTTGACCATGCCGACTACAATTTTTCATATATAGTGTGCTTCGGTACCATTTACTGATCACCCTTAACATAGCTTTCAGAATTAACGCTGTCTGGCCCCCAATTTAACATAGCTTTCAGAATTAACGCTGTGTGGCCCCCAATTTATAGTTACACCAGATGTTTCAGCTTTATTAATCATAACCAGCATTGCATCACCCATGAAGCAACCATGGTAGATAGCTGAGGTCTGGTCTTTTTGAGGCACAAACTCTGAATTTGTTTCATGTTTTCTTGCTTATCTTGCTATTTTACCTTCACAGAATGGGCACAGCTGGCATCTGATAGTGGAGTTTGATGGCCCTGAATGATTGCAGTGCCCAGATTATTATCTCTGACTGGCTCTTTATGATCAGTGATGTACAATTGGAGACTAAAGAAAAAAAAAAGGTTTGATGTGCTGGACTGTAAGTGTAAGGTAATAGGAATGTTAGATTGTAAACTGCAGATAAAGCTTAAAAATTGAGATGCCGAGAAACTTTAAGACATATATGTAGTTCAAGTAGTGAGGAAAGCAGAATCTGAAGTTGGATGTCATTGGGTGCATGTCATGCAAGGAAGATGTGATGGTGTGAGAATGGGATAGAGTGTAACAAATGACAGCTCCATGCAACTGGAAATAAGCTGTTTGTTGTTTTTAAAAGGGGTCAGGAGTTGAGTGATACCCACTCTTTATCTTATATTTCAGCAGTAAATGTTATGCTACCATGCCTTTATGTAAGCGTGTTTAAAGCTGCAGGCATATGTAAAAAAAAAATACACAAAATACAAAAAACATACAACAAAATACAACATACAAAATACATTTATGCATTTGTTACAAAAAAAAAATATCTAGACTGACATGAAGTAAAATGAATTGCAGTGAACACATTTTTTTACTTAAAACATCCAATTTCTTACAGACGGGGTGAGTAGAGGAGGGGATTCCCTCCATAAGGGATGCTCACTTCTCCCCCCACAGTATAGCCTTTATTGTCGTTCACAATGTGGGTTCTCCTCCCCCCTTTTTCTTATCTTAAAAGTTTTTACGTTAATGCAAATTCCTACTGGTCAACTTTTGATGGTCAGTATGTATCTTTACAGATTACTATTAAAGTGATTTCTAAGTTAATGCTGTATGCCCCCTGCGTCACGGTTTTGCACTATATTTACTCTTAGATGATTCAAGCGAGGCCGACTGTGGTCCTTATTTCTACCTCTTTACCTTTGTAAAACACTTTAAAAAAAAAAACTATTGAAACAGAAAACATCTAATTACTAGTGATAGAATATTTATTTATTTAAAAATTTATCTGATATTCTTGTTATAAGTAGAGTGGTTAACAAAAATCAATGTTACTGTAAAGCTGGCTACACATGTTATAATCTGAACACTCAAACTCCTTTAAATGTTTACATTTACAAACAATTATATAGTGCAAGGACCGTGCTGTACATAATTGTCGATAAACCTACTGTATATATGTATGTATATATATATATACAGTATATATATAGTCAGGTCCATAAATATTGGGACATCAACACAATTCTAATCTTTTTGGCTCTATAATGGATTTGAAATGAAACAAACAAGATGTGCTTTAACTGCAGACTTTCAGCTTTAATTTGAGGGTATTTACATCCAAATCAGGTGACAGGTGTAGGAATAACAACAGTTTGTATATGTGCCTTCCACTTTTTAAGGGACCAAAAGTAATGGGACAATTGGCTGCTCATCTGTTCCATGGCCAGGTGTGTGTTATTCCCTCATTATCCCATTTACAAGGAACAGATAAAAGGTCCAGAGTTCATTTCAAGTGTGCTATTTGCATTTGGAATCTGTTGCTGTCTGAATATGAGATCCAAAGAGCTGTCACTATCAGTGAAGCAAGCCATCATTAGGCTGACAAAAAACAAAGCAAACCCATCAGAGAGATAGCAAATCAACTGTTTGGAACATCCTTAAAAAGAAAGAATGCACCGGTGAGCTCAGCAACACCAAAAGACCCGGAAGACCACAGAAAACAACTGTGGTGGATGACCGAAGAATTCTTTCCCTGTTGAAGAAAACACCCTTCACAACAGTTGGCTAGATCAGGAACACTATCCAGGAGGTAGGTGTATGTGTGTCAAAGTCAATAATCAAGAAAAGACTTCACCAGAGTGAATACAGAGGGCTCATCACAAGATGTAACCATTGGTGAGTCTCAAAAACAGGAAGGCCAAATTAGAGTTTGCCAAACAACACCTAAAAAAAGCCTTCACAGTTTTGCAACAACATCCTATGGACAGATGAGACCAAGATCAACTTGTACCACAGTGATGGGAAGAGAAGAGTATGGAGAAGGAAAGGAACTGCTCATGATCCAAAGCATACCACCTCATCAGTGAAGCATGGTGGTGGTAGTGTCATGGCGTGGGCATGTATGGCTGCCAATGGAACTGGTTCTCTTGTATTTATTGATGATGTGACTGCTGACAAAATCAGCAGGATGAATTCTGAAGTGTTTCAGGCAATATTATCGGCTCATATTCAGCCAGAATGCTTCAGAACTCATTGGACGGCGATTCACAGTGCAGATGGACAATGACCTGAAGCATACTTGAAAGCAACCAAAGAGTTTTTTAAGGGAAAGAAGTGGAATGTTATGCAATGGCCAAATCAATCACCTGACCTGAATCCGATTGAGCATGCATTTCACTTACTATAGACAAAACTGAAGGGAAAATGCCCCAAGAACAAGCAGGAACTGAAGACAGTTGCAGTAGATGCCTGGCTGCATCACCAGGGATGAAACCCAGCATCTGGTGATGTCTATGCGTTCCAGACTTCAGGCTGTAATTGACTGCAAAGAATTTTCAACCAAGTATTAAAAAGTGAAAGTTTGATTTATGATTGTTAATCTGTCCCATTACTTTTGGTCCCTTAAAAAGTGGGAGGCACATATACAAACTGTTGTAATTCCTACACCGTTCACCTGATTTGGATCTAAATACCCTCAAATTAAAGCTGAAAGGCTGCAGTTAAAGCACATCTTGTTTGTTTAATTTCAAATCCATTGTGGTGGTGTATAAAGCCAAAAAGATTAGAATTGTGTCGATGTCCCAATATTTATGGACCTGATATATATATATATATATATATACAGTATATATATATATATATTTCAAATGAATGAGGTATATAGTACACCGAAATTTAAGCCGTAGTGCCGTCGCCAGGGATTAGGCCGAAGGATTACTATACGTAGATAAATAAACAGCAATAGGCTGTAGTACCAAATTCTTTTATTGTTTGAACAAATTTGTTACATTACAAAATCATTTTGCCAACAATTTCAAACTGTACACACAGCCCTTCATTAGGCCAACAAGATGTTCACTATATTACCAAAAGTATTGGGATGCCTGCCTTTACACGCACATGAACTTTAATGCTATCCCAGTCTTAATCTGTAGGGTTTAATATTGAGTTATCTCACCCTTTGAAGCTATAACCACTTAAACTCTTCAGAGAAGGCTGTCCACAAGGTTTAGGAGTGTGTCTATTAATGTTTTATCAGACTGAGGTCAGGACTCTGTGCAGGCCAGACAAGTTCCTCCACCCCAAACTCGCTCATCCATGTCTTTATGGACCTTGCTTTGTGCACTGGTGCGCAGTCATGTTGAAACAGGAAGGGACCATTACCAAACTGTTCCTACAAAGTTGGGAGCATGTAATTGTCCAAAATGTCTTGGTATGCTGACGCCCTAAGAGTTCCTTTCACTAGAACTAAGGGGCCAAGCGCAACCCCTGAAAAACAACCCGACACCATAATCCCCCCTCCACCAAATGATTTTAACCAGTGCACAAAGCAAGGTCCATAAAGACATGAATGAGCAAGTTTTGGGTGGAGGAACTTGACTGGCCTGCACAGAGTCCTGACCACAACCCAGTAAAACACCTTTGGGATGAATTAGAGCAGAGACTGCAAGCCAGGCCTTCTTGCCCAACATCAGTTCCTGACCTCAAAAATGCGCTTCTGGGGGAATGGTAAACATTCCCATAGACAGACTCCTAAGCCTTGTGCACAGCCTTCCTAGAAAAGTTGAAGCTGTTATAGCTGCAAAGGGTGGGCCAACTCAACATTGAACCCACCAGACTAAGACTGGGATGCCATTAAAGTTTGTGTGGGTGTAAAAGCAGGTGTCCCAATACTTTTGGTAATAAAGTGTATATGACAGACTTGTCAACAGAACTTTTTATGTACTCCTGCTTACCAAGTATCAATACAATTCAAATAAAGTAACCCAATTAACTAACCAAAGACCATATCAAAACTTACACATGTGAGCAAGGTGCAACATGCTGTGCCGTGGGCAGTGAACACACAGGAGTTTATTTACTAAAGCTAGAGAGAGCAAAACTAGTCACAATTCTGCAGAAAAAAAACAATCAGCTTCTAATCTCAGCTTCTTTAATTAAGCTTTAGCAATAAAACCTGTTTGGTTTCTCTGCAAAATTGTAACAAATTTTGCCCTCTCTAGCTTTAGTAAATAAATCCCACAGTGTCCAAGTCAGCCAAATGATTTATATTGTAAAAAGGATCAAAACAACTTAGTCAGACATGGCAGGTAGGGACACCCCTGTCCGAGCCACCTATGAATTCTGGCAACAGACTGAAAACTTGAAGATGCTGACAGCGTCTGCAACGAGGAGTGCAACACGGCCTGACCGGTCCACTCCCAAAGGTGAGGCTTCCTGATGCAGGGTAGAAGTAGTCCCTGCACTGTCCCTACTCCTCACAAACTTTTCTCTAACTCTAATTTCTGTCCCTGCCAGATGGGGAACTTCGCTAGACACTTGCATAAAGCTCGCCAAACCCAGGAGTCAGTCTTAAATAAGCTCTGCCTGAACCAAGATGCCTGCTGGAGTCACATGGGGTGCTAGTCTTTAATCAGACAGCAGTCTCCCTGTGACCGCAGGAAGTCATAGAGGAACCAAGTTCCTTACAACTTCCTTTCCCTTCTGCACTGCAGATTCGATTGAGCGCCACCTGCAGTAGGGAATACAGACTGCACCTGCCTACATGCGAACTACATATGAGGAATGAGGCAGACTGATGTTCCCCTATTGAGATTTAATAAATCCTTCCCTGTATTATTATCAAATCCAAACAAAGTTTTCTCAAACAGGCAAGGTTAAAATTAGTCTTTAGGCAACAGTTGCAAAGTAACTGTTGCTTCACAAAGTCCTCTGTTTAGAAGTAAAATGTTCCTCTGACTCCAGCAGCGTACACAATCAGGCTTTTTCTCTTAAAAACCCTGAGATCTTCACCTTCACTCAGACACAAGTGGCTTTATAGGTACCATCTTTATTTAACATTTACAAGCACTGTGGGTTTGCTAGGCCTGCCATGAAACCCCAGGTTTCTGACTTAAACCTCAGAATGATCCCTTGGATGAGGTTTGCGTTACTAAGATCTGTAAACAACCTTTTTTTTTGTCAAAAGACTATAGAAGAAACATCCTGAAAAGAAGGATTGTATCACACTAAATTCTCTCACATTGAAAAAATAAAATTCCATTCACATGTCATATGTTTAAAAGCACAAATATAAGAACAGTCAGGTTTTAAACTATTATTCCCTTAAGTGGAAGTTGCCAACCCCAACAACTTTCCTCTGCTTAGAAGAAGTAAACTAACAGTAACAATATTTTTTTACTTTCTGCTATAAAACATATCCAATAAAAAAATTTAAAAAAATCGAATTTCTTCATTAATTTATGCCAATATGTATTCTCCTACATATTTTTGCTTTAAAAATCCCAATAAGCGTATATCGATTGGTTTACGTGAATGTTAAAAAGTCTACAAATTATGGTATGAATTAATGGAATATTTTTTTATACTAGTAACGGCGGTGATCAGCAACTTATAGCAGGACTGCAATATTGCAGCGGCCAATTGGACACTAACTGACACTTTTGGCACTTCGCAGGAACCAGTGACACTAATACAGTGATCAGTGCCTAAAAAAAATGCATTGTTGCTGTACTAATGACACTGGCTGGGAAGGGGATAAACATCTAGGGCAATCAAAAGGGTTAACTGTGAGCCTAGCCAGTGTTTTTGTGTACTGTATGTGCTGCTTTTACTAGGGGAAGAGATGGATTTTATTCCCTGCTTTGCAGAAACACAAAATGCATCCCTTCCTCCCCCCTCCCAGAACAGAGATCTGCCTTGTTTACATAGGTAGATCTTCGTTCTGTGTGTTTTACACAGCAGAAGCGGGCCATGGACAGCAGGCACCCCCTATGCGGAAGTGCAGAATCACATATACAGTATCTGCGTTATACTGCACAGGAGCACTGTAGCAGTAAATCTGCTTTGGGCGTGAACAACAAGTGGTTATTTAGACTAAATTGCAACCTTTTGGTTTTTGCTTTATTTTCTCATTTTAAGTATTTTTTCATAAGATACTTGATACAGAACCTGCATGGATTCACTAAGCCGTGATTATTAGTGCTTCCAAGATCCTTATTAGTGTCAACCGCATTCTATTTTTTCTGTATATTTGTGAAAAGGAGCCTGAAGTTTCACCTGGAGTCCAAAAGAATACAAAATGTTCATATACAATATTTACTATGGTAATTACCGTATTTTTTTTTTTATTATTCCTGGCTATAATAAATAAAGAAAATACATACAAACCACAATATATTCCCCTTTAGGGAGTACTACCATTGAAATATAGTCACATACTAGCATAACAAATATAGTATATAAAATAGTTTATACTGTAAATGATAAAAGCACTCCCAGTATTGTAATGTATTTTCAGTGAGCTAAGTAAAAAAGAGCTTTGGGGAAAAAAAAATGAACACTCTAGTGAATGCTATCAGTAAATCACCAGGTGACCATTGGAATCGGCAAAGGAGCTCTTGGAGCAATTGGACATTTGTACATTTGAGTTCTTGCATTCCCTATTTATGTCTGAGTATAGCATAGGTAATGGTGTTATTTTATTAGACGCAAAGTTCCTTGGCAGTCCTCCTACCTTTCATCTGCATTATAAATGCTGATACAGGCAGAAATGGAATTCACCTACAGCGTACAGTGGGAAGATTACAAATGCTGTGTGGTTACTTGCACCAAACAGCGGTTAGGAGTATCAAGCCTTTTTAACCACTTGACCTCTGGAAGATTTACCCCCCTTCATGACTAGGCAACTTTTTGCGATAAGGCACTGCTTTATTTAAAACTGGCTATTGCACGGTCATGCAACTCTGTACCCAAATAAAATTTATGTCATTGTTTTCCCACAAATAAAGCTTTCTTTTGGTGGTATTTGATCACCACTGTGCTATTTATTTTTTGCGCTATAAACAAAAAAACACTGACAACTTTGAAAAAACAAAAATAATATTTTTTACTTTCTGCCATAAAACATATCCAATAAAAAAATTTGAAAATAATCATGTAAATTTAGGTCAATATAAATTAAGGTCAAAATGTATTCTGCTACATGTTTTTCGGAAAAAAAGAAAAATCCCAATAAGTGTATATTCATTGGTTGACGTGAATGTTATAGCATCTACAAACTTTGGGATATATACTAGACTAGAATTTGTATTTATTTATTTTACTAGTAGTGGCAGCAATCAGTGACTTATAGCGAGACTTAAATATTGCGGCATAAAATCGGACACTAACACTTTTGACACTTTTTGAGAATCAGTGAAACTAATACAGTAATTAGTGCTAAAAATTTGCACTGTCACTGTGCTAATGATCATCTAGGTCAGGGGTGTCCATACTTTTTTCAAGAGGGCCACATTTGATGAAGTGAACATGCGTGAGGGCCGACCATTTTGCCTGACCTTGTTCTTTGGACCATTAAAATTAAATGCAAATTATCTATTTTATGCAAAGTTTATTGATGGCATACTTTTCATTTCGTCACATGGATGACAAATCTAAACAGGTGTTAAAAGTACATTACATATTATTGGTAATAAAGGTTGTCTGTCAACTTTTAAGTTCAGAAAATATGAACAGGAACATGTTGTGTCCAAATATATTTATAACTGATTTAGACTAACTGACATTAACTGATATTTTACATTGTATTCATCTCAATTCAGGACATGCGTGCTCCCTCAGTCACACAAGGGTTAACCACATGTAGCACCCTACATGGTAGGTGCTAGGTAAAGTATAGTGAGTCTTGTCTGCTTATCAGCAGGGCCATGATTTTTAGCTGGGCTGTTATGTCACCCAGGTGTGGCTGTTGGGACTGGGGAGTCTCCTCACTGTGCTCCATGAGAGGGTTCTCATTGGGCGGTGGAGGAAACCAAGCCAATGGTTCATCCAGGCTTGTATCTACCCGAGAAAGGCAGATTCTGCCGCACAGCATTCTGGGAGTGGGTATAAGTTTGAGGTGGAGCACATAACGCAGCGTCTTTGGCGGGAAGCAGAGTCCCAGGAGGGAGAGTACGGCTTCCTTTCCTCCTGTCAGGAGAATTGGGTGTCCCAGGCGGCTTGTCAGAGGGGACAGAGGACTGAGCTGAGCTGCAGAGAGGATCCGGTGTGCTGAAGACCAGCGGAGCTGAGAGGGATCGAGTTTCAGAAAAGCATTCCCAGTTCGTGAGTACTGCAAACTGCCCCTGGGGGTCTGCCTAGTGAGAGGGGACCACTCGGGAGAAGGTCAGAGGGATCCGGGAGCTAGCTAGCCGGTGCAGGAGAAAAAGTAAAAGGGGGTGCCAGTGTTAACCCTGAAGTGTAACGGGGGTGCCAGAGTTTGGGCCCTGAAGTGCACAAGTGGGTGCCAGTGTGTTGACCCTGAAGAGTAAAGGGGGTGCCAATGTGTGAACCCTGAAGTGTAGAGGGGGTGCCAGCAGTTGGGCCCTGAAGTTTTCAGTGTACAGCGTGCAGTGTACAGTGTTGAGAGTTGCACCAGTAGAAGCAGTATACAGAGGCTACCTCAGTCAGGGAGGACTGGAGGAAGCAGTGTTCAGGACTTTTGAGCTACCCAGACTGTCAGAAGTCAGTTCTCAGTACAGTGAAGGACATTTGAGCTAACTAGAGTGTTAGAAGTTGAGTTTCAAGTACAGTACAGCAAGTCAGTGTTTTTGAAGTGCCAGCAAGCGTTGGTCGGCCCCCAGCCGGCGTCAAAACAGCGCTGAAAGGCATTTTTCTTCAGGTGCCCTATTTTTTACCTAGTTGAGCCAGAGGAGTATCCCACTCATTGCCTTCTCCCATCCCCAATATAAAATAAACAAAACTAACCAAAGATGCCGGACTGGTCTTTGACTCAAATCTCACAATGCCCAATGCCTTTAAAATCTGCTACACACATATAAGCGCTATATGAACCCACCAATGATGATTAATGATGACAGCAATAATAATCATGAATGATGCCAATGTATTTTTCCAAATTACCTGTGGGGCCCTACTTAAGCGGCCCGCGGGCCGCAATTGAACATGCCTGGATTTTAGACATGCCTGATCTAGGGTGATCAAAGCGTTAATTGTGTGCCTTGCCAGTGTTTTGATGTACACTGTGTGATGTTTTTACTAGTTAATGATTTAGAGGAACACCAAATCCATTCCTTCCCCCCCCCTGTCAGAACAGCGATCTACCTTTTTTACAATGGCAGATTGCCATTCTGTGTTCTTTACCGACGATGGGGGGATGCCGGAGGACATAGTTACATAGTTAAATAGTTTGTGAGGTTGAAAAAAGACATCAGTCCATCCAGTTTAACCTATGATGTGTGTGTGTTTGCTGTTAACCGTACATTGTATACCCCTGTATGTTGTGGTCTTTAAGGTGCCCATCTAATAGGTTTTTGAAACTATCGATGCTCCCTGCTGATACGACTGCTTGTGGAAGAGAATTCCACATCCTTACTGCTCTGACAGTAAAGAACCCCCTACGTATTTTAAGGTTAAACCGTTTTTCCTCTAGTTTTAGTGAGTGGTCACGTGTCTTATTGTATTCACTTTCTCTGAAAAGTATGCTAGGGTCGCCAGTACAGTATTTGTACATTGATATCATATCCCCCCTCAATCGTCTCTTCTCCAGAGAGAATAAGTTCAGTGCTTGTAGTCTTTCCTCATAGCCGATGTCCTCCATTCCCCTAATTATTTTTGTTGCCCTTCTCTGGACTCTCTCCAGTTCCAGCACATCCTTCCTGAGGACCGGTGCCCAGAACTGGACGGAATACTCCAGATGTGGCTGGACCAGAGTCTTGTAGAGTGGGAGAATAATCTCTTTATTTCTGAAGTGAATCCCCTTTTTTATACATGCCAGTATTCTGTTGGCTTTGCTTGCAGCGGCTTGGCATTGCATGCCACTGCCAAGCCTGTTGTCTACCAGTACCCCCAGGTTCTTTTCCATCCTAGACTCACCCAGAGGTTTCCCCCCTGTGAGTAGCTTGCTTTCATGTTTCTGACGCCCAAGGTCATCGAGTGTGAATATTCACAGCAGAAGTGGCATGCCGGTGGATATACCTGATCTGGCGCACAACTGCCACCCTGTAGCAGAAAAACTGCTATAGGGCGGTCAGCAAATGATTAAAGATAAACTTCACTTCCCTTCTGCATTTTTATTTTTAACTCCCTCTTACCTGTTATGTAGTATTGTCCTTGATTTACATATTCACATGCCCAGCAAATCCAGCATTGTCCTGCTCTTTTGAACTGCTTAAGTGTCACAGCCTAGGTCCTGTTCCGTTATCTTGGTCATTCTCAGTCATTATGAGCCAGCTACCTCTTCCGGGTTTAGACAGCCAGTCCACAATTACACGCTCCAGCTAGACCCACCATCAACTTTGAGTCCTTACTTCTGCAGCCTCCTGAGATATGTGACTGGGATGTCCCAGAAGGCTTTCTTTAGATTTACCTTTAATTACACTATATTACCAAACGTATTGGGACGCCTACCTTTACACACACATGATCTTTCATGGCATCCAAATCTTAGTCCGTAGGGTTGGCCTACTCTTTGCAGCTATAACAGCTTTGAGCATTCTTCCAGAAGCAGATTTGTGAGGTCAGGCACTGATGTAAACAAGAAGGCCTGGCTCACAGTCTCCATTCTAATTCATCCCAAAGGTGTTCTATCGGGTTGAGGTGCAGGCCAGTCAAGTTCCTCCACCCCAAACTCACTCAGCCATGTCTTTATGGACCTTGCTTTGTGCACTGTTTAAAATCATTTGGTGGAGGGGGTATTATGATGTGGGGTTGTTTTTCAGGGGTTGGACTTAACTCCTTATTCTGGTGAAGGGAACTCTTAAGGCATCAGCATACCAAGACATTTTGGACAATGTATGTTCCCAACTTTATGGGAACAGTTTAGGGATGGCCCCTTATTTTCCAACATGACTGTGCACCAGTGCAAATGATTGGTAAGCTGCAATATATTGCATTTTTGGTTTTGGGTTTAATTGCAATTTAATATTCACTACTCACATTATCTACAGGATTGGTGCCCATTCCCAGGAAGTACTGGAAAAAACAATAGTAGTTGCATGTGAAGGGGAGAGATGGAGAGTCTGGGGCACTGTGGTGGCTGCATGGAATGGGAGTGTTTGGTACTGTGGGGACTGAAGAGCAAGGAGCATGTTTTTGACACAGTAGTTTGAGAGGTGTGACACTATGACCACTTTTTGCCCATGTCCCCTAAACCCTTTGGAGATGCGCCCTCCTACTATATTCGCAAATGTTGACAACAATGCTAAAATGTATGTTTAGGGTGGTAAGAAACCCAAAATCAAAAAAATGTAATATACAGTATTGCAGCTTAGCAATCCTTCGATATGGTGGCTGCATTCATTTTCTTTTTTAGGCTTTTTCTCCCCTCTGTTTTCACCCGATGATCTAGTCAGTAAGACATCTCCTATTTTCTGGATGAAGAAGCACAGGGGCACAGTAGACAGCAGCATTATCAGTCTGGGAAGAGGGCAGTGTAATAACATGCTTACTGGCTGGATCACCAGATGAAAAAAGAAAGGAAAGCCTAAAAAAAGAAAGCTAATGGAGTCACCACATTTAAAGTGGTTGTAAATCACGTTGATGACTTTTACCTATCGGTAAGCCTATACTAAGGCTTACCTATAGGTACTGTAAATATTTCCTAAATTTGCACCTTTTAGAAGATATATACATTGCATGCAGCCGATGACATCATCGGCGCATGCACTCTGAAGAAACAGCCGCCCGTGCCGTTTCTTCAGAGCCCTGTGCCGTGACCGGCGGCTCCCGCGCATATGCACGGGAGTGACGTCACGCGGCTCTGGCCAGTGATACAGCCGGAGTCCGCAGACCCAGAAGGAAGATGGGCGAAGATGGACGCGGCCGGCCACGGGGACAACGTGGGCTTCGATGCAGGTAAGTGTCACATAATGTGCTAGCATGCGATGCATGCTAGCACATTATGCATTTACTTTGTAGGGGAATAAAAAAAGAAAAAAAAAAAGGAAGTTTACTTCCTCTTTAAGAATTGGTAAGCTGCAATATAATAAATGCTTGCTTTTGAGATTAATACCATTTTAACACCACTAAAATATGTGGAAGGACCCATCTGAAAGCTACACTTTTATGCAGCTTTATGCAGAATTGGGTCTATATTGTGGAAATGGTGATTTTAATGATATTTGTGATAAGAAGGCAAAAAGCCGGGTCTCCACCAGAGAAGCATGGAAAAAGTGCTCATTTTGGTGCACTTTTCTGTGTGATCCCCATACACTCAATGAAGACATTATTTATGGACACCTGCTGCCTTTGTTAAGGAATATCTTGCAATTAAATAACACTAAAAGAGCTGCATAATGTTCTGCACCAAAAAAAAAGCAGACATTTGCATAAATGCTGCAGTTGAAACCTAAACAAAAGGCGTTTGCCTCAAGGTTGTACCGTAAACATAAAATTAAATACATGCTTAAATTGTCATATGCATATTCTGATGAACGCTTTCGAGGAATATTGGAAGCTTTGTAATATTTTTTCCACCTCGCTGAGGATTCGATGTGTTTCTGCTGCCCCCAGGTGTCCAAATTGTAAGAAGCAGGATGGATAGAGGAAGGCAAACCATGTGCTCATTCGAAAGCTGAACAGCCATCTTTGCCTTCATTATTTTTCTAGGTTATCTGGTAGAAATGGAAATACCTTTTTGTATTGAAGATTTATTAGAAGCAGAATCCAGTGGGTTTATTCCTTTTATTTTTATTAGCCTGTTTTATTGCATACATGACCATATATTGTTAATTACCTCTGCAACTACTGTATATGCTACAATTGTTAATTGTGTAACTGCTAATCTAACCACTTGCCGACCAGCCGCCGCAGATAAACGGTGGCAGGTTGACAGGTTCCCGCGAAACGGCATACCTATACGTCGCTTTGCGGGAGTGATCGTGGGGGTGTGCACCCTTTTGCCAGTGGGGAAGCTAATTTGCAGGGACAGCGGCCGCGATTGCCGCCGGGTACCTGCGATCGCTCCCCTGTGGAGACAGAATGGCAGTCTGCTGTTGTAAACACAGCAGACTGTTGTTCTGTCAGCAATCAACACAGGGCTCCTGTGTTCCTCCTAATTAGGAACACAGGTCCCTGTGTTGATTCCATAAGCCCATCCCTCCCACAGTTAGAAAACACCCCCTAGGCTCACATTTCACCCTTTGATCGCCCCTGAGTTAACCCCTTTCCTGCCAGTGTCATTATTAAAGTAACAGTGCATATTTTTAGCACTGATTACTGTAGTAATGTCACCGGTCCCTCAAAAGTATTGAAAATGTCAGTTAGGTGTCTGATCTGTCCGCTGCAATGTCGCAGTCCCGCTAAAAATCACTGATCGCCGCCATTACTAGTAAAAATAAATAAATAAAAATGACATAAATCTTTGCCCTAGTTTGTAGACGCGATAACTTTCTCGCAAGCCAATCAAAATACGCTCATTGGAATTTTTTTTACCAAAAATATGTAGCAGAGTACAAATTGGCTTAAAATTATGAAAAAAATATTTTTACATTTTTTTTTTATTGGGAATATAGCAGAAAGTGAAAATATTGTTTTTTGTTTTGTTTTGGGGTTTTTTTTTTCAGAATTGTCACACTTTTTTTTTTATTGCGCAAAAAAACGGAAAATTGTTATCAAATACTTACCGTAATTTTCCTTTCCTGATGGACTCCATGGCAGCATACGTTCGGGTAGGCCCCGCCTCCTCTCCTACCTCATAGGACCCCACTCCCATAAATCTTTGCTCCCATTCAGCATCAGTGTTCTGTAACTAGCCTACTCAGGAATTGGGAGGGAACTCCTGCTGCCATGGAGTCCATCAGGAAAGGAAAATTACGGTAAGTATTTGATAACAATTTTCCGTTTTCCTGACAGACTCCATGGCAGCATACGTTCAGGAAATAACTCGCTATACACTCCCGGGTGGGAAGATGCTGAACAAAGAAAACTTTAATTGGCACTGTCAACTGACAAGACTTGAACGCCAAAATTAACGGAAGATAAGGCAGCAGGTTCAATACAATAATGGGAAAGGAAGGTATTGACAGACGACCAGGATGCTGCCTTGCAGATCACGTCGGGCGCGACGTGTTTGGAAGCTGCCCAAGACGTAGCGACGCTTCTTGTAGAGTGAGCTGTAATCGCCTCTGGAGGAGCCAAGCCCTTTGCTCTATATGCCCATTGGATAGCCTGAACAATCCACGCAGCCACTGCTCTATAAGATGCACGCATACCCTTCTTTTTGCCATGGAGAAGAATGAAAAGGAAATCCGATTGGCGGAAGGATGATGTGGCTTCTAAATATTGACTTAGAGTATTGCCCACGTCTAGAGGATGGACTGGAGATTCCCCATCAGTTCTGAAGGTGGGAAGAACTATCTCAGCATTCTCGTGGAAGACAGAGGTCACTTTTGGATTTGACCCCAGCATAGGGATTAGGACTACTCTGTCTTGAAAGAAGGTCAAAAAAGGCTCTTTGTAACCTAAATTGTGTATCTCAGAAACCCTCTTAGCGGAGGTAATGGCCACCAAAAATGCTGTCTTCAACGTAAGCTCCTTGATTGACATGGAGGCAACTTCCTTTGAAGAAAAAAAAAAGTCCAAAACTAATGGAAGATCCCATTTTGGAAATCTCGGCCTTCTCTGAGGCCTGAGCCTGACTGCGCCCTTAAAGAATTGCTGAATCAGATGATGGCTTGCCCACTGAATTCCGGTGAAGGCTGAAATGGCGGAAACTTGCACCCGGAGAGAACTAACTGAGAGGGACAGATCCAGACCAGATTGCAAGAAACTTAGAATCTGCTGAATAGTAGGTGTACCTACTGGACCTGACCTCTGGGCCTGATGACTCATGAACCTGGCCCATATCCTCTCATATACCCTGTTGGTGCTAGGTCTTCTTGAACTCAGGAGAGTCGGAATCACCTCTTCTGGACATCCGAGAGCTTCCAACCTCCCCCTCTCAAGAACCAGGCCCTGAGGTGCAGACGTGCCGGGCATGGGTGTAGAGTAGGACCCTGAGATAGAAGGTCCGGCCTGAGAGGTAGAGGAATTGGATCCTTGAAGCTGAGAAGGGTCAGCAAGGGAAACCATGGCCTGTTGGGCCAGAAGGGGATTATTGCCACAATCTCTACTTCCTCCATCTTCAGTCTCCGCAGGAACTGGAGTACTATTGGTACTGGTGGAAAAGCATAAGAAGACTGGAAGTTCCATCTGTCCGTGAGGGCATCCACTCCGAAGGCTCGAGGATCTCTGAACCTCGTGTAGTACTTCCGAAGTTTCTTGTTGCGTGGACTCGCAAACAGATCCACTTCTGGCGAAATCCCCAGGGACAGGACCCAGTCGAACACCTCCTGATGGAGGGACCACTCGTTGTTGTCTAGTTGGAAACGGGATAGGAAGTCTGCTTCCACATTCAACACTCCCGGAACAAAGACCTCTGAAAGATTGGCCAGATGGTGCTGGGCCCATGTCATGATCGGCTCTGTTTCTTGGAGGAGAGACATGCTGCGTGTTCCTCCCTGCCTCTTGACATAAGCCACTGCCGTGGTGTTGTCCATACTTAGCAGGACTGAAGCCCCTTGTGTTAGATGGTGAAACGCCTGAAGGGCTTTGAAGGCAGCACGAAGCTCTAGAATGTTGGACACCACTCCGTGACCAGGAAAGATCCATCTGCCTTGTGCCACTTCGGACAGACAGTGGGCTCCCCAACCTGTACTGCTGGCATCGGAGGTTATCGTTATCCAGGAAATCGGAGCGATTGAGTGGCAGTTGGTCAGATTTGTACGGCGTAACCACCAGGGAAGGCATCCCTTCATGAATGGGGTCAGGTGAATAACTTGTGACAAGTTCTCCGTTGTCCACTGTTGGAGAAACCCCTTCTGGAAGGGTCTCAGCTTCCACATAGCCCACTTCACCATGGGAGAGGTGGCCACTAGCGTCCCTACTACCTTTAGACACTGACGAGCAGTGAGACGAGAGGCAGCGAGAGCGCAAGCCACCCTGCTCTGGACTACTGGAATTTTCTCTTCTGGCAGGGAAATGGTGCACTTCACCGTGTTGAACAGTGCCCCAAGAAACACCAGCGACTGTGTAGGTACCAGATGGCTCTTTTCTAGATTCAGAATCCAACCGAATTCCTGAAGTGTAGAGATCACTAGGTCCAGATGCAAGATTAACTGACGTCTGTCTTGAGACAGAAGGAGGAGATCGTCCAGATAATGGTGCAATCTGACGCCTCTGGTCCTGATGAAGGCCACAACTGCCAGCAAGGTCTTGGAGAACGTGCAAGGCGAAGTTGAGAGCCCGAAGGGAAGACACGTAAATTGCATGTGAGCAGGACCTACAGCAAACCGGAGGAACTGATGGTACTCTCTTGCCACAGGAACGTGGAAGTACGCGTCTTTTAGATCGAACGATGCCAACCAATCTCCTGGGAGAATTGAGTGCTGTATTGTGACTAGGGACTCCATTTTGAACCTTTCTTGATGTATAGACCTCTTGAGATATGTAAGGTCTATTACCGGGCGCCTGGTGCCGTTCTTCTTCTGGACGAGGAACAGAGGTGAATAGACTCCCAGACCTCGTTCTGCATCGGGAACTGGCACAACAGCTCGCTGAGCCAGTAAAGCGTCCACGTAAGCAAGAAGAACCTCCTTTTTCTCTGCTGAAGGGGGAAGTAAAGTTGCGACAAACCTGGGTTTGGGGACGTTGTCGAACGCCCACGAATGTCCCTGGGACACGATGTTTAACACCCAGGGATCCTGGATCGAGGCTGCCCAGACATCCCGAAATTGGAGCAACCTGGCCCCTACCGGGAAGGCCTGGACGGGCCCAACCTCAAAAGGATTTGGTGGCCTCCCGGTCACCAGACGAAGAGCCCTTAGAGCCTTTCTGGAAGGTGGATTGCCTTGACTTCCAACCTCTTCCGTAGGACTTGCCTGGTCTGTAGCTGCGTGCTTCCCTGGCACGATTGGTAGTCTGTCTTCTCGGAAAAGAGCGCTTCTGAGCGCCTGGGCGTTTATCCTGAGGGAGGAACCCAGATTTTCCACCCGTGGCCCGAGTTATGGTTGCATCCAATTTATTCCCAAAGAGGGAAGAACCCTCAAAGGGAATCCGGCACCACGCCTGTTTTGATGCAGCGTCGGCTACCCAAGAACGAAGCCAAAGGGCTCGTTTAGCCGTGACCGAAGACAGCATAACTCGGGCCAAGAGGCGAATGGTGTCTATAGACGCCTCCCCCAAGAAGCCCGCAGCCATCTTCAACTCCTGTATCGGAGAACGTTGAAGAGCTTCTTCCGAAATACTTCTAAGAGTGTCATCCAGGGCGTTGATCCAAACTTCCATGGCTTTTGAAATTGTAGCCAGAGCCAATGCTGGTTTGCAGGCCATACCAGCTGAAAGATATGCCCGTTTGAGGTCGGCGTCAATCCTTCTATCTAAAGGATCTCTAAAAGATACTGTATCCTCCAATGGAAGAGTGACATGCTTAACAAGTCGCATCACAGCTGCGTCCACCAGAGGAGGGGACTCCAGGTGTTTCACCTCCTCCTGTTTAAATGGATACAGTTTTGCCATTTTCGTGGTCAAGGAATTTTTCTTCTCCACCTTACTCCACTCTTCGGAAATTATATCTCCCAGTTCCCCTAAAAAGGGAAAGTTCACACGTTCTTTGCCCAACTGTTTAAAGAATTTTTTCTGCTTCGGGAAGGAAACAGCCGGATCTTCCCATTCAAGGGCTTCTCTCACCGCCTTGACTAAAGGAGAGACAAGGTTGAACTCAAACCCAGAACCGGAGTCATCCGAATCAGATTCAGAATCCGAAGGAAGAATGGAAGGCTGGTTGGGTTGAGGAGAATCAGACGGATCCTGAAATAAAAAATCTCTTTCAGGAGAGCGGGATGGTCCCGCAGCAGTACTTGGTCTGTGTAGCTCAGCAAGAGAGTCTTTGAGGACTCTACGCACAACTTCCTCGATATGTTGGTCCGACTTTTCCCGTTCACCCGTAGCTTGGGCATAGCAGGGTTTACACAAAGAGGATCCATCTGTTACTAGGGTACTACACCCCCAGCACTTCTTCCCATGCGGACGCTCTGAGTGGCCATGATGCTTGGAAGAAGACTGACCACTGCGTCCCTTATCGCGGGGAGAGCTGCGTCTGGACCTAGACGAGGAGCGCCGGTGGTGCGGTTTAGAATGTCTGTCTTCAGTGCGTGCGTGAGGCTGCTGGTCAGACCTAGAAGAGCTGGAGACAGACATATAGGACAGGAAAAGACATCAGCTAAAAGAACCTGCAGTTTCCCTACCCCCAAAAATTGCCCAGCACATACCTTGTATGAGCGGGCTGGCCACTAGGGGGCGGAGAAGCATCCATACTCTTCAAAAGACAGAGCTCTATAAGCTGGTATGTAAAAAGAAGGCAGGCTATTGGCTATAACATCTAGCATAAAACAGGATTAAAAATCATCTATTGCATGGAATCTTACCTCAAATGACAAAGCCAGAAACTGGGGGAGGCTATAACACGAACCGACCGTCCCACAAGTTTCTGACAATTTTGCTGTTTAAATAGACCGCTCTGCGATCCGTGAGCGGTACTGTGCATGCGCGAGTGACGTCACGCGTCATCCCGCGCACGCGCACGATCCTAACCACGCCGGCGGCTACTGCGCATGCGCAGACAACGGCGTAACCCGGAAGAAACGGCCGGGATAGCAGCCGCTGCCGATACCGGATGAAGATAAGGTAACAACGGAATACTCCCGGCGGCTAATTAAATAAGGGAAAGACCCCATAAACAACCTATAGTATAAGATCACAACATACAATGCCTGTCAGGGGAATGAAGGCTACCATAATACACAACAGGAAAGTAAAGACATATAATAAAGATAGAAAATGGTCCCATAACAGGGCTTACCACCCTGCCCGGAGCAGAGACGGGTCCAGAGACGCACCACCAGCTGAATCTTCGGGCAATGATGGGCCACCCACCGCAGCTGGGCTCTCTCGGCCAGACCACAGAGCTCCCTGCAAAGGGTCTCTTCTATTGCCCCCTCCATACCCTGCTAATAGCCAGGGCTTAGCGGAGGCTCCAAGACCCAATCCTGCTTCCGTGTATGTAGGACCGTATTTTGTAGGAACATCACATGTATGAATGAGGAGGACGAAAAAAGAACACTGATGCTGAATGGGAGCAAAGATTTATGGGAGTGGGGTCCTATGAGGTAGGAGAGGAGGCGGGGGCTACCCGAACGTATGCTGCCATGGAGTCTGTCAGGAAATAAAAATTGCACAGTTAATCAAATACCACCAAAAGAAAGCTCAGTTTGTGGGAAAAAAAGGACATAAATTTTATTTGGGTACAGCGACACACAACAGCGCAATTATCAGTTAAAATTGCGCAGTGCTGAATTGCAAAAAATGGCCTGGTCAATAAGGGGGAAAATCTTCCGGTCCAGAAGTGTTTAACGACAGAGACTGGGGACCAATGTATAGTACATGTTGGTAGTATAGATAATTTTCCTCTGCCTTTGTGTTTACGGTGTGTTAATATATGTCACAAGAACATGAAGAACACAAGAAATATTTAATTAGATCGGACATGTGAGGCAGAGTTTACACAAAAAATGTATGTAGTATTATACAGGTGCATCTCAAACAATTGGCAAAGAGATCTAAAAACACTGAAGCACCAAACTTTGTGAAAAATCTTTGTGTCATTCTCAAAACTTTTGGCCATGGGTGTACATATCAATCACTCTCTCTATATGTGCATCCATAAGTAATATAAAGGTGCATCTAATAAAATTAGAATATCATCAAAAATTTTATTTATTTCAGTAATTTAATTCAAAAAGTGAAACTCATATATTTTATATAGATACAGAGTGATATATTTCAAGCATTTCTTTCTTTTAATTTTGATGATAATGGCTTACAGCTAGTGAAAACCCAAAATTCAGTATCTCAGAAAATTAGAATATTACACAAGACCAATTTAAAAAAAAAAAAAAAAAAAAGGATTTTTATTACAGAAACGTTGGCTTACTGAAAAGTATGTCCATGTACAGTATAATGTGCACTCAATACTTGTTCGGGTCTCCTTTTGCATGAATTACTGCATCAAAGCGGCGTGGCATGGAGGTGATCAGCCTGTGGCACTGCTGATGTGTTATGGAAGCCCAGGTTGCTTTGATAACAAAAAAAAAAAAACAAAGAAATTTCCAAGTTCAACTTACCGACCAGCCTGCGACCAACCCAATTGACCTGTCCAACAGTATGCATTAAAAACAGGGGTTTAGTTGCACACATTTACAAATATATGCATATATTTGCAAATGTGTGCAACTTTCGCTGGAAGTCATTGCCTTTCCGTGAAAGGGTAACCAGGCAACAGTGGGCACCCTATAACAGTTTTGCAGTTAAAAATGGTGATATTGAGAAATGTGAGCAGTGAGCTATGTTTTTTGGCACAGGTGGAAGGAACATATAATCCGCTTTGTCTCAAATTCTTTTAAGGTATTGAGCATCGAGATCTGGACCAGGCAGAGCAGATGACCAAACCGGATGGGATGAGGCAGACCAGAAGATTGGATGAGAGCCTGAGGAAGGTGCAGATGATTTCCTGATGTTGTCTGAATTGGAGTGGACATCTGAGCATTTTCCTTATGACCAGGAGGACAAGGGACTTTCATTCGTTTGGGATTTTCTTTCCACAGACTGCCAAGGACATTGGTAACCCTGTTTATAGTAATGTTGTAGCTGCCAGGGACTTAGTCTGACCGCTCAGATGATACGGGGGTCGAAAGGGAATTTTTCCCTCCCATTTAACGGGGGGTTTATTTTGCCCTTTCCTGGCAAAGGCTTTAAGAGATGTTGAAGATTCATATTATGCTATAGTCAACAGGTGGTATGTGCTGCCGTGGTCTATTTTGTAGGGACTCTATTGCCATATGGAGTTTAGATTTTCAGGACATATGTTCTTGCAAGCTATGGCCCTCCCCATGGATATGTACTGTAAATAAACCAGTCTGATTGGTTTAGGAGCCAGAGGAACAAGATGTAATGTGGGGAGGTGGTGTTTAGGACTTTTTGGGAAAAAAAAAAGCATGTGTTCAGACAAAGTAGAGTTGTTTTTGAAACACAAAAGGTAGAAAAGTATGTAATTGTTTGTAATGTTGGTAATTATTGCCAATGTATGGGATCAACAGGTGGATTGTATCAGTTGTAGATTTTTAACTGAGTCATGACAAATGTTCCCATACGTGTGTAATAATCTCTCTCACCCACAGGTGGTTAAGTCTCTTATATAAAATGGCTGCTGCATATTCAATGAGCCATGTGGTTGTGGGGGATGTGCAGCCATGTGTTGATGACCTCACTCACAAAATGAGTGAATAGTGGTCAAGAGGAATGACCGCATCCTGTGGGTGGTCTTTTGTATACAGGACTATAAAAAGGAGTAATTAGCATGAGAAAGGATCTCTCTCTTCTTTGGCTTTGGAGCTGTGGTACAGCCATGATGCAGCCAGGATTTCTCAATGCCTTATTTTCTCCAGAGATCCATTGGAAGCAACCACCAGAGCTAAGTATTTATTTGATATTCTTGGGACAAGGGTTGTATGTTAAAGACGTGGTAATTTTAAGCGTATTTCTGCTGTTTACAGACCATAGGCTGTTCATTTGTTAGGCATTGTTATATCTGCCAGTCTTGTGATATGTTCCTAATATTGTAATAGTTTGCATGTACATCATGTTTTGTATAGTAAAAGCGCATTTATACACTGCAGAGGTCTGAGCTTCCTTGTACATATCGCAAAGTAACCTTGCTAGATGGACGCAATCAAAACACCCCCCAAAAAATCCATACCAGGCCCTTTGGGTCTGGTATAGATTCTAAGGGGAACTCCACACCAAAGTTTAAAAAAAAATGTAAATCCATCGTCAATCACGACCCCGCCAGGCATCATGAAAAAATAGAAAAAGTAGAAAAAAAAACGCTTCCACTTCATGGGAGGCGTTCCACCGTCTGCCCGATCTGCGCTTTTTACAGTTCTTATATATACGCAGGTGGGGGGGGGGGGCACCCGTCTATGTCACTCGTTGGCACCGCCCCTTCTGACGTTGTGTGACAGGCGTCATGATTGATGATGGATTTACATCGAGGGACACTATTTTTTTATTTTTATTAAAGGACTTGTCAAAGACTGTTTCCTGTGGTTCTTACTTTTTTACACTTTTTTGGTGAATGGGTAGGGGTACTATGTACCCGATACACATTCACATGGGGGGGCCTGGATCTGGGGGCCTGCTTGTTAAAGGGGGCTTCCAGATTCCGATAAGCCCCCCAACTGTAGACCCCTAAAACCACATGCCAGGGTTGTCGGGAAGAGACCCTTGTCCCCAACATGGGGACAAGTTGCTTTGGGGTGGGGAAGCATCAGGATTAATTGATTTTAAGATGAATATACTATAGTTTGTGGACTCTATAACTTTAATACAGACTAACTAATATAGACTGATTTGGGTTATTTTTACCAAAGAAATGTAGCAGTATACAATTTGGCCTAAATTTATGAAGAATGATTATGTATTTGCAAAATTGTTTTTTGTTTTTTTTTTAAAGTTTCTGTCTTTTTTTGTTTATTTAGCAAGAAAAAAAAACCCAGTGGTGATAAATACTACCAAAAGAAACCTTGATTTCTGTGGAAAAAAAATGATAACATTTTTCATATGGGTACAGTGTTGCGCGACCGCGTAATAGGCATTCAAATTGTGACAGCGCTGAAAGCTAAAAATTGGTCTGGGCGGGAAGTGGGGGAAAAGTGCAGGATATTCAAGTGGTTAAACTAGAACACCTGCAAAGGGTGGACCAACTCAATACTGAACCCTACAGGCTAAGACTGGGATGCCATTAAAGTTCATGTGCGTGTAAAGGCAGTGTGACCTGAGTCACTTTGGTTGGGGGGCTTGTGGAACTCAGATTGCTTTAGGGAGGTTGGGAGACTCCTTGTCCAGCTTCCCCAGCCCCTCTTATGTGTAAGTCACCCTGTGTCTATTAGGGGCACAGGGTGACCAAGAACCCCAGTCTGATCTGCACTAATCAGACTCACTGTACAACCACACTGGACTCAGCCTTTCGTGTTACCCCAGTTATCCTGGGTTCTATATGTGTGGTTTGTGTTGAAAGAGTGTGGGGCTCTTTCACTTGGGACAATAATATTCCTGAACAGTGTCCCTCAGGAAATATATAAAGATATATTGCAGAATGCTAGGATATATCAGAAGCATTTCATAGACCCTTGCTAGTGGGGTGGGGTTTGTTATTGTTGAATTCCTGCATTCCATTGTTCTATTGTTCCTGTTTGCCTTGAGTAAGCTTATTATGTATGGGATGTGTATGTGTGTGTGGATTGGCTCTAAGGGGGAGGGGTTGTCCCAGAGTGTATATTTCTTTGTGCTTTGTGTTTCAAAAAACAGTTTTGATTCTGGTTCACGCCAAAATTTGTACTGTCGAGTTCTTGGGGTAACTATAGCCAGATTCACGGATCCCGTGTTCCAGAGCTTAGGAAGCAGGTTCTTGGTGGAGATACCCAGTCGGGGTGTCCGGATTCCGTCACATTGGTGGCAAGCGGTGGGATGCTTCCTGCAGTCTGGGACATCCAAACCTCCACCGGGATCCAAGATTGGGAAAGCAGACTTTGGTCGACACAACGGAGATATGGACCTAGGATCAGAGTTCGAGGGGGTGTTGCGGATTGCCCTTTCAGTATACCCCAGGACAGTATCTGCAGATCAATACCTGGAGCTCAGGCAGCACATTTGGGTGGAGCTCTGGCTTGGAGCCCTCCAGCTTGCTGGTATAAACCAGGGCAAGTGCTTTCCAACCCCAGGGCAATGGGCCAGTGACCAATGGGAGTTGCGGATGGCATTCCTGGGAGAGTGGACCCAGGAGCAATGGGTATCTGAGTTGGACAGGCTGGTCCAGCAAGCGATAGAGCTGGACAATCAGTATCAGGCTCTGCAATGGCACGCAGAGTATAAATATTTAGGAGAGACATCAGAATCTCTCCAGAGGGATATGACTTTGGTGGCCCTGGATTGCTGTGGGAGAGTCTTACAGATGCGTTTGCGTTTGGTGATGAAGGGGAATCTACTATTTGTTGCAGAGTGCGATCACTGGTTGCAGCGGAGTCCATTCAGATCAGACATTGTGGAGTAAACAGGAACTGGCTTCTTTATTGGAACATAACCACAGATAGCAAAAGATGTCACCTTCTTGTTGTAATAAGAACAACAGACAGGAAGAGGTAACCAACAAGTTCAGTACAGTGTACAGGAAATTACAACACATCATAGATAAGGCATAGCTGTAAGATTCTGGTAGCTTTGGTACCCTTATTGCCCATTTTCCTTTTCATATTGCGTCCCACCTTTTTAGTTAGGTGGAACGCATATACCTTTAAGCCGGATGACATCATCGCTGAGCGCCGCTCCGAGCGGCTATTTCAATCGCCGGCTTTCTCTCTCACATTGTTCGTTCAATGTTACCACATGCTCACAAGCCTTGTCTTATGCTGCCGGAGCCTCCAGCTATTCTCTTTACCTGGAACAGACCGGAACCTCGCTACCGATCCCGTATCTCGCTACCGGATCACTCCCTCACTACCGGACCCCTCTACTTACTAACCTTACTAGTGATAAGTACCCCACAGGGGATTCCTCCATAACTAACTTACACTATCTACTTCTGCACATTAAGGACTGTTACTATCTATGCATACTAATTCTATCATCTGCACTGTTACATAGATTGCTAGCTCTTGAGTCTACTACCATCTATCCTTGCACTGGGTTAGTCTATCCTGTATATGTCATCTGCTGTCCTCACCACCTGTTACCATACATGATTACTAACCTATCTGCATTCTACCTATTACCATCTACTACTCTCCTGAACATTACTATCAAGTGCTTATCATTGCTGTCACTGCTCACACCTGTCCCTTCAGCACATCACCTCCATACTGTCATATACATCCCATCACTCCAGGAACATCTTATTGAGTGTGTGTATATCTGTATGCTGAAGCAGACAGGCCCACAGTGATGAGTCTGGAGAGTTGGATCTGGTATTTCAACACATCTCTACATGACTACTGAGTGGAGATTCTGCAGCTGCAAATCCAGCTTACTATAAAAACGCAGGAGCGTTACAATAGCATATCACTGAGCATTAGCGACATATAGTGTCCTATTTGTGAACTGCAGTTAATCTATAATAGGCTAAGCTTTAAAGTTGTTGTATCTCCAACACCCCTTCTCAACAGCTAAGGCTTAGTCTATTAAACCCATCTTCTGTGTAAGCCTTGAGTGTCTTTCAGCGGTCAGAGGCTTTGTAAAGATATCTGCTGTCATATCCTCGGTTGGGCAATAAAGTAACTCAAGAAGACCTTGCTCTTGAAGATCCCTAGAAAGTGGAACTTCACATCAATGTGCTTGGTTCTTGAATTAACTCCTTCCATGCGCGCAAGTGCAAGGCATCCTTGATTGTCCTCATAGATTTCTGTTGGTCCCAACTGTGGTAGACCCAAATCTGTTAATAGCTGTCTCAGCCATATAACTTCTTGGCTTGCCTGCGCTGCAGCAACGTATTCTGCTTCAGTAGACGACAGGGAAACAGAGAGTTGCTTTTTACTAGTCCAACTGATGGCACCTCCTGACAGAAAAAATAAGTATCCACTGGTAGATTTCCTGTTGCTGGTGTCTCCTGCCCAGTCAGCATCCACATATCCTGTTAAGGTGCTTTCATCACTTGCTGGTAACTTTAGCTTGTAGTGCCAAGTCCCTTTAAGATAGCGAATTATTTGCTTTACAACATTCCAGTCCTTTTGACTTGGCATTGAAACCTTTCTGCATAGGATTCCAACAGTTGCTGCAATGTCCGGCCTTGTAGCAATGGTAAGATACAACAATTTTGCCTACCTATTGCCTTCCTGTATTGAGTATTAATAGGTAATGGGTTATCTTGACAATTCATCTCCTTTAGGTAGTTGGTTTCCATAGGAGACTTTACTGGTTTGGCGTCTTCCATTCCAAATGTTTCAATTATTTCTTGTATTTTGTGTCTTTGATTCAGAAGAAAGCTGCCATCTTCCTCTCTCTCGATCTGGATGCCGAGGTAATTCTTTATGTTGCCAAGATCTTTGGTGTTGAAGTTCTGATTTAGTTTTTCTAATATTTCTGCTTCATCCCCCTTCTTGCTCAAAGCAAATCAGGATATCATCCACATAAATAAGCATATAGACCCATCTGTCTGCCAATTTCTTTGTGTATAAGCAGGGGTCTGCTTTACTCCTCAGAAAGTTTTGATGTGTAAGCACTTCATTTATTTTTATATTCCACGCTCTGGCTGCTTGCTTTAGTCCATATATACTCCTACTAAGTTTGCATACTAGATCTGCCCTTTGTTCATCTTTGAACCCTGGTGGCTGTTCCATGTAAATTTCTTCTGTTAGCTCGCCATGTAGAAACGCGGTTTTCACATCAAAATGTTTCACTTGCATTTTCCTTGTGACGGCTATTGTCAGTAAAGTCCGTATTGTAGTGTGCTTGACTACTGGTGCAAATGTCTCTTCATAGTCCTCTCCGTATTTTTGAGAATAGCCCTTGGCTACTAGTCTTGCTTTGTATCGCTCAATTGTGCCACCTGCATTGTATTTCACTTTAAAAGTCCATTTGCAGCCTATGGCTTTCCTTCCGAGTGATAGTTCTGTAAGTGTCCATGTTTTAGTGTCATGCATGGATTTTATCTCTTCATCAGCAGCCTTTATCCATTTACTTGCTTCTTGTTCTGAAAAGTGACATATGTCTTCCCAGGTTGCAGGTTCATTGATACTGGCAGTACTTGCTTTGTATGAGAGACGTACAGGTGGTTTACCTTTGTTTTCTCTTGTTGAACGTCTCGGTTTTGTGTCTGAGCCTTCTTGTATCTGCTCTTCAGTACTGGTAGAGTCTGCACTCACTTCAACTGTTTGTTCAGAAGTTACAGAGATAGGCTGGTCAATGTCAGTTTTCCCTTCCATTCTTGCATCTACTGTTGTCATTACATTGTCTCTGAAATCTTCAACAAAAGTTATGCTGTTGCTAATGGTAACCTTGTCTGTTTTGGGATTAACCACTTGCCGACCGCCGCACGACTATCTACGTCGGCGGTCAGCCCCTCACAGGCAAACTAACGTAGGGCTACGTTGCTTGCTTGTGAGGGTCTAGGGAGCGAGCGCGCGCCCCCCGGGGCGCGCTCCCGCTCCCGCGTGGTCACGGACCCCCCCGCGCGTGTGACCAGCGGACCCGATGTCCGCCGGTCACTCGGCGATCGGCGGGGGAGAGGGAGAATGTCAGGCAGCTTGTGTAAACAAACTGCCTGTCATTCTCTTCGCTGCAAAGACACTGATAAAACGGATCTGGTATGTAGATCCGTTGATCAGTGTCTTTACAGCTAGAGCCACAGCCAATCACAGTAGAAACCACGCCCCTAGGGACACACACAGCCCCTCCCTTCCAAATAAAGTTAACCCCTTCACTACCAGTGTATTTTTACAGTAACAGTGCATATATATAGCACTGATTACTGTAGAAATGTCACTGGTAACCCCAAAAGTGTCAAAAATGTCAGTCAAGGGTCCGATCTGTCCGCCGCAATGTCGCAGTACCGCAAAAAAAATCGCAGATCGCCGCCATTACGCGTTAAAAAAAAAAACAACAAAAATGACAAAAATCTTTCCCTTTGTTAGTAAACGCGATAACTTTTGCGCAAACCAATCAAAATACGCTTTTTGCGATTTTTTTTACCAAACATAGGTAGCATAAAATAAATTGGCCGAAAATTTTTAAAAATTTTGATTTTTACATTTTTTTTTGGGGGAATTTCATATAAAAAAATGTGAAAAATATTGCTATTTTTGCAAAATTGACGCTCTTTTTTTGTTTATAGCGCGTGATCAAAAAATCGCACAGGTGATCAAATACCACCAAAAGAAAGCTCTGTTTGTGGGAAAAAAAGGACGTCAAATTCGTTTAGGTACAGCGTCGCACGACCGCGCAATTGTGCGTTAAATTCACGCAGTGCCGAATCGCAAAATACCCCCTGGTCGGAATGGGGGTAAAATCTTCCGGGGCTTAAGTGGTTAAGGATTCTGTAACCTTTGACATTGTCACTATATCCAACAAAGATACCTTCAAATGCTCTGTTTTGGGGTTTGGTGCGTTTTTCTTCAGGTATGTAGATGAATGCTTTGCATCCAAAAACTCTTAGGTGTTTTACATTTGGCTTCTCATTGTGCCAAAGTTCATATGGAGTTTTCTCTATTGTTCTGGAAAGACGTCTGTTCTGCAAATACGTAGCTGTCATAGCTGCTTCACCCCAGTATTTGTGTGGTAGTCCAGAGTCTGTCAGCATACATCTAATCATTTCAGTCAGAGTTCTGTTCTTTCTTTCAGCTACTCCATTTTGTTCTGGTGTATATGGGACTGTCTTTTGATGTTCTATTCCATTCTCGTTTAAGTACTCTTGTATCTTATATCCTGTGAATTCACCTCCATTGTCACTCCGAAGTATGAGAAGCTTCCTCTGTTACTGGTCTTTATTATATAGTCTTGTAATTTGTCAAAAACTTCACTCTTGTGTTGCATTAGGTAGGTGACTGTGTATCTTGAATAGTCGTCTATGAAAGTCACTATGTACCTGTTGCCTCCAGGTGTAGATGGGTTTAGGGGACCACACTCGTCCCTGTGAACTAAGTCAAGTGGTCTTAAAGCTCTCTTCTGACTGACTTTGGGAAGTGTTGCTCTTGTAGCTTTGGATTTATTGCAACATTTACACTTAACAGTAACTGGACAAGGGGATATTGTTAGATCCCTTGTCAGATTCCTCCTCTGTAGTTCCTGTATGCATTCTGGGTGTCTGTGACCTAGACGTCTGTGCCATATATGTATACAGTCATTGTGCTTGTGTGTACATAGTCTCACCTTTTCCTTCACTGTGTCAAGGTGATATAGATGATCATCCAGCTTTGCACTTGCTACTGTCTGGTTGCCATTTAGGATTGAACACTTGTCACCTTGGAATTTTACAGTGAGTCCTCTGGCTGTTAGACGCTTCACAGATAAGAGTCCTCCTTCTAGATTAGGAACATAAAGCACATCTTTCACTGGTATGGCTAGATTGTGTCCCGCATCATCAGGGCATACAAGGGTTACATGCCCATATCCTTCTGCATGCATTTTGCTTCCATCTGCAAGAAAAATAGTTTCTTTGTTGTTCAAATCAAGTTCTGTGAAAAAACTTCTATCACTCGTCATGTGACTGGTTGCCCCCGAATCGATGCACCAGCCTTGACATTTATTGTTGCCTGTCGCTTTAAATGTGGCATTCCAATTTCCTTCCCATGGATCATTGATTGTGGCTTTGACCTTTTGTTTAGCATAAGATGGACGCTCTCTTCTTTGCTCTGCTTTCCATATAGTACAGTCTTTCTTTATGTGTCCCTGTTTGTGACATCTGAAACACACTCTGGTCTCTTTCCTGTGTAACCTTGCATCTGTAGCTTTAAGAGCGGTTTTGGTGTCGGTTTCTGTGGAGTCATGCACTAATTCCTTTGTTCTCTGATACTCATCTATGAGCCTGGTTTTTACAAATGCTAGTGTCAGATCTGTCTCAGGTCGTGTCTCCAGTGCATTGATCAGTGCAGTATATGTATCGGGCAAACTGCATAACAACATGGCTGCAGCGTGGCTGTCTGTTATATACTCCCCGATTGATCGGAGTTGCGCAATCACTTCCAGCATTGCGTTTATATGCTCCTGCATGTCCTGTTCTCTGCTAAGTCTCATTCTGTAAAGTTTCCGCAGTAGAAACAGCTTGCTGTTTAAACTGGATCTTTCATGCAGTCTTTTCAATACGTCCCACATGCCTTTCTCTGTGTCCTCATGGCATATATGTATGAGCTGATCATCCTCCACTAGTAAGCTTATGGTGGCCCGTGCCTGTCTGTTCTTCTTGTCCCAGTCCTGATTACTGTCCTGTGGCCTCTCTGTGGCGGTAACCTCCCACAAGTCATCTCTAGATAATAGCATTTCCACTTTAAACTTCCATAGCTGATAATTGTCATTGTTCAGCTTGTCCACTGAGAGTTTAAGTTCTGAGTTTCCGGACATTTTTCCCTCCTTTATATATAAACAGTCTTACTTGTCTATTGGAGATGTCACTGGAAACCTTCCTTATGTCGATCTTTATCCGGATCCTGGGCCCATAACCGGTTGCAGAGTGCGATCACTGGGTGCAGCGGAGTCCATTCAGATTAGACATTGTGGAGTAAACAGGAACTGGCTTCTTTATTGGAACATAACCACAGATAGCAAAAGATGTCACCTTCTTGTTGTAATAAGAACAACAGACAGGAAGAGGTAACCAACAAGTTCAGTACAGTGTACAGGAAATTACAACACATCATAGATAATGCATAGCATATCACTGAGCATTAGCGACATCTAGTGTCCTATTTGTGAACTGCAGTTAATCTATAATAGGCTAAGCTTTAAAGTTGTTGTATCTCCAACACTATTGAGGACCTGCGAGACTACAGAGAGGCTATGCTCAGTCTCACAGGGGTCTCAGAGCATAAACCTGATCTAGAACACTTGCTAAGGAAAGAACAGCATCTGGAAAGGGCATACAGGAAACTGCTAGAACACGTTCAGCAGCATGCCTTAGAGTTGGCAGTGGAAATCCGGAGATTGCTGTTCCCAAAGCTAAAGTGCTGACAACAGGGCAGAGCTCTGCTATCCTCTGCCCAGCACCAGTAACATCTTCTGGATTCCACAGACAGGAGATGGTGAATCTTGATCCCCAGACACCACCAGAGACTGGGGATTTAATAGACTTTTCTGTTGAGGAGGAACAACCTGGTGAGCCTCCTGCAGAAGAGCTGACTTCAGAGCATGGCGTTGTGGACCACTACATACAACAATCAGTGGCCCTGAAGGATTTGTGCAAGGCCACCGATGTTTCACTTTACTTCCCAGTGGAACAGCTGGCAGCTGGGCAGAAGGCTACTGGCCTCTGCCCACAACAATCATCTCCGCATGAGCTCCAGAGTGAGAATGCAATCGGCACCTCACAAGTGGAGCTTGAGCTGATATCAGTGTATGGGACTGCGGTATTCACTGACAGCAATCCAGCAGAAGAGCTGGCAACAGGGCAGAGTGCTGCTGGCCTCTGCCCCCAACTAATAGAAGATGGATTCCCTGCGGTAGTGGATGGGACTTCGGTTTCCACTTACACAACCCAGAAAAAGGTCTGGCATTGGGACAGAAGGATGTAAGCCTTGTTGTACAAGCACTGGCGGATTTTCATTGAGAAAAAGTGTATGAGACTACAGTCTCCACCTGGATACCCCAGGGATACTGGGTAGTCAGCCCAGATCCCCAACAGCATGATGGAGTGAGCCCAGCCACCCTGTCTACCTAAACATAGGTTTAGGTAGATGGAAAATATATTGTAGAGGGCACAAACTGGACATGATTGTATTCAAACTGCTGACTCTAAATACACCCTTAATTAAAGAAGTTTTAAAGTCAAATTTTACTTAACAAAAACAAAAAAAAATGTTATACTTACCTGCTCTGTGCAAAAGTATTGCACAGAGTTGCTCCAAACCTCTTCTTCTGAGGTGCCCCACTGGTGCCTTTTGCTCTTCCTCTTTTCCATGCGCCATCATAGGAAGCCTCTACCTATGGGGGCACACGTGCTCCTGAGCTGGGCTGAGTGTGTCTATAGACATGCTCCCTGCTCCTTCCTCACTGGATTTGACCGACAGCAGCAGGAGCCAATGAAGCTCGCTTCTCTCTTCCATGCTTATGAGATTGGGGATAGAAGACCTACAGACAGGCACAGCGCTGGATCGATTTAGGAATTAGGTAAGTATTTAGGGAAGGGGAGGAGAAAAAGCAATTGGAAGGTTTTTAACCCTAATGCATAGAATGGATTAAGGTAAAAAAGTCTTTTGATTTTAAGTTCTTCAGTTTTAAGTACTTTAAGTTCATAACATATATAATTATCCTCCTACAAATGTTATACTATCAAACAATACTAACATAATTTTTTTCTTTCAGAGAGCAATAAAGATTAATGCCTGGACATTTCGAAAGATTTCATCTATGTTGAAATCAAGCACCACTGTGATAAGAGGAAACCTGTGGTGAGTAGTAAAACAAGGCTATCATTATAAATCTTAGTGGCGTAGTTAAAGATAAGTTTTATGGTGAGAATTATGAACTACATGTTAGAAAAAGTTGACTGATTTTTGACCACAGGTTAAACACCTAGCACCAGTAATCAACAGTTTACACTGCAATATGCGAGCTGATCTGGGGGTGTTATTAACTTTGTATTGACACTCCCAAGTACACATAATATTGCAGCATATTTAAAACTCACCTGTTCCCAGTATATTGCCCCTAAACTTTTTACATGTTTTTAACAAGCAGCAAAAGAGCTTTAACTACTTCTGGACAGGAAGATTTTCCCCCTTAATGACCAGGCCATTTCTTGCGAATCGGCGCTGCGATATTTTAACGGACAATTGCGCTTTGTGCGATGCTGTACCCAAATAAAATGTATGTCCTTTTTTTTCCCACAAATAGAGCTTTCTTTTGGTGGTATTTGATCACCTCTGGGATTTTTATTTTTTGCGCTCTAAACAAAAAAAAAAGCGACAATTCTGAAAAAAAAAACAATATTTTTAACTTTCGGCTATATAATATTCCCAATAAAAAAAAATTAAAAATCTATTTTTTTTTATTATTTTAGGCCAATTTGTATTTTGCTACATATTTTTGGTAAAAAAAAATCCCAAAAAGTGTATATTGTTACTGTAATAATGACACTGGCAGGGAAGGGGTTAACCCAGGGGCGATCAAAGGGTTAAGTGTGAGCCAAGGGGGTGTTTTCTAACTGTGGGGGGATGGGCTTGTAAAAACAATACAGAGACCTGTGTTCCTAAATAGGAGGAACACAAGAGCTCTGTATTGATTCCTGAGAGAACAACTCCTGAGAGAACGGCGGTCTGCTGTTGTAAACACAGCTGATCACCATTATCTCTTCATGGGGAGCAATCGTGGGTGCCTGACGGCAATTACGGCCGCAGGCCCCGTGGATCAGCTTCCCCACTGGCGAGTGGGCACCTGCCCCCAGGATTCTGAAGATCATGTTTCAGGTACGGCGATTCGCGGAAACCTGCTGACCTGCTGCCGTATAACTGCGGGGGCTGGTTGGCAAGTGGTTAAAGGATAAGTTCATCTTTTAAGTAAAAAAAAAAAAAATGCAAACATTTTTGCTGGAAAAAAATGTACATTTATTATTTTATCTTGCAGGAGCCAGGAAAGCATTGCACCCATGAATACTGGATGCTGGTTTTCCAGTATGCTCATTCCATAGAAGCTGGTCATGGGTGTTCACACCTATGTGATCCGATTCCTGTCCGAATTGACAGTTCACAGTGCGATATGCGAACTAATCTGGGGGTGTTATTAACTTTGTATCGACACTCCCGGCAGTTTGCATGTGGCAATGTGAACTGCCTGCGAGTCGGGTGCGATGTGGGAACCCGCATTGGATTCGCAGGGTTCCCGCATTGCACCTGTGTGAACCGGCACTGAAGCATAAGACAGAGCTGTCTGGTACAGTGTTAGAAGAGAAGAAGAAAGCTGATAACCTATCAGTGCCAATCAGTGCCATATCAGTGCAGCCTCATCAGTGCCTTTTAGTGCAAATCAGTGCAGCCTATCAGTGCCTATCAGTGCACATCAGTGAAGAAGAAACATTACCTGTTTGCAAATTTTATAACAGACTTTGAAAAAAGTTTTTTTTTTTTTTTTTTTCAACATTCTCTGTCTTGTTTTGTTTGTTTAGCAAAAAATAAAAAATGCCAGTGGTGATTAAATACCACCAAAAGAAATCTCTATATGTGTGAAAAAATTGTTACAATGTTGCATGACCGCGCAATTGTCATTCAAAGTGTGACAGTGCTGAAAGCTGAAAATTGCTTTGGACAGGAAGAGGGTAAAAGTGCCCAGTAGGCAAGTGGTTAAAATGCACTGCAACCAGATTGCATGGCACAAAAGAAGCATACGATCCAGTGCAGGCAAACATGCTGCGTTTGCAACCTGCCTTTGGAGTGTCATTAACTTATTGACACCCACTGCAGATTGCAAAATGGAGTGTGTTTTGCATGCAATCTGAATCACACAGCGTGTTCCTGTGCAATTCATGTGTAGGCATGGTGTAAACCAGCCCTAAAGCCCCATACACACTGACATGAAAGAGGAAGTAAACCCTCCTCTGCAAGTTGTACCTATAGGTAAGCTTATGATAAGGCTTACCTATAGGTACTGTAAATATCTCCTAAACATGTACCGTTTAGGAGATATTTACCTTAAATGCAGCCAGTGACATCACTGGCGCATGCGCTCTGAAGGAACGGCCGCTGGTGCCGTTCCTTCAGAGCCCCGTGCCATGACCTTCGGCTCCCGCGCGCATGCGCAGGAGTGACGTAAGAGCGGGTCCAGCCAATCAGATGGCCGGATGCCACGAACCCGGAAGAAGGGTGACAGAAAATGTCAACCACGAGAGAGGTGAGCGGTCGGCGCCTCGGGGCTTCGTTCTTAGGAAAGTATTTCATAATGAGCTAGTATGCGATGCATACTAGCTCATTATGTGTTTGTCTTTCAGGTTTTTTCTTTTTTTTTTCTTTTTTAATTCGGAGGTTTACAACCTCTTGAAGCCATAAACATTGCTGCCTACACAGTGTTTTGGTCTGCAGATCAGTGCGGCCCCAGCCAGTGTCATTAGTACAGTGACAGTGTACAGAGTTAGCACTGATCGCTGTATTGGTGTCACTATTGATGTCAGTTAGTCAGCTAATGTCTCTCCCAGCCAACATCAGCTAGCCCACTAGATCTGAAAGTAGATATATAATTGTATGAAATCAAATTGCAGAATTACATCTGCACTTGTGAGTTATAAACTACCTGGTAGAAATCTTGAAGATTTAGGCCCCTTTCACACTTGTGCGACTTGTCCTGCAATTTGGGACTGCAAAGTCGCATGACAAGTCGTACTCCATGATTTCCAATGAGTACCGTTCTTATGACTTCAAATTGCAACGACTTCAAAGTAGTCCCTGCACTACTTTGGATCGATTTTGCATTTTGAGGCCCAAAGACATATGCATTGCTTCAAGGCCAGTCAAAATTGTGTAAAAATCGCAGTAAAGTCGCGGCAACAAAATTGTGGTAAAATAACGGGACTTTTAGGTCGCACAAGTGTGAAAGGGGCCTTACTGTTTTTTCCTTTCTTATGACTACATTGCACAAGTGAATTACCCCTCCCTATCGTGTTAATTTTTTCAATGGAGGTATTATCATCAGTTGTAATTTTAGTCCACTGCGCCAACCTAGCCACTCTATGCACTAGAGCTGCATGATTAACCGTTTAAAAATTGCAATCTCGATTCACCCCCCCCCCCCCCCCCATTTCACAATCTTAAAACAGCATGTTCTCGACTCATACAGAGCTGTTCTCTGCTCACTCACAACTTTAAAAAAAAAAAAGAGCCTCCGGCAAATGTTTATCAACATTGTTAAGGCTGCGAGATAGCTATAAACACAATGTTTTACAGTGTATCGTTTCGTTCTTTTAGATCAAAGGAATTCATTTCCATCTGTAAGTGAGGGCAGTTTAACCTCTAAGGCTCGGGTCACACTATTGCGATGCGGGAAGGCTGCGAATTCGCAGCCTTTTCCCGCATCGCACACGCACCCCCGGCAGTTCACACTGCCATATGCGATACGCTGGGGGTGTCAATGTAATCTTAACGACACCCCCAGTTTGATCGCATATCGCAGTGCGATCGTGCAGTTCGCACAGGATGGGATCGCACAAGTGTGAACCGCTGTGCGATCCGATCCTGATGCGGCTGCAAAAATGCCTCCTGTGCGTGTTTGCACCGGGTGCGATGCGAATTTAGCCATACAAACTGTATGGCTAAACTCGCACCGCACAGCTGATCGCATGTAATGTCGGAGCAGTGCGCTCCGTCATTACATGCGAACCCGGCACTCGCATGAGTGTGAACCGGGTCTTAAAGACTAAGCCTATTTCTGACACTTCTTGCTTCTGAGTTAAAAAATCAGTATTTTTTGCTAGAAAATTACTTAGAACCTCCAAACATTATATATATATATATATTTTTTTTTTTAGCAGAGACCCTAGAGAATAAAATGGCAATCATTGCAATTTTTTTTGTCATACTGGATTTGCTCAAAAAAAATGCAGTCTTTGAAACGAATTTTTTTGGGAAAAAAAGTATTTTTTCAATAGAGCTGACCTGCCGCAGTAAATGTACCGCCTAACGTACATTTACTGCGGTAGGTCGGCTCAATTGAAAAAATACACTTTAATGAATTAAAAAAATAAACAGTAAAGTTAGCCCAATTTTTTTGTATAATGTAAAAGAGGATGTTTTACGCCTAGAATCTTGATCTTTATTTTAAGCAGAATCATGCAGCTCTACTATGCACTATTCATGCTTTTTGGTATGGGGGGGAAGTTTCACACTTGACATCTATGCCCCCTCAGTCTGCATATTCCCTATTCAACATTACTACATTCTGCACGATGTAAGTAATTGCAGACTCTATTTAACCACACCACCTTTAAGCTACGCTCAATATTTAGCACAATTTAAACCATGCTCACTTTTCACTGTGGTGCGCTTCGCACGCCGCACTTTTTTTTCTTCTAGCCTAGCTCTTGCACACAGGCCCACTGATTTCATGATACGCCCCTGCTTTGGAGTTTTTGTTGTGATCCTTGACTGTCTTTGAGAAAGAATTACCTCACATTACAAGCAGCTAATGAGGTCTGTGATAGCTTGTTTTTAATCTATTTTAATAAATATTAAGAAAATGCAAATAGGTTAATGTCCATAGTCTAGGCACAGACATAATTTAACCACTTGCTGACCACCTAACGTACATTTACTGTGGCAGGTCGGCTCTATTGCACGAAATCACGTATCTGTTCTTTACTACATAGCCACTAGGGGGGCGATCGTGCGCTGATTAAACAGAGGGGGAGCCAAACAGCGGGACACCCATGATCGTTCCCGAGAGAGGCAGAACAGCAGCCTGCTAATGTAAACCAAGACAGGACACAGTTCTGACAGGGGAGAAGATAGAATGCCAGTGTCATTAGTACAGTAACAGTGCATTTTTTTAAGCAATGATTACTAACAATGTCACTGGTCCTCAAAAAAGTGTCAAAAGTGTCAGTTAGGTGTCCGATTTGTTTGCCTCAATGTCCCAGTCCCGCTAAAAATCGCTGATTGCTGCCATTACTAGTAAAAAATAAATATATATATATATATATATATATATATATATATAATTAAAATATAGTTTGTAGTGATAATTTTGCGCAAACCAATCAATATACGCTTATTGGGATTTTGTTTACCAAAAATATATTAAGCAGAATATATATTGGCCAAAATTGATGAAGAAATTCGTTTTTTTTTTTTTTAATTTTTTTAATTGGATATCTTTTAAAGCAGAAAGTAAAAAAAAAATTTTTTTTTTATTCTTAAATTGTCCCTCCTTTTTTGTTTATAACACAAAAAGGTGATCAAATACCATCAAATAAAAGCTTTATTTGTAGGGAAAAAAAAGGACATCAATTTTTTTTTGGGTACAGCGCCGCACGACCACGCAACTGTCAGTTAAAATAACACAGTGCCGTATCGTAAAAAATGGCCTGGTCATTTAGGGGGTAAAACTTTCTGGGGCAGAAGTGGTTAACCAATTAAGTATTTATAACTGTCAGTGTCTTTTGGCTTGTGTCCAATATTCCTACATCAGAGGCGTAACTAGAACCTTCAGGGCCCTGGTGCAAGAAACCATGAAGGGCCCCCTGTCCCCCGGTCAGGGCCCTTCCCACTGATCCTGGGGCATGAGGGCAGCAGGACCTGGATAGGAGGGGTGGCGAAGGGGATCATATAGAGGAACAAATCCCCTCCATTTTCCTCCGGCAGCCTCTGAATGCCTATGGGAGGGAGAAGAGGAGAAGCTGGCTTTTAGCAGCTGCAGGAGAAAAAATGGGGGGGATTTTTCCCTCTATATGATGCCCCCCCCCCCTATCCAGGTGTACCGGGGCAACACATGGGCAATTGTGACCCCTGTAGTTACGCCCCTGAGATCAGTGGCAGCGGTGGTGGTTGGGTTGGGATGAAATCAGTGGCAGCGGTGGTGGTGGGGGGATGGGATGATTGGCAGCTGTGATGGAGGGGGGGATGGAATGATTGGAAGCGGTGGTGGTCGGGATAGGATGAGGGGCAGCAGTGGGGAGGACAGGATGAGTGGCAGGGGTGGTAAGGAGATGGGATGGAATAAGATAAGTGGCACTGGTGGTGGCAGGGATGGGATGAGTGGCAGTGGTGAGGGGGGGATGGAATTAGTGGCAGTAGTGAGGGGGGCATGGGATCAGTGGCAAGGGTGGTGGTTAGGGGGGATGAGATGGGATGAGTGGTAGTGGTGGTGGGGAGGATGGGATGAGTGGCACCAGTAGTGGTGACATGGGGGGGGTGGGGAACAGTGGCAGCAGTGGTGGTGGTGTGAGGGGGGGATCCGTGGCAGCAGTGGGGGTGGTGTGTGGGGGGAATCAGTGGCAGCAGTGCTGGCGGTGTGGGGGGGATCAGTGGCAGCAGTGGGGGTGATGTAGGGGGGATCATTGGCAGCAGTGGTGGTGGTATGGAGGGGATCAGTTGCAGCAGTGGTGGTGGTGGTAGGGGGGATCTGTGGCAGCAGTGGTGATGGTGTGGGGGGGGGATCAGTGGCAGCAGTGGTGTGAGGGAGATCTGTGGCAGGTGTTGGGGGGATCAGTGGCAGCAGTGGGGGTGGTGCGGGGGGGATCAGTGGCAGCAGTGGGGGGTGATGTGGGGGGGATCAGTGGCAGCAGTGGGGGTGGTGTGGGGGGTGATCAGTGGCAGCAGTGGGGGTGGTGTGGGGGAATCAGTGGCAGCAGTGGTGGTGGTCTAGGGGGAGGATCAGTGGCAGCAGTGAGGGTGGTGTGGGGAGGAAACAATGGCAGCAGTGAGGGTGGTGTGGGGGGGGGGGGAAACAATGGCAGCAGTGAGGGTGGTGTGGGGGGAAACAATGGCAGCAGTGAGGGTGGTGTGGGGGGGGGAAGTGGCAGCAGTGGTGGTGGTGTGAGGGGTATCAGGGGCAGTAGTGGTGGTGGTGCAGGGGGGTATCAGTGGCAGCAGTGGGGGTGGTGTGGGGGGGGTCAGTGGCAGCAGTGGGGGTGGTGTGGAGGGGGTCAGTGGCAGCAGTGGGGGTGGTGTGGGGGGGGTCAGTGGCAGCAGTTGTGCTGGTGGTATGGAGGGGATCAGTGGCAGCGGTGGTGGTATGGGGGAATCAGTGGCAGTGCTGATAGAGGGATGGGATTATCACTTGCAGATCACTTGCAGATCACTCAGTTCCCCCTCCTTGCACGGTGGAGAGCTCCTCCCCCTTTACTTCACTGGGCCAGCCCGGGTCAGCTGATTTTCTGTTTCTCTGAGTCTCCCGAGTCCCGACATTGCATCTCCCTACTCAAGTGAACTCAATGGTGGTGTGAGGGGTGGGATCCGTGGCAGCAGTGGGGGTGGTGTAGGGGGGATTCAGTGGCAGCAGTGCTGGTGGTGTGGGGGGGGGGGAATCAGTGCCAGCAGTGGGGTGATGTAGGGGGGGGATCATTGGCAGCAGTGGTGGTGGTATGGAGGGGTTCAGTGGCAGCAGTGGTGGTGGTAGGGGGATCTGTGGCAGCAGTGTTGATGGTGCGGGGGGGATCAGTGGCAGCAGTGGTGTGAGGGAGATCAATGGCAGCAGTGGGGGTGGTGTGGGGGGGGGGATCAGTGGCAGCAGTAGGGGGTGGTGTGGGGGGGATCAGTGGCGGTGGTGTGGGGGGGGTCAGTGGCAGCAGTGGGGGTGGTGTGGCATGGATCAGTGGCAGCAGTGGGGGTGGTGTGGGGGGCGATCAGTGGCAGCAGTGGGGGTGGTGTGGGGGGTTTAGTGGCAGCAGTGTTGGTGGTGTAGGGGGGATCAGTGGCAGCAGTGAGGGTGGTGTGGGGGGAAACAATGACAACAGTGAGGGTGGGGGGGTAACAATGGCAGCAGTGAGGGTGGTGTGTGGTGTGGGGGGGGGGGAAGTGGCAGCAATGGTGGTGGTGTGAGGGGTATCAGTGGCAGCAGTGGGGGTGGTGTGGGGGGGGGTCAGTGGCAGCGGTGGTGGTGGTGGTATGGAGGGGATCAATGGCAGCAGGGGTGGTATGGGGGAATCAGTGGCAGTGCTGATAAGAGGGATGGGATTAGTGTCGATCACTTGCAGATCACTCTGTTCCCCCTCCTTGCACGTTGGAGAGCTCCTCCCCCAGCCCAGGTCAGCTGATTTTCTGTTTCTCTGAGTCTCCCAGGTCCCCACATTGCATCTCCCTACTCAAGTGAACTCAATGGGCGGGGCCCGTGTGCTTGTCAGTGCCCGTGAGTGCAGGTGGAGAAGATGGGGGGGGGGGGGAGGGGCGAGGCAGGGCGGGAACTGTGTGCTTGAGAGTGCACAAAAATGACCAGTGGACTATCTCCTGGGCGGCAGCGGGTCCCCCTGCAGTGGTGGAACGCTAGGGCCCCGTCGCAAGTGTGACTGCTGCGGCCCTGGTAGTTCTGCCACTGTCTTACATGATATCATCTGTCCATGTTTAGCATATGCTAATATTATTTTTTAATTGTTCTGCCAAAAGTGGACTTGATGTCAAAAAGTCAAGATTTCATTGTTATAGGAAACATTTTAAAATGGTAATTGTGCTCCAAGCTTGGAGTGAAATATTATGATGTCACTACTTTACTACTCACTGTTCTCCATACTGGAGGCTCTAACATGAGGAGGTAAACCCCTGCCTCTACCAAGTTGGCCAAGACTGAGAAGAGAGGACAAAAAAATTAGCAGCTGAAAAGAAGGCATACAAAACAGAGCACTGCATATTAATGTACTGAGAATGCTGTAATGCTTGGGGAAATTTTTGGCAAAAGTAAGTAAAGGTGAATTAATCCTTTAGCCACTTCTGGGAAAATGAGAACATGTATAATGAATGTAAAGCTGATTTTTTTTACTATTTATTTATTTTTTTTTTTTCAAATAACTTTAAAGGCTTTGTCATTTTACATAAAACAACAAACAAGCAAAAAGTTAAAAAAAAACAAAAATACAAAGAAAACAATACAGTAACCAGTACTTCGCCCTCACATATTGCTGATGTTATCATACAGTTCCAGAATAATTTCAGAGCAAAACCTGGCATCAAAGGGGTACCATTAGACATTCAGAGAGTATTGGGCTACATCAAAATATTACATGCCAAATGCTCTTGTTTTGACTATGCATTGAGTATGGTACATGAACAAACTTAACAAAATAGAATTTTTATTATTTAATCACCATAGAATATACTGTGTTAAGAGTCACTTTCATCACAACATGCATTCAAACAAAAGAGCGATCTTATGTAATTTATTCACTGACAGCCAGACAAAAAAATAAAAAATAAAACCATCCTTTATTATACCAAATAAAAAAAAAATGAAAAAGATACCTGCATTTTCCCAAACCTATACAGATCTTTCCTGACAGACTCCATGGCAGCACACGTATGGCAGCACACGTATGGGTAGGCTCCGCCTCCTCTCCTACCCTATAGGACCCCACTCCCATAAATCTTTGCTCCATACCAGGAGCCGTGTTCCTTTTTCGTCCTCCTCCTGCGAGAAGGAAGTCTTACCTTATAGGACGTCTATCGGTTTCAGGCGAGCTGGTGGCGTGTGGACCTTGTTGATGTCGGATGCCTCCTGTTTTATGTCCAGCAATCTCGATATTTATCGGGTGGACCCGGGCAATATTATTTTAAAATGCTGAAGATGCCGTAAATCCTGAATGAGAGGTGGGCTGCATTGATGGCTAATACGTCCTTGCTATTGAGCGGATAGGCCCTGATGCCCTGTCACACACGCATGAATTCATCCAGGCCTGAGACTGTTCGGTTATCGTCATGGTGGTAAAGTATAAAACTTTCTTTTGGTTTCATTGCATTTCCTGTTTGTGGTCGGTGGAGCGCTCCTGCGTTCCAGATCGTCGCACAGGCTCCTCCCCCTGCCTCGCTGGACCTTCAATTGGTTGTCCAGGATGAGGCTTGGCCCTGGTATCGTCTGCGCATGCGCGCGCATCGCTCCCGATCTCCTATGACGATATTGCGTCGTTTGGGGCGTGGCTTTGCGGCGCCCGGGAGATTTAAGCAGCTGTCATTCCTGTTTACAATGGGATGTCTGCGGGCGTTGCGGTGGCTTCCCCGTGCTGTTTCTCTGCTCTTCAGCGGTGAGTCATGCTTTGATCCAGGTGCCATTTGGGGTAAAAGGGTTGGTGTGGAGACGAAAGTCAGTACATGTATGCTTACTTTCTTCCTGTGCAGGCTTTTGCTTCTATCTGCAAATGGATGCTTCACCACCCCCCGGTGGCCAGTCCCTGCGCAACAGGTGAGCTAGTTTTCTTAACCCTTACCTGCTTGCGTTGGCTGGTGGAATGGAGCCTAAGTGTGTTTTTCTTTCCCTATTTAGCCCTTTTAGGTCTGACCAACGCCCTATTTCTGGATCAAAGGATCGTTCTCCTTCAGCCCATCGGCATTCTTCATCAAAGTCTGGTCATAGGTCTAGCTCCAGGTCTAAACGACATGAGCACACTTCCGGTTCAGTCGCTCCGCGGCAATCCCGCCATTCTGACCGCAGTTCAGGGAAATCATGCTGGGGCTGTCGAGCCCATATCCCTGAGGATAGATCCCTATGTGATACCTGTTATTCCAGGGTTTTGAGGGAAAAGCAAGACACTGCACAACCAGTGGAGGCTATGGTCAGGCGGATTGTTAAAGAATCCCTTAGAGATTGGGATTCGAGCAGGCTTTCGGGTCACTCTTCAGAGGCTCCTGGTTTCCTCCCAAGGGATGAAGTGGAGCCAGGTACCTCACAACCAAGTCGTCTGTCAGAAGATTCTACAGACAGTGAGGATGATTTGGCAGACCAGAATGTAGGTTTTGAACTTGCTATGGTCCCACCGCTAGTTAAGGCGGTTAAGGAGGCATTAAAATGGGAAGATCCAGCTGAGTCCCCAGCTAAACAGAAGAAATACTTCAAACATCTCAAAAAAGAGCGTTCCCATTTTCCCCTCCTAGGGGAATTGGGAGAAATCATTACAGACGAGTGGCAGGGAGTTTAAAAGAGAAACTCTTTGTCATCTAAGGTCTCCAGAATGTATCCCTTTAAGGATGATAAGGTGAAACATCTAGACTCCGCTCCCACGGTGGATGCGGCCTTGATGAGGTTGGTGAAACACGTAACCTTACCATTGGAAGACTCAGTCTCATTCAAAGACGCTCTTGACAGGCGGATTGACACAGATCTTAAGAAGATTTATCTCTCCGCAGGTATGGCGTGTAAGCCGGCTCTGGCTTTGGCAGCCACATCCAAGGCAATGGAAGCCTGGGTAGACAGCGTGGAGGCTACACTTCAGAGTGTCTCCGAAGAGGTGGCCAGGAGTTCAGCCATTCAGGAGTTGAGACTGGCAACGGCTTTCTTGGGTGAGGCATCCATTGATATAATCCGCTTGGCGGCGCGGGTCATGCTGTCCTCTGTCACGGCCAAACGCGCCTTGTGGTTGCGCCCCTGGTTGGCCGACCCTGCCTCTAAGCAGGCCTGGTGCAAAATTCCCTTTGAGGGTTCCTCCCTCTTTGGTAATAAACTGGACAGTGCTATCACCCGTGCCACTGGTGGTAAATCTGGTTTCCTTCCCCAGGATCGCCGGTTGATAGATCAGAGAAGACCTCAAAACAGACAAAATCCTGATCGTGCCAGAGAGGCCCGTTTTTACAGGCCCGGTCGTGAGTTCAGGAAGAACTGGAAGCGCCCTCAGTCTACAGGGCAGAAGTTCTCCAAAGGAAAATTTTCAGCAAGCCGAGAGGCGACGAAGTCTTTTTGACATCGAACCTGTCCAGACGGTGCGGGTAGGCGCACGCTTGCTTCAGTTTGCGCACGTCTGGGCAGCCTCGATCGAAGATCAATGGGCCGTCAGAACCGTATCACACGGACATGTGTGGATTTTCAACAGAAGCCCCATTCTTCGCTTCATTCCTACGGCCTTACCCCGTTCAGAAGAGAAGAAGTCAACTCTTCTTACATATGTAGAATCCCTGGTTGCCCAGGGTGCGGCAGTGCCTGTCCCAACCGAGGAACGGTTCCAAGGCATCTACTCTCCGCTCTTCATGGTCTTGAAGAAAAGCGGCTCTTGGAGGCCGGTTATAGACCTAACACACCTAAACACCTTCATCAAGAAAGAGAGGTTCAGGATGGAAACACTTTTTACAATTCGGCAAGTGGTACAGCCAGAGGATTGGATGATATCCATAGACTTGAAAGATGCCTACTTTCACGTCCCAGTCGCAGCAGAAATGCAAAAATTTCTCCGATTCGCAGTGGGTCAGGTGCATCTTCAATTTACCTGTCTCCCTTTCGGGCTTACCACATCACCTCGAATCTTTTCCAAAATCTTACTGGCTGTAGTAGCCCTGATCAGAGCAAAAGGGATTCGTCTTTACCATTACTTGGACGACTTGCTCCTTCTGTCAGAACATCAGGATCAAATTCTGCTTCACAGATCTCAAGTAATTTCCACCCTTCAAGAGTTCGGGTGGCTCCTGAATTTGGAAAAAAGTCATCTGGAACCCACGAAGTCGTTGGTCTTCCTAGGGGCCCTCTTCAACACTTCCAGAGGCACTATCTCCCTTCCATTAGAGAAGATTCCGACAATTCGCAACAGGATTCGTCCGGCATTATCAGCCTCTCATCTCCGGGCGTCCCAGTGCATGAAGATAATTGGGACCATGGTTTCCACGGCTCCCATGGTGAAGTGGGCACAGTGGAAGATGAGGCCCTTTCAGATGGGATTCCTCCAACAATGGAATTTCGAGAATCCAGAAGTCCTCATTCGGATAACTACGTCCATGAAGGACAGCTTAACCTGGTGGCTTCAGCGAAAGAATCTTTTAAACTGCCATTCAATCGTTCCAGCGTCCTGGTTGGTCATGACCTCGGACGCCAGCAGGACGGGATGGGGAGCGCATTGCCTGTCGGAGGTGGCCCAGGGCAGATGGGACTTCCCTACATACGGGGTGGTCTCGAATGTGCTGGAGCTTCGGGCAGCGTTCTGTGCTCTCCAGGCCTTTCAGCATCTGGCGACCGATGCCTCGGTCCTCCTAAGACTGGACAATACGACAGCCGTCGCCTACATCAAGAGACAAGGGGGCACCCGCAGTCCGTCTCTTCTGAAAGAAGTGAAACCTATTATGGATTGGGCTCAAAGACATCTGTCCAACTTGTCAGCCGCCTATCTTCCGGGTGCCCAGAACGTCCAGGCAGACTTCCTCTCGAGGTCTGCTCTGGACAACAACGAGTGGTCACTCCATCCAGAGACCTTCATATGGGTCATGTCTCTAGGTTACCATCCAGAGGTAGATCTGTTCGCATCTCCAAGCAATGCCAAACTGGAGAGATTCTACACGAGGTGGCGTTATCCCCAGGCCTACGGGGTAGACGCCCTGACGGATCATTGGAATTTTCAAACGGCCTATGCGTTTCCTCCAGTGCCAGTCATCTTCAAGTTTCTTCACAGACTCAGAACAGAGAGAGTGCAGATCATAGCGATTCTTCCCTTCTGGCCAAAGAGACCGTGGTTTCCTCTGTTGCTCCAGCTGAGCTGTCGGGACCCGATACCTCTGCCAGTCAGGCCGGACCTTCTGTCCCAAGGGCCTATTCTTCACCCCTGCCTAGCACAGCTTCATCTCATGGCATGGCTGTTGAGAGGGAAAGATTGAAAGCGCTCGGTTGTCCAAACGAGGCAATCGCTACAATGATGAGTGCCAGAAGACCCGGCACGAACAAGGTCTATGAAAAAATCTGGTCCAAGTTTAAGGATTATGTGGATAGCAGATCTAGCTCTGTCTCTGACCCAGGAATCCAGGATATTTTGGGCTTCCTCCAGTCCGGTCTGGACCTGTCATTGGCAGTAAGCTCCCTTCGGGTCCAAATTTCAGCCATTTCGGCCTTCACTGGGACTGCATGGGCGAAACACTCCCTGGTTCACCAGTTCTTCAGAGGCGCTACTAGGTTAAGACCTCCTAGAAAGCCCAGGTTCCCTAAGTGGGATCTTCCTACGGTCTTGGAGTTTCTTTCCTCACTCACCTTGAATCAGAAGGATCCATTCTTCCTTAAAAACATCTCCATGAAAACAGCCTTTCTGGTGGCTATTACTTCGGCCAAACGGGTTTCTGAACTCGGTGCCTTGGGTTACAAGGAACCATTCCTTACGTTTTTCCCTGATCGGGTAGTATTGGTTCCGATGCTTGGCTCCAATCCGAAAGTAATGTCGGTATTCCATGTCAACCAGGAAATTGTCCTACCCACGTTCAAATCTCAAGATGAAAATTCTGTCCATCCTTTGGACGTGGGGGAAACTCTTCGGCTATATCTGGAGACTACAGCTCCTTTCCGCCAGTCAGACCATCTTTTTGTCCTCATCTGTGGAAAAAACAAGGGCAAACAAGCTTCCTCAAGATCTATAGCAAGTTGGATAGTTCAGACCATCCAGTGGGCATATAAAGCCAAGGGACTGGCTCCTCCAGAGGTGGTGACAGCTCATTCCACTAGAGGGATCTCTACGTCGTGGGCAGCTTCTCTTCATGTAGCTCCTGACGTGATTTGCAGAGCGGCTTCTTGGTCATCAATTCATACCTTTATGTCGCATTACTGTGTTGAACCGGCTTCTTTATCTTCGGTCAACTTTGGTTTAAAAGTCTTGTCTGTTGACGGTGCAAATTAAACCTTTTTCTGTTAAACCAGCAGTTACCCGCCCGGGTGTGTATGGCTAGTTATTTCCCATACGTGTGCTGCCATGGAGTCTGTCAGGAAAACGGAAAATTTATATCAATACTTACCGTAATTTTCCTTTCCTGATGGACTCCATGGCAGCAGGAGTCCCCTCCCATCTGCTGGAGTAGTTCTAGTTATGGAACACGGCTCCTGGTATGGAGCAAAGATTTATGGGAGTGGGGTCCTATAGGGTAGGAGAGGAGGCGGAGCCTACCCATACGTGTGCTGCCATACGTGTGCTGCCATGGAGTCCATCAGGAAAGGAAAATTACGGTAAGTATTGATATAAATTTTCCGTTTTCCTCCTTCCTTCATATTTATGAATGAGCTGTTTGATTGTATTATCCTTTTGTATAGTATAAACAAATATTTTAGCAATATTGCTTCGAAGTCTAGGGATGTCAATTTATTTTTGCAGCAAAGAGTTTAGTTTAGGAGGCTGGAACATTGACAAAAAATTCACCACCAGCCCCTGTTGATGGACCATTTGTGCTGCAGACAGAGTCTGCTCATTAGCCAGAACAACCAGCTCCTGGGTCTCGTACGGTCCATATTTTTCCTCCTTCTGCTGATGGTAAGTTTGGTCCTACAATAGCAGTATAACAGAGATCAATTAAAGCGGAGTTCCGGCCTCAAATACCTTTTTTAACTAAAAATACCCCTATAATACTAATCCATCGCCCTTTACAGAACTGCTATTCTCATACTTACAAGGTGTACAGTATTGGATTTTAGTCAAAATCTTACTTTTAAAAACACTGTCTGAGCGTGGCCATCTTGGATGTGGGCACCTGAAGCCGCAGTGTAATCTGCTGTGTCCTTCTTTCTGATTCCAGGGAGTGTTCTGGAAGTTCTTCCTGATTCCAGCCTCCTGGGAGTGATGACAAACAGCTCCCAGGATGCAATGCAAAGGCAGAAGCGATGTCGGTGGCCGTGGCCACAGAGGGGGGAGAAGGAGGAAGTACAATCAAAAATGCCCTGAAAATAAGGTAAGGGACCCCCGAAAAAAATTGTAAATGCCGAATTGTTGATCAGAATAGCGAGCACTCCAGGAATCACTAAAGTTGCAAAATAGGCCGGAACTCCACTTTAAGCCTCAAGCTGTATAGTTAAAACAGAGCTCCACCCAAAGAGGGAAGTTACGCTTTTAGTTCTGCCCCCCATGGCACTTTTTTTGCATGTGCAGTGCCAAATGCCACCTTTTTTCTATGTGCAGTGGGCACCCAGATGTGAAGCCGTAAGCTGTTACAGCCAGGTGCCCACAGTTGAGATGTTGGCACCGGGGGCACAAGGCCAAGGGAAGGGATGGCTAGGGAGAACACATCGCTGGATCCTGGGACAGGTGAGTGTGTGTTTATCAGCAACTACAGTTTTTGTAGCTGCTGACTTTTAATAAACACAAAAATGACTGGATCTCCTCTTAAATGCTGGAACAAACAGGCAAGCTGCAGTAGCTGTATAAAAGTCACTGAATCAAGCAGTCAATCTGCAGAAGCTTTCAAGTGTTGGATTCAAATGTTACCTAGTTATGGGCCATACACACTACAAGATTTTCTGAAGACTTTTTCCTTTAGATTTACCAAAACCATATAATATGAGGTAAAACCTAAACACTTTCAATTTGTATGCAATCTGGCAGGCCCTTGCACTACATAGAAAAGGTAAATGTGAAGGAAAAAGTCTTCAGAAAATCTTATAGTGTGTATGGCCGGTGTGTATGTAAGTCAGGTTGAAAAAGACACAAGTCCATCTGGCTCAACCAATAAAAAACAAAAAAACAGTAAAGAAAACCCAACCATACAATCCCATATACACAATCCTATACCCGTAGTTGATCCAGAGGAAGGCGAAAATCCCCGGCAAAGCATGATCCAATTTGCTACAGCAGGGGAAAAAATTTCCTCCTGATCCCCTGAGAGGCAGTCGGATATTCCCTGAATCAACTTTACCTATAAATATTAGTACCCATTTATATTAAGTACACCCAGGAAATAATCCAGGCCTTTTTTAAAGCAATCTACTGAGCTGACCAAAACCACCTCTGGAGGGAGTCTATTCCCCATTTTCACAGCTCTTACGGTGAAGAAACCTTTCCATATTTGGAAACGAAATCTGTTTTTCTCTAGACGTAAAGAGTGCCCACTTTTCCTCTGTATTAACCTTAAAATGAATACCTCCACACCAAGTTCACTATATGGACCCCTAGCCTACAGCACCTGGTATTCCCTGGCGGTCTCCCATCCAGGTACTAAACAGGCCCGACCATGCTTAGCCTCCGAGATCAGACAAGATCGGGCGCGTTCAGGGCGATGTGGCCATTTGTGAAGTCACAAAAGCTGTGCAAAGAACACTGCATAAAGCAAGAGAATGATGTTATGCTGTAACCACTGAATATCCCAAGTGACTTTGCAATGGTAATATAAGTGCCGTGCTAGGGTACATGGTTGTGGTTGAGAGATAATCTGAACATTTCAATTCCTTGTGTATTACCAGCCATGGGGATCCCTTGAAAAAGCCAGCAAAACGTTTTTATGGCTTTTAGAAAATGTGGGAATGTTTTGTATATTTTTATTTATTTATTTATTTTTTTAATCTGGTTTAAAAATCTGGGTCATTCTCCTCTAGTAAGCTCTCTGCACTACCAGCTCTCTGGTAGTGCAGACTCACTAGGAGGATTCTGTCCAGGATTATATTATGGAATTTTCACTGACACTTTGTAGGACGTTTTTGCCTACTTGAATATTGCACTTTCATTGCCACTTATCAGTGAATCAAAGACATTTCAGAGTGCTTTTGTTTTCATGCTTTGTTTTTCATTGTTTGTAATATTTATTCTATTGTATTTGGAATATGGGCTTTATACTGTGAGGGGGAATGGAATAGGAGACACCACTCACAATAATGATGGATTATATATTGTTTGAGTGAATTAGCGTAACACATTTTCATTTACATCTTTAGCTATATTATACACTCACCGGCCACTTTATTAGGTACACCTTGCTCGTACCGGGTTGGACCTTCTTTTGCCTTCAGAACTGCCTTCATTCTTCATGGCATAGATTCTACAAGGTGTTGGAAATATTTCTCAGAGATTTTGCTCCATACTGACATGATAGCATCACAGAGATGCTGATTTGTTGGATGCACATTCATGATGCGAAACTCCCATTCCACCGCATGCCCAAGGTGCTCTATTGGATTGAGATCTGGTGACTGTGGAGGCCATTGGAGTACAGTGAACTCATTGTCATGTTCTAGAAACCAGTATGAGAATTTTGAGCTTTGTGACATGGTGCATTATCCTGCTGGAAGGAGCCGTCAGAAGATGGGTACACTGTAGTCATAAAGGGATGGACATGGTCAGCAACAATACACAGGTAGGCTGTGGCGCTTAAACAATGCTCAATTGGTACTAAGGGGTTCAAAGTGTACCAAGAAATTATCCCCCACACCATTACACCACCACTACCAGCCTGAACTGTTGGTACAAGGCAGGATGGATCCATGCTTTCATGTTTACACCAAATTCTGACCCTACCATCTGAATGTCCCAGCTGAAATTGAGACTCATCAGACCAGGCAACGTTTTACCAATCTTCTATTGTCTAATTTTGGTAAACCTGTGTGAATTGTAGCCTCAGTTTCCTGTTCTTAGCTGACAGGAGTGGCAACCAGGGTGGTCTTCTGCTGCTGTAGCCCATCTGCTTCAAGGTTTGATGTGTTGTGCATTCAGAGATGGTATTCTGCATACCTTAGTTGTAACAAGGGGTTATTTGAGTTACTGTTGCTTTTCTATCATCTCAAACCAGTCTGCCCATTCTCCTCTGACCTTGGACATTCATCAAGGCATTTTCATCCACACAACTGCTGCTCACTGGATATTTTCTCTTTTTTGTACCATTCTCTATAAACCCAGGAGATGATTGTGCGTGAAAATCCCAGTAGTTCAGCAGTTTCTGAAATACTCAGACCAGCCCATCTGGCATCAACAACCATGCCACGTTCAAAGTCACTTAAATCCGCTTTCTTCCCCATTCTGATGCAATTCAGCAAGTCGTCTTCACCAAGTCTAGATACCTAAATGCATTGAGTTGCTGCCAAGTGATTGGCTGATTATCAATTTGTGTTACCAAGCAATTGAACAGGTGTATCTAATAAAGTGGCCAGTGAATGTATATCATATGTTGTGTGAGCTGCTTTCTCTTACTTGTTTTCAGCCTAAAGCGCGGCTCTATTAATTCTTGCTTCAAATTATATGCCTGACACTATACATTTCTGGAGTCTGAATATTCATTTTTATTTGCTTTTTAGACTTTATATTGTTTAACTTGCTTATTCTTCATATGCTTCAGGTATCTACAAGGGAATATTCTCTGGACCGGCGTTTCTGAAGCTTTTTGAAACAAAGGAACCCTTGAAATATTTTTTAGGTCTCAGGGAATCCCAAAACCCCCACCTGCTCCCTCCCCTAGCAAAATTAAATAATAAATAAAATAATAAATATTGTGAGGTATTTAACACTCAAAGTGGATCATTTTTAACAGCATCTGCTCTATTACTCAAAATTATTTTGAGTAATAGTCATGAAATAAACAAATATTAATAATAGCCAGAGAAGAAATGCAGACAGGGAAATTTTGAGTGCTTCTTTCCATTGATAATCATTGGAGAAACATTGACCCCTTATAATGGGCAGTGGAGAAGGGCTCACTAAAGGCCCGTACACACGATACGAAAATCGGAAGGGAAATTTCGTCCGACGAACGATCTGCCGATTTTCGGATTGTTATGCCTCGTACACACGCAACGATTATCGGCCGACCGATCAGCCGTCTTTTGTCCAGTGTTGTTGTGTTGGTTGAAATGTGCTCTAGACTGCACACGAATTTTCTTGGCCAACAAAAACCAACTTCAGAAGTGATGTCATGTGCTGGTTTACTTTCCGTGTGTTTTTTCTTCTCTGAGCATGCCCAGTCTTGCTCTTTAGATTTTTGTCTGCCGAAATCTGTACTGACTGACGGAAAATCGGCCGTTCTGTTGACGGCCAACAAAAATTTTATAGCCTGCACACCAGATTTTGTTCGGCCGAAAAGTCGGAGTCGGTTGTCGAAAGCATCATACTAACAAGCCGAAAATCGGCCTATCGGACGTTGGCCGAAAATCCACGGCCAACTATCGATGCGTGTGTACGAGCCATAAGTATAGTGTTTTCGACAGCCAATTACGGATTTTCGGACGACAAAAACTGGATGTGCAGGCTATAGTAAAGTTTTCTTCTGAAAAAAATCTTAAGAGCAAGACTAGGCATGCTCACAAATGAAAGAACGCATACAAAACAATCCAGCACATGGCATCACTTCTGAAGTTGAATTCTGTCGTACGGGAAAATTCGTATGAAAATAACCTCTTCACTTTCAACATGAGACTAGCATGCAACAAAAAATGGACGACAGATTGTTCGATAATATGCTTTAAGCCCCATACACACAATCAGATTATCGAACGATCTTTCGTCCGATTTTTGTTGCATGCTAGTCTCATGTCGAAAGTGAAGAGGTTATTTTCATACGAATTTTCCCGTACGACAGAATTCAACTTCAGAAGTGATGTCATGTGTTGGATTGTTTTGTATGTGTTCTTTCGTCTCTGAGCATGCCTAGTCTTGCTCTTAAGATTTTTTTCAGACGAAAACTGTACTAATTAAACGAAAATCGGACGCTGTGTTGACGTACGATAAAAATTTTATAGCCCGCACATCCAGTTTTTGTCGCCCGAAAATCCGTAACCGGTTGTCGAAAGCACCATACTAACAATCCGAAAATTGGCAGATCGTTCGTCAGACGAAATTTCCCTTCCGATTTTCGTATTGTGTGTATGGGCCTTTAGACTGATAGTCCATGGGAGAAGAACTTCCTTTCATTTTTGATCAATGGGAAAAGGGCCTCTTTATATTGATGGGCAATTGGAAGAATGCTCTGTTACATTGGTCATTACTAAGGGGGTGAGCTCTGATACATTGATCATCAGTGGAGAGAATGTTCTGTTACATTGGTAATCAGTGCAGAGAATGTAATACATTGGTCATTAGTGGAAAGAATGCTCTGATCCATTGGTCATTAGTGGAGAGAATACTCTGATACATTGGTCATTAGTGGAGATAATACTCTGATACATTAGTCATCAGTGGAAAGAATGCTCTGATACATTGGTCATCAGTAAGAAGAATGCCTCCTACTTTGATGGTCATCAGCTAGAACTATGTTCTGATGAGTGACACTTGTGCTGGAACTATTCAGGCACTGCAAGGCAGTAAATTAATCTGCCACTGCTGTCTGCTCAAGGAACCACTCGGAGGAAGAATGCTCTGTTACATTGTTCATTACTAAGGGGTAAAGCTCTGTTACATAGGTCATCAGTGGAGAGAATGCTCCGATACATTGGTCATCAGTGGAGAGAATGCCCTCATACATTGTTCATCAGTGGAGAAAATGCTCTGATTCATTGGTCGTTAGTGGAGAGAATGTTTTGATACATTGGTCGTTAGTGGAGAGAATGTTTTGATACATTGGTCATCAGTGGAGAGAATGTTCCAATACATTGGTCATCAGTGAAGAGAATGCTCTGATACATTGGTCATCAGTTGAGAGAATTCTCTGCTGATACATTGGTCATCAGTGGAGAGAATGCTCTGATATATTGGTCTTCAGTGGAGAGAATGCTCTCATACATTGGTCATCAGTGGAGAGAATGCTCTGATACATTGGTCCTCAGTGGAGAGAATGCTCTGATACATTGGTCATCGGTGGAGAGAATGCTCTGATACATTGGTCATCAGTGGAGAGAATGCTCTGATACATTGGTCATCAGTGGAGAGAGTGCTTGGATACATTGGTCATCAGTGGAGAGAGTGCTTGGATACATTGGTCATCAGTGGAGAGAATGCTCTGATACATTGGTCATCAGTGGAGAGAATGCTCCGATACATTGGTCATCAGTGGAGAGAGTGCTCGGATACATTGGTCATCAGTGGAGAGAGTGCTCGGATACATTGGTCATCAGTGGAGAGAGTGCTCGGATACATTGGTCATCAGTGGAGAGAATGCTCTGTTACATTGGTCATCAGTGGAGAGAGTGCTCGGATACATTGGTCATCAGTGGAGAGAATGCTCTGTTACATTGGTCATCAGTGGAGAGAGTGCTCGGATACATTGGTCATCAGTGGAGAGAGTGCTCGGATACATTGGTCATCAGTGGAGAGAATGCTCTGTTACATTGGTCATCAGTGGAGAGAATGCTCTGATACATTGGTCATCAGTGGAGAGAATGCTCTGATACATTGGTCATCAGTGGAGAGAATGCTCCGATACATTGGTCATCAGTGGAGAGAGTGCTCGGATACATTGGTCATCAGTGGAGAGAGTGCTCGGATACATTGGTCATCAGTGGAGAGAGTGCTCGGATACATTGGTCATCAGTGGAGAGAATGCTCTGATACATTGGTCATCAGTGGAGAGATTGCTGTTACATTGGTCATCAGTGGAAAGAATGTTCTGTTACATTGGTCATCAGTGGAGAGGGCGCTCGGATACATTGGTCATCAGTGGAGAGAATGCTCTGATACATTGGTCATCAGTGGAAAGAATGTTCTGTTACATTGGTCATCAGTGGAGAGATTGCTCTGTTACATTGGTTATCAGTGGAAAGAATGTTCTGTTACATTGGTCATCAGTGGAGAGATTGCTCTGTTACATTGGTCATCAGTGGAAAGAATGTTCTGTTACATTGGTCATCAGTGGAGGGAATGCTCTGATACATTGGTCATCAGTGGAGAGATTGCTCTGTTACATTGGCCATCAGTGGAGAGAATGTTCTGTTACATTGGTCATCAGTGGAGAGAAGGCTCGGATACATTGGTCATCAGTGAGAAGAATGCCTCCTACTTTGATGGTCATCAGCTAGAACTATGTTCTGATGAGTGACACTTGTGCTGGAACTATTCAGGCACTGCAAGGCAGTAAGTTAATCTGCCACTGCTGTCTGCTCAAGAAACTACTAGCAACCTCTGGAGGATCCCTGCGGGTTGATGCTGCTCAAAACTTGAGAAGTGTTGCTACTGACCTTTTTAAATGAAAAAACAAAGAAAAGGGGGGAAGAGATACTCCCCAAGGATGATAGGACTTTTAAGGCATCCACTTGTTAATCTCATAAAGAAATGTACAATCATTTAATGTGTAAATACATACAACATTTTATTGTGATAACATATTAAAAACACTTTCAGTACATAAAAACCATCATATGAATGAGTAAGCACAACAGTGCTGAGCAGCATGCTCCTAAGCCAGAAGAACCCATGGATGGCCCAACATATATTAGGGTCTATATATGTGGACCACCAAGACAGCTGACCTCCTATGACCGGGTCAGAAGGGTTCTAATGTGAAAAAGTGCCAATGGATTGCTACGCGTTTTGCTATGCAGCTTCTTCAGGGGATCCTATTGGTGCTAGGAGACATAGCACGGTAAGTATACATTATATATTATACAAAGTTGCTTTAAAAAAAACAGAATTAATTACATAGTTAATTCAAAAATATCCAAGACAAAAATTATACATAATTCATCTTCAATTCTAATTTAATTTGGGCGCCGGCGTATGTTTCACAAGAAAGACACAATGCACCCATGGAGCCAGGATGGGGGCAGGGGAGGGGAATAAAAAAGGGGATAAAAAGAAAAAGTAAAAATAAAAGGGGGGGAGGGGAGAGAAAGTGACTTTTTTTTTTTTTTTTTTTTTTAATATTGAATGTTACAATGGTTTATTTTCTGTGTGATATGTTACAAATGCACTTGCTGTTTCTTTTATTGATAGAAATATGTTACTAGAATTTGTTACTGGTGCAATTTACAGTTCCCAGAGATTAAAACTGGATATTTTGTAAGGAGTTCAGATACCTGTCATACTTGATGAAGGGCTGAAGCAAGCCAGAAAATGTTGTCTTGTAAATACACATGCTGTGATATTTGGCAGAGCTTCAAATATGCTGTATTGCTGAAACCACATTAATAAAACTTGGAGTTCTGCAACCTGCAACTTTTTTGATAGCTTGTAATAAATTTAGCTGCTGCCCATTTTATTTTGGAAACAGCAAATTCCCTTTAAACTGTATTCAGCATGTACCCCACTAGATGGCAGCAAAGTACAAAACAAATAATTCTAAGGAACAAATGTACTGTATATTCTCTGTATAGAAGTGCCTTTCCTCTATCTTATTTTAGCCCAAAGCAACTGGGCAATATAGAGCAGATGACATGGATGATTTTAAAATTTACAAAAAAAAAAAATGTTATACAGGTTGATTAATGTGGCTGATTAGTGTGCAAATTAGATTTATTCATCTAATGTCGCTTAATTAGTCCCAGAGCCTTTGTAATTCATATCTATTTCTAGTTTCAAAGCAGTGAGGTGGTAATTATGCCAGGGGCAAATGTATTGTTTGAGCAGTCTCCTACTGCACATACGTTAATAATGATGAGCAAACTGGCCTGGTTTTAGTTTGTGGCAGGATTAGTCAATTCCATTTTCTTTTCTTCTTTTTTTGTTCTTGTCATGGTTTTGTAATGGTGTTAGTGCATTTAATAACATTTTCCTTTTTTTGTAAATGAGAAACAAGGGGTTTTCTGTACCCCCTAGTTATTGGGGGTCTAGATATCTGGGGGACCCGTATTCTAAAGAGGTCTTCCAGACTACAGTAATTCCCCTAACCACAAGCAACAACATCAACCAGGCTGGGGATGTGGGGATGAGGCCCAGGTCCCCATGAACATGGGGGGGGGGGGGGCAGTAGGGTACTCTTCCCATCTTCCCATGTTGAGGGCACATGATTTGTATGGTTCAGGAGGGGGGTGCACACTCACTGCATCTCCCTTTGCTGGCCAGCCAAGCTTCAGAAGTCTATGTTTAAAATAATGTATTGAGAGTCAAAGAGGCAGATATTTTCAGTTCTAATTAAGGCAATTGGAGAGTCAGCTTAAAGTAGTACAATAAGCAAAACTTTTTTTTTTTTTCACTTTGAACAGAGTACGGGAGGGTTATAAACCCTCAGGGGCATACCTAGAGCATTTGGCACCCGGGGCGGATCCTAGATTTCAGAAAATGTAGAAAAAAACGCACAACCTAAAAAATCTATAGGACTGCAGTAATAACTGCGAGTAAAATGTAGGAAGGCCCCCTATACATTACACAGCCCCCGTACCCCTGGACCCCTTTACATTACACAGCCCCTGTACCCCTGGACCCCTTTACATTACACAGCCCCCCAGTGGAACCCTTTACATTACGGAGCTCCCACCCCTCTCCATGGAACCCTTTACATTACACAGCCCTCACCCCCCTTATGGAACCCTTTACATTACACAGCCCCCACCCCCTCATGGAAACCTTTATGTTATACAGCCCCTGCCCCCCATAGAACCTTTTAAATTATACAGCCCTCGCCCCCATCGAACCCTTCACATTACACAGCCCCCGCCCCCCAATAGAACCCCTTACATTACACAGTCCCCACCCCCCCATGGAACCCTTTACATTACACAGCCCCCACCCCCCTATAGAACCCTTCACATTACACAGCCCCCACCCCCCAATAGAACCCCTTACATTACACAGCCCCCGCCCCCCCCATAGAACCCTTTACAATATACAGCCCCTGCCCCCCCCCCATAGAACAGTTTCCGCACCCCCCCAATGGAACCCTTTACATTACAGAGCCCCCCGCCAATAGAACCCTTTACATTACATAGCCCCCGCCCCCCCTCTATAGAACCATTTACATTATACAGCCCCCCAATAGAACCCCTTTACATTACACAGCCCCCCCCCCAATAGAACCCCTTTACATTACACCCCCAATAGAACTCCTTTACAATGCAGACCCCCCCCATAGAACCCCTTTACAATCTAGACCCCCCCCAATAGGACCCCTTTACAATACTAACCCCCCCCCCCAATAGAACCCCTTTACAATGCAGACCCACCCAATAGAACCCCTCTACAATAGAACCCCCCCCCCCCCAATAGAACCCCTTTACAATACAAACCCCCCCCCCCAATAGAACCCCTCTAAAATTCAGACCCCCCCCCCCAATAGAACAACTTTACAATACAAGCCCCCCAATAGAACCCCTTTACAATGCAGACCCCCCCCCCCCTCCAATAAACACAATCGCCCCACCTTATTAGGAGGAGAGCAAAGGAGGAAGGAGGAAGAACTGTTTAAAGCAGAGAATGGGAGAGAGAATCACTGTCACTCACGAGCCCTAAATACACAGCGGTCAGTGGGAACTGCCGAAGTTAACTGTGCTAGTTAATGAGCCAGTGATTGGTTGCTAGGCGGTCCTAGCAACCAATCGCCTCCTCATTAACTAGCACAGTTAACTCTGGCAGCGCCCGCTGTGTATTCAGGGCTACTGAGTGACGGTGAGTCTCTCTCTCTCCTGTTCTCTGCTTTAAACAGTTCCTCCTCCCCCGCGCTCCTGTGTCAGTGAGCGGCGGAGGCAGTCCAGCAGCCAGCACCGGGTGTCACCATGGTGCCCCCTGACACCCCCTAATGTGTGGCACCTGGGACAGACCACCCCCCCCCCCCTGTTGGTACGCCACTGTAAACCCTGTCAGATTTTTATTTTATTTTTTATCCTGTCAGATTTTTTTTCGCCATCTGTGTCCCATTGGGGAGATTTCCCTTTATTTCCTGTCCCATAGCCAAACAAGAAGACAGAAGAAATCCCTGCAAATTTGGTGAAGTCCTTGGGGACCCCCAGATCACTATAACTAGTGTCCCAAATAGAAGGTTTCCCTTCTTGAGATTTTCTTTTATTTTCACCTGGCGCTACAAAGTATTAACTTAAGGGGGCTAAATAATTTTGCATGCCCAATTTTTCAGTTTTTTATTTATTTGTTAACAAAGTTTGAAATATCCAATTAATTTCGTTCCACTTCATGATTGTGTCCCACTTGTTGTTGATTCTTCACAAAAAATTACAGTTTTATATCTTTATGTTTGAAGCCTGAAATGTGGCAAAAGGTGGCAAAGTTCAAGGGGGCCGAATACTTTCGCAAGGCACTGTAGCATGTCCAAGTTCTGCAATATCCCTGGCTACTTTAACCACCTCAGTAACGGACATATTTACCACCTTCTGCCCAGGCCAATGTTCAGATTTTATCACTGTCACACTTTAAATGACAATTACTCAATCATGCAACGCTATTTAAAATTGTTATCATTATTTCTTTGTTTCTGTTTTAAATTTTCCAAATTAATAATATTTCTTCATAAATTTAGGCCAAAATGTATTCAACTACATTTCTTTGACAAAAATAACTCCAATCAGTGTATTAGAGTCTACAAAACAGGTTTTAAAATATATTTAAAAATTGATCGGTCCTGATGTTTTCAGAACAAAACCAAAAAGCCAGGATATTATGACTTATTTTTGGAAAGAAGACAGTACAAGGTATCTAGTAAGAGGCATGGTGAGTTTTTTGAAGATGTAATTTTTGTCAGGATTTTTGGGAAAATGAAGAGATTAAAAAAATTAAAGTTGCCATTTTAACAAGTTATTTTTCACATACAACATGGGCATACTTCGAATTACACCACAAACCACATTCTGCTATGCCTCCCGAGTATAGGGATACCATTTGTGAGACTTTTTCCCAGCCTTGATGCACAGAGGGGCCAAAATCAAAAGAGCACCTTTGGGCTTTTAAGGAGCATAAATTATGCATCGAATTTCCTGACCACTTTTCACATTTTTGGAGGTCTTGGAGTGCCAGGACAGAGGTGAAAACAGTGTTCGTGTTGCGCTGTTGTAAAAACAATGTGATCAATAGTAAACGTAAATACTCAGATACATGTAAAATCCCAATAAGAACCAGTATCCAAACACAATCCAAAAAATAATCAGTGCCTGTAGGCTATAAAATATACCACCGATGCACGCATATAACAATATAGTGGCTAGTATATAAAAGCTTTGTGCCATAACTTAGCAGTGATAATAAAAATTGCAATCAATTAAAAGTCCATATGTCCATATGTCGTGATTTGATAACAGTGCATCCCTTCACCATTAAAATATATTGTCTGATGTCTCTTCTTCCCACTGATGTGACATCTATGTGCTCCTTAGCCTCTCACCTTACTGCTGTAAGGTAACAGCATTTGCCCCCTCCTGTATCTAGGGGTCCTCTGTGGATCTATCAGGTTGGTGGATCTCTGTGGTAACTGTTATTTCCTCTGTTATGCTTTTGGTGGGCCCTCCCGATGTGCTTCGTTTAATTAAAAATGTAAAAGAGACTCTCCATGGTGTAATAACGTTTATGAAGGTTTAATAGGTTAATAACAGCTGTATTACTGTCAGGAACCTTGGTTGAGGCCGAAGTGCTGAGAGGGCTTCCCTTGCAGCTCGGTGCGGATCACCCCTGGAGGTGAGACAGGAGATGACACGTCCCAAGGAGCACTGGATGCTGGTGAAATCTGGATGGATGGATGGTATGGTATGGACACCCAGGACCGCTTCCAGGAGATCTAAAGGTGCTCAGTGGAAAAAGACACAAGGTTAATGCCAGGCCGAGGGTCATACACAGTTAATCAGTCCGGAAAGTAATGAGCCAAGTGGAAGGTAGCAAAGGGGCAAGACAAGAGAGAGTCCGTGAGATCCAAGCCAAGGTCGGTACACAGGAGATCCAGCAGGGGTGTCAGAGCAAAGAGTGGTCAGGAAAGCCAAGGTCGATCAAGGGAGAAGATGCAGACAGGTCAAAGAAGCAAGCCGGGTCAAAACAGGAACACAAGTAAATGGACAGGTCACGGGTACAGGAGCTGACGATAAACCAGCACTGAGCACACCGGAAGAGCGTCTTGTATAGGGCCAGGGCTGGGGAGATGGGCGTGGTGACACACCTGCTCTGCATCCGGCGATCTATTGCTGCTGAATGGTGATTCCTTTCCTGACAGTGCCCCCCCCCCCTGAGGGGCAGCCTCTGGATGCCCAACGACCATGTTTTTCTGGAAATTTGTTGTGAAATTCTCTCAAAAGTTTAGGGGCGTGGATGTTACTCAATGGTTCCCATGAATTGTCCTCCGGAGGATATCCTTTCCATTTAATCAAGTATTGAGTACGGTTGCCTCTTTGTCGACAATCCAAGATATTCTCAACCTCAAATTCAGGCTCAAATTCAGGCTCCCCTTCTACTGAAACTGGAGGAGGTGGTACCTCTTCTCTTCCCGGGAAGGGGCTTGGTACCGCTGGGGCCAGGGCTGGGGAGATGGGCGTGGTGACACACCTGCTCTGCATCCGGCGATCTATTGCTGCTGAATGGTGATTCCTTTCCTGACAGTGCCCCCCCCCCCCCTGAGGGGCAGCCTCTGGATGCCCAACGACCATGTTTTTCTGGAAATTTGTTGTGAAATTCTCTCAAAAGTTTAGGGGCGTGGATGTTACTCAATGGTTCCCATGAATTGTCCTCCGGAGGATATCCTTTCCATTTAATCAAGTATTGAGTACGGTTGCCTCTTTGTCGACAATCCAAGATATTCTCAACCTCAAATTCAGGCTCAAATTCAGGCTCCCCTTCTACTGAAACTGGAGGAGGTGGTACCTCTTCTCTTCCCGGGAAGGGGCTTGGTACCGCTGGCTTAAGTAGCGAGGCATAAAATACTGGATGAATTTTGAAAGAGCCGGGCAACGCCAATTCAAAGGCCACAGGTTTCAACATTCTCTTGACCTGAAAAGGACCAATGAATCTTGGCCCCAATTTCTTGGACGGGCAGGATAATTTCAAATTAATTGAAGAGAGCCAAACTCGATCTCCAACTTTGTACAATGGGTTCTCCCTCCGTTTGAGGTCAAAGAATTTCTTATAGTCCTGTTGTGCTTTATGAATATTGTCTCGTAGCAACTGGAAATTAGTTTTAATGGCTGCTAGCCGATCATGGAATGCGGGAACCGTTATTTCCTGATCCAAGTTTGGCAAAAAAGAAGGATGAAAGCCATAATTAGCCCAAAACAGGGTATTGTATGGAATTATTGTAGGCAAATTCTGCGCATGGAAGCAGGGAGGTCCAGTCGTCCTGAGAGCTGGTGCAAAAACATTGGAGGTACTGTTCCAGGGTTTGATTGGTTCTCTCTGTTTGCCCATTACTTTGTGGATGGTAAGCAGATGACAGGGACACTTCAACAAGGACTTGCAGAGCTCCTTCCAAAATCTAGAGGTGAATTGAACACCTCGGTCTGACACTATATTATTTGGAAGTCCATGTAGCCTGACCACCTCTTTGATAAATGTGTTGGCTGTTTCCAGGGCGGAGGGAGTGCCCCTCATGGGCAAGAAGTGAGCCATTTTTGAGAGTCGGTCCACGATTACCAAGATGGTGGAAAACCCTTCTGAGGGTGGTAGCTCAACTATAAAGTCCATAGACAGACCTTTCCAGGGCTGCTCTGGAATCGGCAATGGTCTTAACAGGCCCCATGATTTGACTTTAGCCCCTTTGTTACGTTGGCACGTGATGCAGGAATTTACATAGCTTCTGCAGTCCTGATGTAGCTTAGGCCACCAGAAGCGGCGTTGGATAAGTTCGTAGGTCTTTTTTACCCCGAAATGTCCAGCGAGTTTGTGGTCGTGAAAGGTTTTAAGGACCAACAATCTCACTTGTGTAGGAACAAAAATTTTTTCCTGGTGCCAGAGGAATCCTTCCCGTTTATTTAGAGAACCGGCTTCGAGTTCAGTACATTGAGTAGAGGCTTGCTGAATTGTGGACTGTAGGTCAGTGTGAATTAGAAAAAAGTTTTGAGCTGATAGGATGGTATTGGGCTCCGTCGTGCTGGGAGTATCCGGAAACATTCGGGACAGGGCGTCCGCCTTTCCATTCTTAGATCCTGGTCTGTAGGTAATATAGAAATGAAAGCGTGAAAAGAATAGAGCCCACCGGGCTTGCCGAGGTCTTAGGCGTCTAGCAGTCCTGAGATACTCTAGATTCTTGTGATCCGTGAATATCATGATAGGGTGTGCCGCGCCTTCAAGCAGGTACCTCCATTCTTCTAGAGCACATTTAATAGCCAGAAGTTCCCGATCCCCCACATCGTAGTTCTTCTCTGGGGGTGACATTTTCCGAGAGAAGAAAGCTACTGGGTGTAGCAGGCTCTTCGGGCCTTGTCGCTGAGACAGAATAGCCCCTGTGGCTACTTCCGAAGCATCCACTACGAGAATATAAGGTAAGACCGGGTCGGGGTGTTGAAGAATAGGTGCGGTCACAAACAGGCTTTTTAATTTATCAAAAGCTGACTGAGCCTACGGTGACCAGCGGAAGCGAATCTGCTGGCGCGTTAGTTGGGTGATGGGTGCAATAATTGTTGAGAATCCCTTTATGAATCTTCTGTAGAAGTTAGCGAAGCCCACAAATCGCTGAACTCCCTTCTTAACAGTGGGGGCTGGCCACTCCAAAATGGCTTTTACTTTTTGTGGATCCATAGAGACACCCTCAGTTGAAATGATAAGCCCTAGGAACTGGATGGACTTCCTCTCAAATTCACATTTTTCCAGTTTCACATAGAGCCCATGTTTCCTTAAGGTGGTTAATACTTTTTTGACATGAATCCGGTGGAGTTCCAGAGTGGAGGAGAAGACCAAGATGTCATCTAGGTACACGATTAAGAAGTTTTCCAGGAACTCTCGAAAAATGTCATTGACCAGATGTTGAAATGTGGCCGGGGCATTACACAGCCCGAAGGGCATGACCAGATATTAGAAGTGGCCGAAACGGGTTCTAAACGCCGTTTTCCACTCATCCCCTTCTCGGATGCGAATAAGGTTGTACGCTCCTCGGAGGTCTAATTTGGTAAAGACCCGGGCAGACTGGAAGCGCTGGAACAATTCTGGAATCAAGGGGAGAGGATAACGATTTTTGATGGTAACTTTGTTGAGTTCCCGGTAATCAACACAGGGTCTTAATATGCCATCTTTTTTCTCAACAAAGAAGATTCCAGCGCCAGCTGGGGAGGACGAGGGCCGGATGAACCCCTTTTCCAGGTTCTCGTTGACATAAGTCCGAAGAGTTTCTAATTCCTTCTCAGATAAGGGAAATATTCTTCCAAAAGGGATCTCGGCTCCTGGAAGAAGCTCAATGGGGCAATCGTAGGGCCTGTGAGGGGGTAGAGCATCAGCCTTTTTTTTGTCGAATACATCCCTAAAGTCCTGATAGGCTGCGGGAATGTCTTCAGGAAGGTCTAGGGCTGGCTGAACGGCCAGACACGTGGCAGGAGCGTTGGGTCCAGGGGGAAAGCAATGGTCCAGGCAATATTTGGACGAGAAGGAAATCCTCTTCTTCACCCAGTCAATTTGTGGGTTATGAGCCTGGAGCCATGGAAGGCCTAGGATAACCGGGAATAAGGGAGAGCACAAGACATCAAAGCGGAGGAGCTCTTGATGGCCCGAGTTTGTGGTAGTGAGTACCGGATAGGTTTCTCTGGTCACAGGTCCGGAACTAGGCAGGGACCCGTCGGCCAGAAAGACTTGAAGCCGTTGCTCCTTAATTTGTAGGGGGACCCCCAGTTTCCTTGCTAGTGTACAATCCAGATAACAACTGCAAGCTCCGGAGTCAACAATTGCCGTGAGCTGGATCTTCTCTTCTGCTACCTGTAAGGAGATAGGAAGGATAAGGTGAGCAGGGGATGGCTCAGAGACCTGACAGTTCAAGACAGACCGTGAATAGCACTTACTGGGCCTCACGGGGCAGTTGCGGAGGAAGTGGCCGGAGGCTCCACAGTATAGACAGAGGTTAGACTGGCGGCAACGTTGTCTCTCTTCGGGTGTTAGGGAGGAACGAATTAGTCCAATCTGCATGGGTTCACCATCCGCAGAGGCATTCATAGCTGGTGCAGGGGGAGGAGAGGCGGCAAACGGGACCTTAGGCATCACCCAAGAAGCTCGGGCCCCCTGGAGGCGTTCTGAGCGTTGTTCCCGCAGACGCCTGTCCATTTGGATGGCTAGAGAGATCAAGTCTTCCAGGGATGCAGGTGTCTCTATCCGAGCAAGCTCGTCTTTTAGAGCTTCAGAGAGGCCATGACGGTACTGGTATTTCAATGCCGCCTCATTCCAGTCCGTGTCGGCTGCCCATCTACGGAAGTCTACAGTGTAGTCCTCGGCCGGGCGTTTATTCTGCTGTAAGGCATTTAAACCAGACTCTGCTGTGACTGTACGCTGAGGATCTTCATATATCTGGGCCATGGCCTCAAAAAGGGAGCTTACTGAGTTCAAGGTAGGACTCTTCTGTTCAAGGAGGTTGTGTGCCCAAGTCTGGGGTTCTTCAGCTAATAAGGAGATTATAAACCCCACTTTAATGGATTCCGAGGAGAAGGTCCTGGGCTGAAGAGCCAAATATAATAAACAGGCATTTTTGAAAGCCCTAAATTTCCTTCGCTCCCCACGGAAGCGGCGTGGGCACTCGTGGCTCTGGTGGCGGAGCTGAAGCTGAATGGGCAGAGCTAGCTTGATCCAGTTGAGAAGGAGCTGGCAAAGAGCTAGTGGCAGGCTGATTAGGGTCATTCGGAGGAGATGAGCCGGCTAGGTTTACTACCCGACCTTCCAGCTGGAAGTAGCCATCTTGCAGTCTTTGTACGGCTTGGGTTAGGGCTGAAACCTGTTGGCATAAAGCCTCGAGCGGGGAAGCACCTCTGTCGGCCTCTGACATGGCTGGTTTATGCTGTCAGGTACCTTGGTTGAGGCCGAAGTGCTGAGAGGGCTTCCCTTGCAGCTCGGTGCAGATCACCCCTGGAGGTGAGACAGGAGATGACACGTCCCAAGGAGCACTGGATGCTGGTGAAATCCGGATGGATGGATGGTATGGTATGGACACCCAGGACCGCTTCCAGGAGATCTAAAGGTGCTCAGTGGAAAAAGACACAAGGTTAATGCCAGGCCGAGGGTCATACACAGTTAATCAGTCCGGAAGTAATGAGCCAAGTGGAAGGTAGCAAAGGGGCAAGACAAGAGAGAGTCCGTGAGATCCAAGCCAAGGTCGGTACACAGGAGATCCAGCAGGGGTGTCAGAGCAAAGAGTGGTCAGGCAAGCCAAGGTTGATCAAGGGAGAAGATGCAGACAAGTCAAAGAAGCAAGCCGGGTCAAAACAGGAACACAGGTAAACGGACAGGTCACGGGTACAGGAGCTGACGATAAACCAGCACTGAGCACACCGGAAGAGCATCTTATATAGGGCCAGGGCTGGGGAGATGGGCGTGGTGACACACCTGCTCTGCATCCGGCGATCTATTGCTGCTGAATGGTGATTCTTTTCCTGACAATTACTCACTTTTTACAAACCGTACTGTCCATGCAATCCACAAGCACAAAGTTTGCAAAATTGCGTCACTTCCGGTATGCCTCCGCTGAGGTCAGGCCCTACGCGTTGCGTCATGCACACGTGGCTTTCTCAGGGGATAGCGGGCGGCTTCTAGTCTGTCCTTATTTAAGGTAGACTTAATTGTAATTATGACAGCCAATTTTCTAGTAGTCTCCTATTTGTTTGTATTGGACGGCCATTTTGCTTTACCATGGTATGTTAAATAGCAGCAATTTTCCCATAGTCCAGAGCTTTCAGCCATCTTTTAATAGACCAGTGGACAATCTCCTCATTTAGATGGAAATGTTAGATAATATGTCTGGCTGTTTTATATATGTGTATGGTGGTATCTGTTATAAATGTACAGTAGTTAATGTTGATTGAGAGAGTGAAGTTCAGCTTTAAGACCTTATGAGCTGGGAGTCTTTAACTATCACCCACTTGAGTGTAGACTGGATAAAGCTATTGCATTTAAATGGGGAATCAGTGGGGTTGATTTTCTAAAACTGGAGAGTACAAAATCTGGTGCAGCTCTGCATAGAAACCAGTCAGCTTCTATGTTTTTCTTTCCATCAAAGCTTAATTGAATAAGTTAGAAGCTGACTGGCTACCATACAGACCTGCATCAGATTTTGCACTTTCCTGATTTAGTAAATGAACCCCACTGTGTATATGGATTGACTAACCACTTGCCGACCGCACTATAGTCGAATGACGGCTACAGCGCGGTCATCCAGTTCTTGGAAGGGCGTCTATTGACACCCTTCCAAAACCAGGCCCCCTGCACGCCTTTTGTAGCGTGCATTCTGGGAGCTCTGTGATCTCTGTGTCTTTACCACATGATGAGCTGTGTCCGAATCACAGTAGCCCTTTACCACATGATGAGCTGTGTCCAATCACAGCGAATCACAATGTAAACACAATTTTGGTCTATCAGCATTCCTTTCCTCACGTGCTGCCACAGCGGGAGGAGAGGAGAGCCAGTAACCAGCAAGTGTGACAGGGGACATTTAAAGAACGTTTGTTTAGCAAAAAATAGACCACCCAGGGGTGATTAAATACCACCAAAAGAAAGCTCTATTTGTGTGAAAAAATGATAAAAATTTCATGTGTGTACAGGGTAATGAGAGGAGAGCCAGAAACCAGCAAGTGTGACAGGGGATAGCTACACTGATAATCAGTGTCCTGATTATTAGTTCTGCCTATCACGGCTGCCAATCTGTGCCACCTATCAGTACCCTTTAGTGCTGCCTATCAGTGTAGTCTCATCAGTAAAGAAGAAAAAGTACTTATTTGCTACATTTTAAAACAGAAACTGTTTTCAGAAAAAAAATAAATAAAAACCCAGCGCTGATTAAATAACACCAAAAAAAATCTTTGTGTGAAAAAAATTATAAAAATGTCATGTGTGTGCAGTGTTGCATGATTGTGCATTTGTCATTTAACCACTTTACCACCGGAGGATTTTGCTGTCTTCCGTCCAGGCCACTTTTTGCGATTCGGCGCTGTGCGACTTCAACTGACAATTGCGCGGTCGTGCGACGCCGTACCCAAACGAAATTTACGTCCTTTTTTTCCCACAAACAGAGCTTTCTTTTGGTGGTATTTGATCACCTGTGCGATTTTTACTTTTTGCGCTATAAACAAAAAAAGAGCGTTTATTTTGAAAAAATAACAATATTTTTAACATTTTTTTATATGAAATTCCCCCCAAAAAAGATGTAAAAACCAATTTTTTAAAAAATTTTTGGCCAATTTGTTTTATGCTACATATGTTTGGTAAAAAAAATCGCAATAAGCGTATTTTGATTGGTTTGCGCAAAAGTTATTGCGTTTACTAACAAAGGGAAAGATTTCTGTCATTTTTGGTGTTTTTTTTTTAACGCGTAATGGCGGCGATCTGCGATTTTTTTTTGCGGGACTGCGACATTGCGGCGGACAGACCGGACCCCTGACTGACATTTTTGACACTTTTGGGGGTACCAGTGACATTACTGCAGTAATCAGTGCTATAAATATGCACTGTTACTGTAAAAATGACACTGGCAGGGAAGGGGTTAATTTTATTGGAGAGGGAGGGCTTAATGTATGCCTGGTGCTTACTGACGTGTAGGGGGGGAGGTGACTGTGTGAGTCATGGACAGATCGGATGTCCAGCTATGCTGAACAGTCCGATCTGTCACTCCCTGTCACTATGGAGATCCGCCCGCTGTGTTTACACACAGCGGGCGGATCTCCAGACTCGATCCCCGACGATCGGGTAAGAGCAGCGGCGATCGCCGCTGCTCCTCCCCTGGCCCGACTCCCGCTGTGAATGAAAACAGCGGGAGCGAGCCTCCGGCGGCGCGCAAGCGCCGCCCAGAAGGGGGAGTGTCCAATCACGTTAATACTACGTGGCTGGACGATAACGAACCACTCTGCCGCAGTAGTATTACTGTGAGCGGTCGTAGAGTGGTTAAAGTGCGACAGCGCTGAAAGCTGAACATTTGCTTAGGCGGGAAGGGGGAAAAAGTGCCCCGTAGGCAAGTGGTTAAACATGTAAAGATTATGTAATACAGCTATATCCGTGCACTGCTCTAACCTTCTAAGTTAACGCTAACCTATAGAAAAGTTGCTCCCACCTGTTTTATCACAGACTCAAAAAAAATCTATGTAATCAAGCAGTGTAGTGTTATTCTTTAAGCGGTAGTAAAAGTGGTTTAAAAAAAAAAAAAGATTTCTTTCTCCCTGCAAGGTAATGTTATAATGTGCTAGTTTGCATCTCATGCTAGCACATTATGAGAAACTTACCTTAAAACGAAGCCCTCCAACAGCGCACTGTCACTGCTGATAGGCAGTGGTGGCCGGCCGATAGGGGGCGCCCGCCCCCCCCCCCCCCCAAAAAAAAAAGAAAAAAAAAAAGATTTAAAAAAAAAAAAAAAGATTTAAAGAAAAAAAATTCAATTTTTAGCCCACTAGGGGCGCTGGACTCATTGATGGCTAAGGGGGGGTGGGGTTTTCCACCCGGCAGAGGCGCCGATTGGCTGCCTTCTGGGGGGTCACAAGGGCGCAGAGCACTGCGCTACGACACTCCCCCTTTTGTGATGTCCTGGATCATGATTGGTCCAGACTCCAGCCTGGACCAATCATGATTCAGGACATCCCTGCTGACCTTGTTGGGGGCGGTGTCGGTGCGTGCATCAGTCACTCACCGTCACCTCCCGGTCACCTTCCCGCCGCCGCAGAAGAGGAGTCTCGAGGAGGGGAGAAGCCGCCGCCGGGAGCCGAGCCGCCGCAGAAGAGGACGGAGTCTCGAGGAGGGGAGAAGCCGCTGCCGGGAGCCAAGCCCCCGCAAGGTAAGTGCATTGGTCTCAGGGGAACCCACACTGCATTGAAGGGAGCATGCACACTGGTCTCTGCATTGATTGGGGGACAATGCTGTGGCGTTCTGCAATGATTGGGGACAATGCTGTGGCGCTCTGCAATGATTGGGGACAATGCTGTGGCGCTCTGCAGTGATTGGGGACAATGCTGTGGCGCTCTGCAGTGATTGGGGACAATGCTGTGGCGCTCTGCACTGATTGGGGACAATGCTGTGGCGCTCTGCACTGATTGGGGACAATGCTGTGGAGCTCTTCAATGATTGGGGACAATGCTGTGGCGCTCTGCAATGATTGGGGACAATGCTGTGGCGCTCTGCAATGATTGGGGACAATGCTGTGGCGCTCTGTAATGATTGGGGACAATGCTGTGGCACTCTGCAATGATTGGGGACAATGCTGTGGCGCTCTGCATTGAAAGGTGCACGCACGCTGAACTCTGCATTGATGGGGGCACGGCCCAATGTTCATTGCATTGAAGGGGCACAGCACAGTGTTCATTGCATTGAAGGGGGCACAGCACAGTGTTCATTGCATTGAAGGGGGCACGCACGCTGATCTCTGCATTGAAGGGGGCACGCATGCTGGTCACTACATTGAAGGGGGCATGTACGCTGGTCTCTGCATTGAAAGGGGGCATGTACGCTGGTCTCTGCATTGAAAGGGGGCATGTACGCTGGTGTCTGCATTGAAAGGGGGCATTTACCATCTCCTGTACCTTGACCTGTGACATACCTGTACCATGACCTGTGCCATGCCTATACCATATATGTGCCATGCCTATACCATCACCTGTGCCATGCCCTTACCATGACCTGTGCAATGCCTATACCATCTCCTGTACCATCACCTGTGCCATGCCTGCACCATTACCTGTGCCATGCCTACACCATCACCTGTGCCATGCCTGTACCATGACCTCAAAGTCACGCAATTTTTTACCGCGTTTTTTGACGCGAAGCAATACCTATTACATTTTTCTTTTTGCGCCCCCCCAAAAATTTTGAGCACCAGCAGCCACTGCTGATAGGGCTTCCAACTTCACCGGGTCTTCCTTACTGGTTCGTGGGCTCCAGCCATCTTTAATGCGCGCGTGCCCCCTTCATTGCATTGAAGGGGGCACGCACGCTGATCTCTGCATTGAAGGGGGCACGCACGCTGATCTCTGCATTGAAGGGGGCAGGCATGCTGGTCACTGCATTGAAGGGGGCACGCATGCTGGTCACTGCATTGAAGGGGGCACGCATGCTGGTCACTACATTGAAGGGGGCATGTACGCTGGTCTCTGCATTGAAAGGGGGCATGTACGCTGGTCTCTGCATTGAAAGGGGGCATGTACGCTGGTCTCTGCATTGAAAGGGGGCATGTACGCTGGTCTCTGCATTGAAAGGGGGCATATACCATCTCCTGTACCTTGACCTGTGACATGCCTGTACCATGACCTGTGCCATGCCTATACCATATCTGTGCCATGCCTATACCATCACCTGTGCCATGACCTGTGCCATGCCCTTACCATGACCTGTGCAATGCCTATACCATCTCTTGTACCATCACCTGTGCCATGCCTGTACCATCACCTGTGCCATGCCTATACCATCACCTGTGCCATGCCTGTACCATGACCTCAAAGTCACGCAATTTTTTACCGCGTTTTTTGACACGAAGCAATACCTATTACATTTTTCTTTTTGCGCCCCCCCCCCCCCCAAAAAAAATTTTGAGCACCAGCCGCCACTGCTGATAGGGCTTCCAACTTCACCGGGTCTTCCTTACTGGTTCGTGGGCTCCAGCCATCTTTAATGCAAAACTGTCTGTTTACTAGTAAAAAAATACATATACACCAGCCACTGGAAGATATCAAGGGATGAAACGTGCGTAGGGTGTGGCCTTTGGACGTATGTCACCATGGTCCTCCAGGTCCTCGTTCACAGCCAGTGTTTTGTGGCCGGAGCCGGCCCGCTAATATTCAAATGCGTTAGATGCTAGTTTCGGATGAGACACTTTTTATTTTAGGGTCTCATCCGACGCTGACCTCTAACGCATTTGAATATTAGCGGGCCGGCTCCAGCCACAAAACACTGCCTGTGAACGAGGACCTGAAGGACCATGGTGACGTACATCCAAAGGCCACACAAAACAAAACACTGGCTGTGAACAAGGACCTAGAGGACCATGATGACGTACATCCCCAAAGGCCACGCCCTATGTACGTTTCGTCCCTTGAAGTCTTCCAGTGTCTGGTGTATATGTGGTTTTTTTATTCCTAAACAAACAGTTTTGCACTATGAAAAGTTATTTTCTCTGCTTCCTTCTGATGTCGATGAGTGGTGCTGGCTTCATGAATGAAAGATAAGTGTGGCCATGTGGTGCTGTATTACCTCCAGATAATCCATAGAGGGATTTCTGCCTACAGTGCATCCAGAAAGTATTCACAGCACTTCACTTTTTCCACATTTTGTTATATTACAGCCTTATTTCAAAATGGATTAAATTCATAATTTTCCTCAACATTCTACAAACAATATCCCATAATGACAAATGTGAAAGAAGTTTGTCTGAAATCTACCCAAATGTATTAAAAATAAATAAATGAAAGAAATCACATGTACATAAGTATTCACTGCCTTTTCTGAATACTTTGTTAAAGCACCTTTGGCACCAATTACAACCTCAAGTCTTTTCAAGTATGATGCTACAAGCTTGGCACACCTATTTTTTGGGCAATTTTTCCCATTCTTCTTTGCAAGACCTCTCAATCCTCGTCAGGTTGGATAGGGAGCATCAGAGTACAGCCATTTTCAGATCTCTCCAGAGATGTTCAATTGGGTTTAAGTCTAGGCTCTGGCTCAGCCACTCAAGGACATTCACAGAGTTGTACCCTAGACACTCCTTTGTTAACTTGGCTGTGTGCTTAAGGTTGTTTTCCTGTTGTAAGATAAACCTTCGCCCCAGTATGAGGTCCAGAGCGCTATGAAGCAGGTTTTCGTCAAGGATGTCTCGGTACATTGATGCATTCATCTTTGCCTTGATCCTGACTAGAATCCCCACAGCATAATGCTGCCATCACCATGCTTCACTGTAGGGATGGTATTGGCTAGGTGATGAGCTGTGCCTGGTTTCCTCCAGATAGGATGCTTGCCATTCAGGCAAAAGAGTTCCATCTTTGTTTCATCAGACCAGAGAATTATGTTTCTCATGGTCTGAGAGTCCTTCAGGTGCCTTTTGGCAAACAGCAGGCGGGTTATCATGTGCCTTTTACTGAGAAGTGGCTTCCAACTGGCCACTCTATCATACAGGCCTGACTGGTGGCATGCTTCAGAAATGGTTGTTCTTCTGGAAGGTTCTCCTCTCTCTCTACAGGGAAATGCTGGAGCTCTGCCAGAGTGGCCATCAGAGTAGCCAAACCATGCCCCATGACATAATGACCAGAATCACACCAGGCGAAATAACCCTTCCATGTTTGATGATGCACCTTCCTGGAGGTCGACTTCTAGCCCTGAGAAGGGCTAGGAATAAGAGAGCCAAAAATACCCTCAGGGGGTTTCAACAGGCACGCAGCCAAAGACCATAAAGCAGGATACCAGATTGGACAGCAAAATTGGTCAAACTGTAAAGGCCCTCAGCTCGTCTGCTAAACAATTTACTATATCGGCATACCAGGATCATGGTCAAGCCATGCAATCAAAATCAATGAAATGCCCTCTACATTTATCCTGCACAACAGACGTAAAAGAAATTGGAAGGAGGGAAGGCATAGATCAGATAACATTTATCCCAAGGAATCATCAAAGTAACTATTGCAAAGGCCAGAGAATTCCTAGTTTGGGACATAAAGCTGTCCAGTTTGTTTATATCTAATAAATGAGTGCAGCGCTCATGTAAATATAAACAAAGTACTAATTAAAGTGAAAAAACCCCCACATAGATTGTGACAATCCACTAAATAGTTTAGCCTAAATATATATGCACCTCAAATTAAAAAGAAATCCAAATAAAAACGAGCATTAGGCTGCATTCACATGTCAGCGTTTGGATCGCGGGCAGAACCGCCGCGGTTCCACCCGCGATCCGGAGATTATTGCAAATCGCGGGACGCCTAGCGTTGCCCGTTGATTTGCAATAGCCCCCCAAACGCTGAGCGATGTTGCCGCGATTTCCGCCTGCCGAATCGCGGTAACATCGCGCAAACAAAATCGCAGGATGCAATACGCTCCAAAAAAGTACAAGAGCTTCTTTGGAGCGTATTGCGTCCCGCGATTTTGTTTGCGCGATGTTACCGCGATTCGGCAGGCGGAAATCGCTGCAACATCGCTCAGCGTTTGGGGGGCTATTGCAAATCAACGGGCAACGCTAGGCGTCCCGCGATTTGCAATAATCTCCGGATCGCGGGCGGAACCGCGGCGGTTCTGCCCGCGATCCAAACGCTGACATGTGAATGCAGCCTTAGTGAAATCTACTGTAAAAAAATATATAACCCAATGTGAATAAAAAGGTGCTGATTTATATACACTACAGTATTTATCACAATTGGAAGATGTGCATGCTACACTTTGCACAAGAGACTATTATTTGGATGATAGACATGGTTAACGTGGGAAGTACAATATATAGTTTTTTTTTTTTTTATTCAGCCATTTTTTATGCACATTGTGTTCTATAGGTTTTACAAAAGATTTCACTAATGCTTGTATTTGGATTTCTTTTATTTTTAAGTGCATATTTATTATACATAGCAGTATACATTAGTTTGTACTAGGGTGGAATTATTAGGTAGATTACCAGTATTAAAGCAGAACTCTGTGATTGGCAAAAAAAAAATGAGTAAACCCCCCTACACAAAACACTAAACAGTTATTACATTTGTAAAATTCCTTACCATTGAAGAGAAACGTCTAATTGAATTTTCAGGAAGTCCTCTCTGTAATTCAAAAAAATGCAGCATCTATTCTGCCAAGGAGGAGCTGTTACATCGGGGATTACATAATATCCTCTCCTCTCTCTCTACACTATAAGCAAACTACACTTCACATCAGGCTTTTTAGAATAGCAGTGAATGTAGGAGGGTACACTAGGCCTGTACATGTTAAATTTGAATAAGTCCACTAACCTAAATCACACCCCCTCATTCTCCAGCCAGCCAGTCAGTCACTCTACTCTGTAACACACAGCACGATAGGAACAGCACGTTTGTGCTCTCCCCCCCCCCAGCCACAACAGGAGATAAACATATTGCCCTTACTTGCTTTATGTAATCATTACCCAACTGTAGACACTTGCCCATAATTATATATATTTTACCTGCTGTACTCTGCTGAAATTCAGTATTATAAATATTCCTCCTCCTGCTGTAGCTTTGAGATCTAACAGCATTCAGTGCTTGTATTGTGTATATCAGCACATCCCTACCTGCAACAGAGAGAAAGAGTTAGGACATGCTGCTTTACATCAGCATGTGGCACAAGTAAATGTCAGTCTGAGCAAAAAAAAAAAAAAAAGTGCAGCACTAACTTACTAATCAATAACACAATGGTGGAACCCTTTAATGTATGGAAATCTCAATAAACTTCAAAACTACTACAATACCAGTCTCTAAAATGTAACTTCACATATATTACACATCAAACTGAAAAAAAGACAAAACAAATGACTGCAAACTTTGCAGGGATGGTGGAAACCTCTCCTACAGATATTTGGCAGTGGACAATGTCCACTGCTTATCAGTACAGCATATTAGTGCTGCCTTATTAGTGCAGCCTCATCAGTGCAGCTTATAAGTGTCCATCAGTGCAGTTTATCAGTGCATCCTCATCAGTGCTACCTCATCAGTGCTACCTCATCAGTGCAGCCTCATCAGTGCAGCCTCATCAGTGCAGCTTATAAGTGCCAATCAGTGCAGTCGCATCTGTGCCCATCAGTGCAGTCTAATCTGTAAAAGACAAAGGAGAGGCAGGTGCCTCTGAGTGCAGACTGTTATGTTATTTTATTAAAACAATGGGATAGTTTGCGAGATAGAAAATAGGATTTTTCCTACAGCTTACCTGTAAAATCCTTTTCTTGGAGTACATCATGGGATACATAGCCCTCAATCATAACTTATGGGTTATAAAGCCACCTTTAGGTGAAGGACACTGGTAACCAATCAGAAAGGATGTCCCCCTATATAACCCCTCCCACACAGGAAGTGCCTCCGTTTTGCAGCAAGCAATACAGATCCCATAGAAGAGGGGAGGGACCTCTGTGTCCCGTGATGTACTCCAAGAAAAGGATTTTACAGGTAAGCTGTAGGAAAATCCTATTTTCTTTACCGTACATCACGGGACAAAGAGCCCTAAATCATAGCATATGGGATGTCCTAAAGCAATGCATCTGAGGGGAGGAGACACCAAAAAATACCACCATCTAAAAACCAAAAGGATCACACCGCTGCCTGCAGAACACTGTGGCCAAATACAGATTCCTCCTTGGACCTAACATCCACTCAATAGAAACGAGGGAACGTATACACTGACGACCAGGTCGCGGCCTTGCAAATCTGAGCCATAGAGGCTTGATGGCCATGTGCCCAAGAGGCACTTACTCCTCTGGTAGAACGTGTCTACCAGAGGAGTAAGATTTTACTCCTCTGATTTCTCTAAGTTAAGCTTAAGTGCACGTATTACATCAAGAGAATGCAAAAACTTTTCCTCCTGTGAGGATCTGGAAAACAGAAAGGTAGTAGAACATCCTGATTTAAATGAAAGGCGGACACCACTTTGGGCAAAAAACCTGGGTGTGGACGTAAATGCACTCTATCTTGATGAAAAATCAAGAATAGCTCTTTACAAGAAAGAGCTGCTAGTTCCGATACCCTTCTAGCTGAAGTTATCGCAATCAAAAAGACCAGTTTTATGGTCAAACAAACCAGGGGAACCTGCCCCAAAGGTTCAAAAGGCTGTTTTTGTAAAACTGCCAGCACCAAATTTAGGTCCCGAGGACACAATAGTGGCTTCACAGGCGGAAGCAAACCTAACATTCCCCGGACAACGAATGGGAAACGATCGGTTCTTGGAAGAAAACCAATGAGGCTGAAATTTGCCCCTTAATAGTGCTCAAGGCTAACTTCATATCTACACCTTCTTGAAGGAAAGCTAGACTGTACAGCAGGGTGAAATATCAGACCATGAGAGAGTAGGTCCGGACGCAGTGGAAGAACCCAAGACCTGTCTCTGCCAACCTTTGGATTTGTGCATACCAAACCCTCCTCGGCCATGCAGGAGCTACCAGAATTACTGGTTTCCCCTCTAGCTGGATCCTGTGCAATAAATGCGGTATCAGCTGTACCGGAGGAAAGGCATAAATCAGGGAATATTCCTCCCAAGGAATCACCAAAGCATCCACTCCGACTGCGAGTGGATCCCTGGTCCTGGACACAAATCTCTTCAACTTGTTGTTGAACCTGGATGCCAACAGATCTATGTCTGGGACCCCCCCAGCGTTGGCAGATTGATTGAAAAATCTTGGGATGTAGGGTCCATTCTCCTGGAAACATCTGTTGACGGCTCAAAAAATCTGCCTGCTAGTTTCTATTCCTGGAATAAACACTGCTGTCAGGCATGCCACAAACTTCTCTGCCTGGGACTGGACGATATTCACCTCTTTCTGGGCTGACTGACTCCCTGTGCCTCCTTGATGGTTGACATAAGACATGCCGTGGCATTGTCGGATTGCACCCCAAAGTGACCCTGAAGTCTGGGCGTCCAGTATTTCAAAGCCCAACTGCTTGGATTTCCAGAATGTTGATGGGGAGATGTCTCTCTACCCAAGACTATTTTCCCTGGACAGTGGCTTCCTCCAGAACCGCTCCCCAGTCAGAGAGACTGGCCTCTGTAGTCACCACTTTCCAGGTCACTGGAAGAAAGCATTTCCCCTTCTCCAGATAACTGGTCAACAGCCACCAATTCAGACTCTGACGTACTCTTTGTACCAGAGACACGGACCAGTCCAGAGACTGAACCCTTCTGGTCCATGTAGACAGAATGTTGTTCTGTAAGGGTCTGGCATGGAATTGAGCATAATGAATTTCCTTGAATGCAGACACCATCTTTTCTAGTAACATCATGCAAAGGCGTATAGAAGGAAATCCAGCCTTACTACAGACCAGATCCTTTAGGTCTGTGACCTTTCTTGCTGGCAAGAATATCTTTGCCGGTACCGTATCCACAAGAAGACCCAGGTATTCCAGATGCTGGACCAGCTATAATGCTGACTTTACTAAGTTCAGTATCCAACCCAGACGTTCTAGAAATTGTACTGTCTGGAGGACATTTCAGCTTAGAGCTGAAGCCGATCGATCTTATTAGATCGTCCAGATATCTGTTTATAGATATCCCTCCCAATACTGGAGCTAGGATCTTTGTGAACACTCTTGGCGCTGTGGCTAACCCGAAAGGCCAGGCCACAAACTGAAAATGATGGTTTGCTATTGCAAAGCGTAGAAACCTTTGACGGGCCTGGAATATAGGCACGTGAAGATATGCATCCTTGATGACTATGGATGCTAGAAATTCCACTACCTTCAGGGAGGCTATGACTGAACGAATTGACTCCATACGGAAAGTAGAACGTTCAGAATTTGGTTTAGAATTTTGAGATCCAATGCCAGAAAGAGAGACATTTTTAGGGAACCCAGATGGTTGAGGACGACGCCCCCTTCTGGAATTAGAAGCACTGGTAGTATGAGTGCTGGGGATCTTAAAAGAAGGACGCTTGCTCTTCCTTTTCACAGGTAGCAACATACTCTTTCCCCCTGAGAGCTTTTGGATATACTTATCCAGATCATCACCAATAAAAAAAAAAAAAAAAAAAAACGTTCTCCCTGGAAAAGGGAAGCCAGCCAGTAACTTTTTACATGGTAATTCCACAGACCAGCTCTTTAACTAAAGGATACTGCGCATATGCACTGTCATCAGAACAACTTGTGACATTTGCCTTATGGAGTCCGTAAGAGCATCCACTGCAAAACAAAGTGCCAGGTAGATCTAACAGATCTTCCACAGATTCTCCTTGAGAAGGAACTGTCTTGGACACTCACTTCCTGCAGTCTTTTAAAGACTGATAAACTCCTATGGTCGCTACTGCTGGTTGTATCGCAGATCCTGCAACCGCAAAGGAGGCTTTCCATAAAGATTCCAACTTATCTGCTGGATCTTTAAAAACCTGGGCATTATCCACAGGGCAGGTTAAACTTTTGTTACCCGAAGAAATGGCAGCATCCACGTATATACCATTTCTTAGTAAACTTTTTCCTCCCTAGGATACAATAGTAAAATCTTTTTAGGAGGAACAAACAAAAAATCCTATCAGGATAGTCCCAATCATTATACATTCCTTGCTCCAGGAGCAGATGTATGGAAAACGTCCGAGGACTATGAGGAGGGCACAATGAGCCTAGGGAGGACAAAGAGACTTCAGCCATCTCTAAGGGAGGAAATTTGTGTCCAGACCAGACCATTTCAGTAAGAAACTGAACCAACAATTTTTGGGTTTGAGAGGCTGACAAAGACTGCTCTGACCCTGACTCCCCAGAAGTGGAAACCTCAGCTTGACCTTCTATAGCAGGGGTGGGGAACCTGCGGCCCGCAAAATCATTGCGTCCGCCCCCCCGTGCCGCTGAGCCTGTGTATGCCAACGGAGCTTTCAGAACGGAGCCGTTGTTTTCTTTATAGTTCCGCTCCGTCCTGACAGTGTGAGTCACAGGCGGAGTGATATCGAATGCACTCCGCCTGCCTGTGAGGAGACAGACTGAGACAGGAGACAGGAAGCATCTGTTTTTTCTTCATTCAGCGCGGCGCCGCTCTTCTCTAATCAGCATTTCCCGCCAGAAGCGCACACACAGCAGTACCGAAAGCAGTACCCAAAGCAGTACCCACAGCATTACCACCCAGAAGAACCAGCCTGAGCCAGCAGTACCCAGAGCATTACCACCTGAAGTACCAGCCTGAGCCAGCAGTACCCAGAGGATTACCACCCAGAAGTACCTGCCTGAGCCAGCAGTACCCACAGCAGTGCCATCCAGCAGTACCAGCCTGAGCCAGCAGTACCCATAACAGTAGCAGCCAGCAGTACCCACATTATAGTACCAGCAAGCAGTACCAGCCTGAGCCACCAGTACCCACAGCAGTACCATCCAGCATTACCAGCCTGAGCTAGCAGTACCCACAGCAGTATCCATAGCAGTACCAGCCAGCAGTACCCACAGCACAGTACCAGCAAGCAGTACCCACAGCAGTACCATCCAGCAGTACCAGTCTGAGCCAGCGGTACCATTCAGCAGTACCCGTAGCAGTACCATCCAGCAGTACTAACCTAAGCCAGCAGTACCCAAAGCAGTACCAGCCTGAGCCAGCAGTACCCGCAGCATTACCACCCAGCAGTACCAGCCTGAGCCAGCAGTACCCACAGCAGTACCATCCAGCAGTACCAGCCTGAGCCAGCAGTACCCATAACAGTAGCAGCCAGCAGTACCCACATTATAGTACCAGCAAGCAGTACCAGCCTGAGCCACCAGTACCCACAGCAGTACCATCCAGCATTACCAGCCTGAGCTAGCAGTACCCACAGCAGTATCCATAGCAGTACCAGCCAGCAGTACCCACAGCACAGTACCAGCAAGCAGTACCCACAGCAGTACCATCCAGCAGTACCAGTCTGAGCCAGCGGTACCATTCAGCAGTACCCATAGCAGTACCAGCCAGCAGTACCAGCCTAAGCCCACAGCAGTACCAGCCAGCAGTACCCACAGCAGTACCAACCAGCAGTGTACCGGCCTGAGCCAGCAGTACCCACAGCAGTACCAGCCAGCAGTGCCCACAGCATAGTACCAGTCAGCAGTACCAGCCTGAGCCAGCAGTACCAGCCAGCAGTACCAGCCAACAGTGTACCAGCCTGAGCCAGAAGTACCAGCCAGCAGTGCCCACAGCAGTACCAGCCAGTAGTACCCACAGCACAGTACCAGTCTGAGCTAGCAGTACCATCCAGCAGTACCCATAGCACAGTACCAGCAAGCAGTACTAGCCTGAGCCAATTGTACCCACAGCAGTACCAGCCTGAGCGGTACCATTCAGCAGTACCCACAGCAGTAATAGCCAGCAGTACCCACAGCACAGTACCAGTAAGCAGTACCAGCCTAAGCCAGCAGTACCCAGAGCAGTACCAGCCAGCAGTGTACCAGCCAGCAGTACTACCCCAGCAGTGTACCAGCCTGAGCCAGCAGTGTACCAGCCAGTAGTACCCACAGCATAGTACCAGTCAGCCGTACCAGCCTGAGCCAGCAGTACCCACAGCAGTACCAGCCAGCAGTGTACCAGCCTGAGCCAGCAGTACCAGCCAGCAGTGCCCACAGCAGTACCAGCCAGTATTACCCACAGCACAGTACCAGCCAGCAGTGTACCAGCCTTTTTTCCAAAACTTACCATTGCAAAGAGTCGAATGCATTCCAGACTGACCAACGCAAACCTGGAAAACCAGTTGCGAGTAGCAACATCTTCAATATCAGCTAACATGACACACACCTCACCAAAGAGAAGCAGTTCCAGCCATCACATTAGGGGTGAGTTAACTAAATAAGCAAAATATGATCTTACACATACCTCCTTTAAATACCTCCATTTCTAAATAATTGTATATAAAAAAGCATTGGATTTTGGGACTTTAAATGAGGTTATGGACTATCACAAGAAAATATATAATATCCAATAATGATTTTATTTTACATCCCTTGATTTATTCAAAAATAAATATATAAAAATATTGTACAATTATATTACATTACAAATTGTTCCCAGGATGTCTGGCGCAAGCTCCGGGTCACTGGCTCCATATATGTGCCTATCTCATAAACTATGTGAGTTTTATCCCATTTTTTTAATAAAATAGCATAACAGTCTGAACAGTTTGGAGCTTGCTTCTGCTCCCCCTTCAGGCTGGCCCTGAGTTTCAGGATTGTGCACACTGCATCACTGAACTGAGCTACTTCCTCCAAGGAATTTATCACGGACCCTGTACCCCTTAAACACACACTTGCTTGCAGTGCAGTCTAATCTGTCCCCATATGTGCAGCAGGGATCATTAGGAGACACAAGCCAGATGACAGAGCGGAGATCTCCCGCTATGACAGATCATGTATGTGAAACATTGGTCGCTGCCTCCTGGACCAGCATTGTACCAGGGTGCTATCACAAAGCCAGTCCAGGAGGCAGGAATTTAGGGCGCCTGGCGTTTCACATAAAAGATCTGTCACAGTAGGAGATCCCTGCTATGCCACCTGGCCGGCCGTTGTCTCCGAACGATCCCTGCTGCATTGACAGAAGACTGATGGGTGGGCGCGGGGGGTGGTAACTGGGGTGCTGGCAGGGAGCAGAGGAAGAGGAGACCACCTCTGTGGGTGGTACAGACCGGGGGTCTGTGAGACCCCCCTTGCCCACTACAGCAAGTAGGGATGGAAGTACAAGGGCCTGCCTCATTGCATACAAATTGAAAGTGTTTAGGTCTGACCTCATATTATATGGTTTTGGTAAGTCTAAAAGAAAACCTCTAAAGAAAAACTACATAGTGTGTATCCAGCTTTAGTAGGTTCACCTGCCAATTTGTCAGGCCAGAAATGTGCACAGCAGAATGGGCAAAGTTCTGTCTTCCTCTTTTGATCCTGGCGGCTGTCAAACAGAGCTGCTCCAAGTAGCTGACAGTAAATCTCTCGTATACCCAATTCTCCTGTCGGGATGGCTGTGCAAAATGATCACACACAGAGGACTCTGCTGCGCTCAGATGGATCATTTGTAGTAAAGCTTGTTGTAGGCACATTACAGCTCTCCGTGGTTATTCATGGATGCATTTTAACATTGGGATTATGTGAGTGTAACACTTTGGTTTTATGGTAATCCATTAAATATTTTATTGCGCTAGGTTGTGCTTCCCCCCTTGTGTTTTTGGACAGAGGCTGCTTACAAGACCTTGTCCAGGCATTTCTTCAAGGTATAGCTGCATTGGTGGCTCTCTGGTGCTGGTTTATGTGATCTAATCAAGCTGGACCCACTTGTGGTGCAAGTGGGAATTTTTTTGGCTCCCTTAGGACAGTGGTCTTTCTGCAGCTACAAAGAAAAGCATTCCCTTCACTGAGAGTTTTTAAAACTAAGCAAAAGCAGCTATGGTGCCTGCATAGTTAACTGTATTAGAAAAGGGGGTGGGCTTTACTATACCCAGAATGTGCAAAATCTGGTTGCAACTCTGCATAGAAACCATTTAGCTGCCAAGTCTTACTATTAAAATTTTTTTTTTTTGAACAAGCTGAAGTTAGAAGCTATAACAAGGACATAGGCGCTGAAGCCGACAGTACAAGGGTCAGGGGATGGAGGGGGAGAGGGGGTACTTAGGAAAAGGGGAGGGGGTTCTTTAAAATCCAATATGCTGGGTCTTGGCTAGGACGTCCATGTGCTTAGGGCTGCCATCCAGGGGAAAAACTGAAACCAGGTATGCGGAGCTGTAGTAAAAATTGAAGGAGAGAGAGGCACCTCTAAGTGCAGGTATCCAATTTAATTAAATAAAACGACAATAGGAACTTACATCAAGGTAAGGGTGGAAAAGCACATCTAAGGCGGTGGTGAGAAGTCTGATCCCAGAGAGTCCTTAGTCCTGCAGAGTGGTGTCTGGGGCATCTTTAGCTTCTAGTGGTCTCCGTGGGAAGCCGGCTGACACGGTGATGGAAATCCAACCAGAACGAGGCTTGGGGCGCTGCAGGCGCCGGATCGTGACGTCACCAATATGCGACCGGTTTCAGAGCGTGTGTGCTGTGAATGAAACGGCAGCCGCGCTCCTTTTTCAAGCTAAGATGTGGCTGTCAGAGGGGCTTAAATGTCCAACTAAGGGGTGGGGCTGGGCTCGTATATGCTGATAAGTGAAAGACTCAATTAGCAAGTCAATTGGACAGCAGGAGTCGTAATCAGGATAAAATATCAGGGCAAGTAATGTGGCAAGATAAAAAATAACATTCTGATGTGAAAATAAATAAATAAAATAAAGTAAACAGAAGGGGGGAATGAAAAGGGAGTACTATCTTAGGCAATGTATACAATATGGATAAACATACATGTAATGAGAACAAAAAAAATATATATATATATATATATATATATATATATATATATATATATATATATATATATATATATATATGCATACTTTTAATCCATACATATTCAGAAGAAAGGTCATTTGATCAACATATAAAGTTGTATTGGATTAGCATAAATATAAAATGCAAACACACAAAATATGGAGTGAGAAAGCTTCTCTAGACCATGGTCATCAAACAAATCAGTGGGCAATGGACTATCTACATGTTATAGTCCTGCAAGGAGAGTACGTTACATATGTATAGTATGTGTGGTTACATTACCCTGTAAAATATGTATAGAGGGGAAGGGAAAAAGGAGGGGGGGGGGGAGAGGAAGAGACAAATATGGGGGGGGGGGAGGAGGGGGAAAAACAAGAGGGGGGGGGAGGAAGGAAAGAGAGGGAAGGGAAGGAGCGGCGGTGATACTCACTGATCAAAGGACCCCTCCACCCCCATGATGATGGTAGTGAAGAGGCACGTGTGGTCCTAAGGAATCTATACTATATAGTTCCAGTATAAGAACCCAGGATCTATACTATATAGTTCCAGTATAAGAAATTGTATAGTTGAAAAGGATATGGTTAAGGGATGAAAGGGGTTGTTATTACAGAATAGTCGCAATCTCAATACCCTCGTTCAGTCCCCCTGGTGAGAGGGTATTGAGGGAATAAATCCAAAATGTCTCCCTAGCACATAATTTTTTGTATCGTTCGGCCTCTGGTAGGGTTCTGGGTATTTGTTCAAGGACCCACACCTGTAATCCACTGGTACTTTTTTGATGGAACTCCGCAAAGTGGCGTGGAACACGGTTTGTCCTTTCCTGATTCTATGAATCGTCAGTGTTCTCCAAAACGTTGCCTGATGGCTGGGATGGTACGGCCTACGTATATTAGGCCGCAGGGGCAGGAGAGTCCATAGATCACAAAATCAGAGGAAAAGTTAAAGAAGTGATCTATATTGAAAATTCTGTTATTGACATGAAAGGTTTTTTTGTCCATGATGAATGAAAGATCAGACTTCTCACCACCGCCTTAGATGTGCTTGTCCACCCTTACCTTGATGCAAGTTCCTATTGTCGTTTTATTTCATTAAATTAGATACTTGCACTTAGAGTCGCCTCTCTCTCCTTCAATTTGAAGTTAGAAGCTGATTGGCTACCATGCACAGCTGCATCAGATTCTGAGTGCCCCAGTTTTAGTAAATCTTCCCCATTATGTTCATGCCAACTTTGAGGGGTGAGAGCATGCTTTTCCCCACAGTACCTTCTGGATATAGGTGTTCAAGGATGGTCCAAACAAATATTCGCCTTTAAAAGGACAGCCTCACACATTGCTTTCCGGTAGAGAGGTTCCACTGGCCAACACTTTAGCCTCAGGAATCTTTCTCATATGGACAGACATAGTGCCCGCCTGTGAAAGCTGCCTTATGGATTCTTTCAACACATCCACCAAGAAACTCAGGGGTCTTGGAAAGTAATCATGGGTCTGCCCATTGACATGATCTTCCAGATCAGATTCCCTGGAATGGAGCACCTACTTCCCCCAAACTCTAAGGGCTTTGCAAACTAACAGCAGACACCACAGGCTGCAGAGCTGCTCCCAACAGAGAGACAGATACCTTAACCACTTAAGCCCCGGAGGATTTGGCTGCTAAAAGACCAGGGGGTATTTTGCGATTAGGCACTGCGTGACTTTAACGGACAATTGCGCGGTCGTGCGACGATGTACCTAAACAAATTTGACGTCCTTTTTTTCCCACAAACAGAGCTTTCTTTTGGTGGTATTTGATCACCTGTGCGATTTTTTGATCACGCGCTATAAACAAAAAAAGAGCGTCAATTTTGCAAAAATAACAATATTTTTCAATTTTTTTTTATATGAAATTCCCCAAAAAAAAAAGTAAAAATCAAAATTTAACATTTTCGGCCAATTTGTTTTATGCTACATATGTTTGGTAAAAAAAAAAAAATCGCAAAAAGCGTATTTTGATTGGTTTGCGCAAAAGTTATCGCGTTTACTAAGGGAAAGATTTTTGTCATTTTTGTTGTTTTTTTTTTTACGCGTAATGGCGGCGATCTGCGATTTTTTTTGCGGTACTGCGACATTGCGGCGGATAGATCGGACCCTTGATTGACATTTTTGACACTTTTGGGGTTACCAGTGACATTTCTACAGTAATCAGTGCTATATATATGCACTGTTACTGTAAAAATACACTGGCAGTGAAGGGTTAACTTTATTTGAGAGGGAGGGGCTGTGTGTGTCCCTAGGGGCGTGATTCTAACGGTGATTGGCTGTGGCTTGAGGTGTAGTTACACTGATCAACGGTTCTACATAGTAGAACCGTATGATCAGTGTCTCTACACAGGGAGAACTGACAGGCAGCTTGTTTACACAAGCTGCCTGCCTTTCTCCCTCTCCCCCGACGATCGCAGAGTGACCGGCGGACATTGGGTCCGCTGGTCACACGCGCGGGGGGGGTGCGTGACCGCGCGGGAGCGCGCCGCCGGCGGCGCGCGCTCGCTCCCCAGACCCTCCCAGGCTAGTGACGTACCGATACGTCACTCTGCCTGTGAGGGGCTGACCGCCGCAGTATATGTTCGTGTGGCGGTCGGCAAGCGGTTAAAGAGGGTTTGTAACCTCTTATTCATGGCACCTTTAAAGACCAGGATCATCAGTATCTTGTTTAAATAAGAAATCACCAGGTCAACAGCTGGAGGGCCCAATTTCTTGTAGAAATCTTTCTCCATGAGGTACGGGTGAACAAACCGCTTCTCCTGATGAGCCCAATCAGCATACATTGCATCTTGTAAATTAAGGTGTGCTGAGAAAGTGACCCAGGAGCTTTAGGTGGCCAGTAGACAAAAGCAGTGACCTTAGAAGATTTTGGTAGTGGTAACCCAAGGTTTGTGTGTACCACATCCACCAAAAAAGACCACCATTGGCTTGTGTGTCTAAGACAGCCCTGGACCCTGAGAGTCCTCACTCAAAAAATTCCTGATCCTCAACACCTACTTCTTCCTCATCCAGAAGAACCTTCTCTATCCCCTCATTCTCCCTTAAAAGGAGAGGAGGGGGAAGGAAAGTGCCCACATTTGCATCCCAAGCCAGTGAGAACTCCTGAGAGCTAATCCTGCAATCCAGCTAGGGCTGAAAATAATTGCTCCCTTGCCACAAAGGAAGTGGAGAGACTTAGCCCCTGAAACAGTGGACATACCAGATAAGTTATAAGCAATTGCAGGCTAAACTTTGCAGGGGAACTTCGACCTGATAAAGGGATTTGGGTGTCCATTCCATTGTCCTCCTCCTCACCCTTCTGCCTGCATTAAGCCATGGCTCGCTGAAGGTTAATCAAGTCTGCTTATGGCAGAGGGAAACGGACACTCAGCTGAGAGGAGTTTGGCCTATACTTGAACACCCTGTATGACAATCAGCCTCCAAAACACAAGTGTCCTGCCCTTTTGTGGTAGGCATTACAGATAATGGTTAGTGTTGGAAGCAAGAAGGTGCTGATGCATTCTGGATTCTATGTGGGGTCAGTGTGGAGCAGACGTGTTACTCACGTACTCAAAAACTGAAACAAAATTGGCAGGTACAAGCCTCTAAAACCCAGGGGACACTGGCAAGGGGGGGGCTGCCACAGTTCCACAAGACACTCACCATTCCATGCTACAGTGCCATTTTAGGCCTTCAGAGAATTGACTGCCCTCCAGAGGAACCACTGTCCTGGACTTGTAGAGCACCCTGACTTTAAGGCCATTAGATATGCTTCATACACAAGGTCGCCGCCCACAAGGTCCAGCCCCGAACAGCAGACATAACAGGCTGTTCCCACTGTTGCATGCAGGTCTAGGCACAGTCGCTATTGGGTTGGTGGCCGTAATGAATGATCTGGATAAAGCCCACCTCTGCCCCAGCTGGCCAAAGTTACTGATCTGGATGAACCCCGCCTCTGCCCAAGTTTGCCTGTGTAACTGATCTGGATGTAGGCCAACTGTGCCCCACTTGGCCTGCTGGCTGTAGTGACTGACCTAGATAAAGCCCACCTCTGCCCCAGTAGGAATGGAAGAAACAGGCCATGAAATGTGAGAACAAAGTCTAAAAGTCTGAATTTCAGACACACAGGAACGCATTCATCACCTTCAGATACAGGCACACAACTGAGGCTTAACTGAGCTGGGGGGGGGGGGATTTCTGCCCTAGTTGGTCAATGTCCATTCATCCAAAGGTGGTAGCAAAATACAACTAGTCATGATTACCTCCTCTGCAAGGATTAAATACTTCTTAATTGTCCTTTTAAGTGTACAGTGTTAAGCGTTCCCACTGCAAGGGTAATACTTCTTTGTTTAAAGCTTGGGGCAGTTTACAGCAGTGAGGCTTGGGGCAATTCTTTAGCTCATCAACCTTTCCTGTCACAAGTCAACCTTGCTGTTAGTTTTAGGCAATTGTGCAGACAAAGGGTTGTGTCTTCCAAAGCTCCACCTCTGTAATTCTCTACCTTATGGCTTGTAAATCTTGTCTTAGGCCTACAACCATCTTTCACCGCCTCAATCTCTCCTTTAGGGAGGCTTTACAAACAGTACCTTTATGGAGTCTAGCTTTAGTGGGAATTCTGCAGCTAAAATTGTCTCTGCTGCTTCTTTGGAGTCAGCTGAAGGTTGTATGACTCAGGGTTCAGCATGGCTCAGCTGCAACTCTCTTTCACAGGAGAAAAAGTGTAAAAAGTTGGCTCTCCATCTTCTGGGACACGTCACAGGTCCCAGAAGACTGCCAGGCCATTCAGGACACGCAGTGCGCACCTGTCCCACACTAGTGATGCCGCTGGATTGTGGAAGAGAGGATGAATGTTTATTAAAAGTTTATTGGCATCCTTCATTCATAATAGAGAAAATTAGATAGAGTAGCTTGAGTGCTGGTCAACACACAAATTATTAGTGTTAATGTCAAATAAGAATTGCAAACAGGTTAAGTATTTTCCATTTAAGGTTAGACATGGTTGAGGTTTATTCAGAAATATTGACAACACACCAGCAGAGATGAACTTCAACCCCAAATTTATTGAAGTTTTATAATGGAACTTCAATAAATTTGGAGTGTTGAAATTCATCTCTGTGGGTGTGCTAACTATTTTTATGAATGAGCTATGACATGGTATCACTGCTGGCTAAGCATCCCATATTTTGGATTATATGGGCATGGTGCAGGGTGGATTGGACTAAAGTGGATTTCTTGATTTCCACCATATGAAATCCCATTCTATTTCCCTTTTAAGGATATACAGTCAGGTCCATAACAATTGGAACATCGACACAATTCTAATCTTTTTGGCTCTATACACCACCACAATGGATTTGAAATGATCCCAAGCAGTTTGGGATCCTTCTCATCTCTGACATTAACACAGCAGATGGACTGAGAGCAGGAGAGCAGAGTGCCGAGAACTGGTTTGGACAGTTTTCACTCTTTCTCTGGTGTTTACTGCTTGCTTAATATATGCAGATACTTAAAATATCCATGCTAAGCCAGAGTTCTACTGGAAAGTGTATGTAAATCCAAAAACAAAAATGTAATATATTGCAGCTTGGCAGTCGTCCTACTTAATAGCTACATTTGTTAAGGCTTCTTCCCCCTTTTTTTTTTTTACCTGATAGTTTGCAGCTTGAAATTTGTGTCAAGGAGGGAATTAAGTCCCGGTTCACATTTGTGCGATGTGGGAACGCTGCGAATATACAGCGTGTTCCCGCATTGCATCCACACCCCTGGCAGTTCACACTGCCATATGCGATACGCTAGGGGTGTCAATTAACAGTTAACGACACCCCCAGATCAGATCGCATATCGGCAGTGCGATCTGAAAGTTCGCACAGAATCGGATCGCACTAGTATGAACCACCATGCAATCCGATTCTGCTGCGGACCAAAAAAAGGGTCCTGTGCGTGTTGGGTGCGATTGCGGTGCAAATTTAGCCATAAAAACTGTATGGCTGAATTTGCACCGCACAGAGATCGCATGTAAGTTTAGGAGCAGTGCGCTCCGAATTACATGTGATCTCTGTGATCGCACAAATGTGAACCGGCACTTAGAGCTAGATAAGCAGAGAGCTTGTCTATTCAGACTGCAGCTCTGCAAGTTTCTTCATTCCTCTGCCTAGGTGGAGGGGGGAGTGATGTGCACCTTTCCTCCAATCAGCTCACACAGTGTATGCCCAGACTCCACACCCACTGCTGAATGAGGAAGAAAGATTTGTAACACAATGTACTTTCTAAAGAATGTAGAAAGGGAAACACTGCAGATACATGTAAAACGTATGTAGAGAGATTTGTTTCATCTGTGTATCAGCTGAGGCTATTCACTTTACTGGGTATAGGAGAGGGTTTACAACCACTTTAAAACTCCAAATATATTGACATTTTGTTTTAAAAAAAATGTCCAGAAATGAGGCAGACAAAAAAAATAAAAAAAATAAATATATATATATATATATATATATTATATATACATACATATATACATACAGTCAGGTCCATAAATATTGGGACATCGACACAATTCTAATCTTTTTGACTCTATACACCACCACAATGGATTTGAAATTAAACCAACAAGATGTCCTTTAAATGCAGACTTTCAGCTTTAATTTGAGGGTATTTACATCCAAATCAGCTGAACGGTGTAGGAATTACAACAGTTTGTATATGTGCCTCCCACTTTTTAAGGGACCAAAAATAATGGGACAGATTAACAATCATAAATCAAACTTTCACTTTTTAATACTTGGTTGCAAAACCTTTGCAGTCAATTACAGCCTGAAGTCTGGAACGCATAGACATCACCAGACGCTGGGTTTCACCCCTGGTGATGCTCTGCCAGGCCTCTACTGCAACTGTCTTCAATTCCTGCTTGTTCTTGGGGCATTTTCCCTTCAGTTTTGTCTTCAGCAAGTGAAATACATGCTCAATCTGACTCAGGTCAGGTGATTCACTTGGCCATTGCATAACATTCCACTTCTTTCCCTTAAAAAAACTCTTTGGTTGCTTTCACAGTATGCTTCGGGTCATTGTCCATCTGCACTGTGAAGCGCCGTCCAATGAGTTCTGAAGCATTTGGCTGAATAAGAGCAGATAATATTGCCCGAAACACTTCAGAATTCATCCTGCTGCTTTTGTCAGCAGCCATGACACTACCACACCACCATGCTTCACTGATGAGGTGGTATGCTTTGGATCATGAGCAGTTCCTTTCCTTCTCCATACTCTTCTCTTACCATCACTCTAGTACAAGTTGATCTTGGTCTCATCTGTCCATAGGATGTTGTACCAGAACTGTGAAGGCTTTTTTAGATGTTGTTTGGCAAACTCTAATCTGGCCTTCCTGCTTTTGATGCTCACCAATGGTTTACATCTTGTGGTGAACCCTCTGTATTCACTCTGGTGAAGTCTTCTCTTGATTGTTGACTTTGACACACATACACCTACCTCCTGGAGAGTGTTCTTGATCTGGCCAACTGTTGTGAGGGGTGTTTTCTTCACCAGGGAAAGAATTCTTTGGTCATCCACCACAGTTGTTTTCCATGTCTTTTGGTGTTGCTGAGCTCACCAGTGCATTCTTTATTTTTAAGGGTGTTCTAACCGTTGATTTGGCCACACCTAATGTTTTTGCTATCTCTCTGATGGGTTTGTTTTGTTTTTTTCAGCCTAATGATGGCTTGCTTTACTGATAGTGACAGCTCTTTGGATCTCATATTGAGAGTTGACAGCAACAGATTCCAAATGCAAATAGCACACTTGAAATGAACTCTGGACCTTTTATCTGCTCCTTGCAAATGGGATAATGAGGGAATAACACACCTGGCTATGGAACAGATGAGCAGCCAATTGTCCCATTACTTTTGGTCCCTTAAAAAGTGTGAGGCACAAACTGTTGTAATGCCTACACCTTTCACCTGATTTGGATATAAATACCCTTAAATTAAAGCTGAAAGTCTGCACATCTTGTTTGTTTCATTTCAAATCCATTGTGGTGGTGTACAGAGCCGAAATGATTAGAATTGTGTCGATGTACCGAAATATTTATGGACCCGACTGTATGTCTATACATTTTTTTTGGCCTCATTTCTGGACATTTTTTTAAACGAAATGTCAACATATTTGGAGTTTTAAAGTGATTGTAAACCCTCTCCTATACCCACTAAAGTGAATAGCCTCAGCTGATACACAGATGAAACAAATCCCTCTACATAAGTTTTACATGTATCTGCAGTGTTTCCCTTTTTACATTCTTTAGAAAGTACATTGTGTTACAAATATTTCTTCCTTTATCAGCAGTGGGTGTGGAGTCTGGGCATACACTGTGTGAGTTGATTGGAGGAAAGGTGCACATCACTCCCCCTCCACCTAGGCAGAGGAATGAAGAAACTTGCAGAGCTGCAGTCTGAATAGACAAGCTCTCTGCTTATCTAGCTCTAAATTCCTCCTCGACACAAATTTCAAGCTGCTTTTTATCTTGTGGTTGAGAGCTAGTCAGAAGTTATCATGCTGATAACAGAGGAATGGAGCAGCAGAAAGACGAGGCCTGTAGAGCTTTGGGGAGAGATAAGTAAAACACTACAAGATATACGTGCCCAGGCGAGATTACATGAATGGGGTTTACAACCAATTTAAGGTTAATCTCTGCAAAGGAGCTAGAACACTAAGTATTGACCACTTTGGTCTACAGCTTATTTACTGCTTTTAAATAAAATGTGCAAACATTTGTACGTCCTTAGACTAGCCACGGGTTCACTTTAGCGTACACATTAAAAGTTAGCATACACCTTTGAAAATGTAGACCAAAAGATACACTTCATGTAGGAAATATACGCATGCAAATTCTGTTATACAAGACATGTTTTATCTGGATAACTCCACATAAAAAAATTCTGCAGGAAAGTTTTTATAATTACTGTCACATCAATATGTGTTAATACTGTAACAACTAAAAAGGATATAAAAATACAAAATCATTTCATATTTGACAGCATCAGTTTAGGAATCTGTTACAGTGGCCGGTGCCACTTGATAAATGTAGAAAAGGTGAGAAGCACAACAGTTAAAGTCTGCAATGTAACCTTCCTTTAGAAACAAGTAATGAAACTAAAACCAACCAGATAAAGTAGATCTACTTTCACTACAGCAATGCTTAAAAGTGCAACATTTAATTTTGCAAGGGGGTTAAGGATCATTAATAAGCACAGTACACTCAACGCTTACTTTTCCTATAGGCATTTCACCTTGAGGGAGAGCAAATATGCAACGTTCTGCCCGCATTTAGCTTTTTTTTTTTATCCAGCACTTCTAGTTCCAAGCTGAACCACATTTAAATGTTGAGGCAAAAAATTAAATAATTCACCAACAACCCTATTAAGTCCATCAAACTCTCCTTAAATTTCAACTTTGGAGCTCTACATAATTGTAAATATTCACTATCCATCTGTAATCTTCCCATGTTCTCTAGCATGCGACCTGGAATTAACATGGATTTAAGGATAGTAGGAAAAGAAAACCAGATTCACATTTACAAAAAAAAAAAAAAAAAAAAAAAAAGGAACTGGGTGAAATTCATACACTACATGTCCAGCTTTAGGGTCATTTGCAAACAGCGATTCTGTTGCTGGCAACAACTCGACAGGAACATGATTGCTAACAGACCACCTACATTTTCCTATAGAAATGCTTATTCATAGGCTGGACCAGGAAGACGCTGCTCTCTTTTTATGCAAGAAAAAGGCCAGTAGTAATTCTAAAAAAAGCTACAAAAAATACAGCAGAGATGGGAAAATCCATCCTTGGGACAACTATATCGAGACACTTCATGAAGCTGGGCTATTTGCAAAAAATTATGGAAAATATAAAAAAATCGTGCCCAAAAAAAAAAAAATCCTCTTTGAAGCTTGCCAAAGATGAATGAGACCCAGTAACTGTGCAAAAATAAAATACCTGAATCAATGAGCCCAAAACTAAACTTTTTGACATTCGTGTAACCTTATGTGTGTAAAAAAAAAAAAAACAAAACCAACACTGCTCATCACCTTTAGAACACAACTAAGAAAGATGGAACATGCTAAATAATGGGATTTTTGACTTACCGTAAAATCCATTTCTCTGATGTTCATTGACGGACACAGCTCCTGATATTCATAACCAGTGGGTTATACTTCCCCCTACAGGAGTGGGACACTGGGCAGAAAAGAATTCTGGCTACACCCATGGGCAGTCCCAGGGGGTATACTCCCTCTCTCTGCTATAGCCACTGTAGCAGTGTCAGGAGAATTATAACCCCGCAGAAGGGTGGATGCTGTGTCCGTCAAACATCAGAGAAATAGATTTTACAATAAGTAAAAAAATTCCATTTTCTCTTTTGTTCATTGTCGGACACAGCTCCTGATATTCAAAACCAAATCCCAAAGCAGTGTCAAACATGAGGGCTGGGAACAACAACAAAAATTCCCAAGGCTAAACATTAGCCAACGAGGTAACAGGAGCTCAACCAAACTGGAGCCCATCAGAAAACAACAATACCCTCAAAGAGGATCAGGTCCTCTTAAACAGCAGCCTGCAAAACCTTGCAGCCAAAAGAAGCATCCGCAGATGCCAACACATCCACTTTATAAAAGTTTGTAAAAGTGTGCACTGATGACCAGGCGGCCGTTTTGCAAGCCTGAGTTACTGACGCCTGAAGACCCTTAGCCCAGAAGGCACTAAGCGCTCTAGTAGATTGTGCCTTGACCGGGAAAGGAGGAACCTGACCCCCTGATGGAATAGGCCTGAACTACCGTCTGTGATCCATCTGGAAAAGGTCGCAGAGGTCCTTCTGTGAACACAAAGAGAGAGAGTCCGACTTCCTGAAAGACTCCATAGCTGCCAGGTACACCCTAATTGCCCAGACCACATCCAAGGCATGCAAGGCAATTTCCTTTGGACGTTAAGGCCTGGGACACAGGGAAGGCAACAAAATATCTTCATTCAAATGAACGTCCACCAGAGGATCCCTTGACCGAATTTCAAACTTCTGCATCTTTCTGTTGAGCCAAGATGCCAACAGATCTACCTCAGGGGTGCCCCACCAGAGACAGCTGATGAAACCCCTCCGAATGAAGGGACCACTCCCTGTGGTCCAACGCCTGTCGACTGAGGTAATCCGCCTGTTCATTTTACACCCTGGAATGTATATGGCGGAGAGGGGTGGAACGACCCCTTCTGCCCGCCTTAGAATGCCGGCTACCTTCAGAGCCGCCAGGACACTTCTTGTGTTCCCTTGGTGATTGACATAAGCCACAGCCGTGGTATTGTCCGATTGATTGCACACTGGACAACCCTGAAGATGATTCGTCCAATGATCCAGACACAGTCTGATTGCTAGGAGTTCCAAGACATTGATCGGCAGTCTGGACTCTTCCAGCGTCCAGATCCCGAGCAGAATGCTTGTCAAGGGCTCCTCCTCAGCCAGACAGGCTGGCATTAATTGTGACCACTGTCCAATACAAGGGGAGGAAGGAATTTACCAGCCGAAGCGCCGGAGAACGAAGCCACCATATCACAGACTCCTTTGTGCCCAGACTCCGCAGGATCTGATTGTCCAGAGACCGCAGAGTCTTGTCCCGTTTGGTCAGAATTTCCCTTTGCAGGGACTTCATATGGAACTGTGCAAACAGAACAGCTTCTGAAAATTCAGAATCCAGCCGAACTCCCGAGAGTTCGTATTGTGATGTCCAGGTTCTCCACCAGAGCAGAGGGCGACTCCGCTCACAGAAGAAGATCATCCAAGTAGCCCAGTACCGCGATGCCCCATTAGCATAGCAAAGCTAGCACCAGGGCTAGCACTTTTGTGAAGACCAGAGGAGCAGATGCGAGACCATAAACTGATAATTCTCCTCTTCCACAGCAAAGCGGAGAAAACGTTGGTGAATGGCACATATTGGAATGTGAAGATATGCATCCTTGATTACAATAGAGGCGAGGAAATCCCCCCTGATGCAGGAATGCCACCACCGTTCGAATGGACTCCATTCTGAACTTCTGTACCCGCACAAAGCAGTTTAGCGCCTTGATGTCAAGGATTGGACGCGCTTTGCCTTCCTTCCTGGGACATTGTGGACAGGTTTGAGTAAAAACCCTGAAAACATTCCAAGGTCAGAACCGGGACAATCCCTCCTAGAAGGAACCAATCTAGTACTGCCCCAAACAGGCCCTGTAAGCGGTCTGGGGACAGGTGCAAGTTGGAAGGAAAAAACCTTGCCAGGGGACAAGAGCGAAACTTGATCTTGTAGCCGGACCGAATGACTTTGTGGACCCACTTGTCTTGCACCCGGGAAATCCACGGGTCCGGAAACCAGCAAAGACATCCCCCCACCCCTGATACAGGTGAGGCTGCATCGTGGCTTGCCCGGCCAGGTTTTTTTGATCCTCCAGAAGAGGCCCTGAAAGGCTTCGAACCCTTGTTAGTTGACCTGGAAAACACTTCTTATGAGCTGAGAAGGAAGGCCCATGTCTACGACGAGGTTCCTTGGCCTTAGTAGACTGCGGAAGAAAAGTACTTTTCCCCGTGAGACCTTTAATGATATCATCAAGGGTAGCTCCAAACAGTTGATCTGCTTGAAAGGAAGATTAGTCAAGGCCTTTTTTGAAGTCTGATCCGCAGAACAGCACTTGAGCCAAGAAAAAAAACACGCCGAAGGACCACAGCCAAAATAGAGAGGCGAGCCATCAGGGGAGTTGCATCCAAAGAGGCATCACAGATAAACTTCAGCCCCTGGATCGGCTGCTCCGTCAGCTCAGCAAAGGCAGGGGGGAGCTGTTTCCCTTCCAGGTCACGCTGTAGGAGCTTGCAAAACTAGGGCAATGGTGAATACATGCCTCATTGCGGAACCAGCCAGAGTGTACATAGTGCGGGCTATGGCCTCAGCCTTCCAAACCCTTAAAAGCCGGGAACTCTTAAACCGGAATCATGGTTGCCTTGTTTAATCTGTATACTGGGAGGGTCCAGCACCGGTTGCACAGTCCACTCCTTAGAAGGGAATCCTCATAGGAGTAATGCCTAGTAAAGCACTTAGGGACCCCCCACGGGGACGCTTTGGTCGTCCCCCACTCTTTTACGACAATTCTGTTAAAATAGACAGGGAAAGGAAACACCTTTGCCGCTTTGGATGGTTTGTGAGTGCCATAGGGCACCTGCGCCTCTGTCCCAGCTTCAGCTGCGTCCTCCATCTTCAGGGTCTCAAGCACAGATACAATCAGTGCATCCACCAGGGCCTTTTTGTGCACGGTCGCAGATGTGGAAGAATCATCCTCACTATCAGAGGATTCCAGCCGCGTGGTTGCAGACCTTGCAGGGTGACCCACGTCCGCGGCGGCCGAATCAGATTCAGGATCAGATGAGGCAGGGGGCACTTTTTGCTAGCCCATCGCCCGCAAACCACCTCCATACAGGACACAAGGGTCTCCAGGACAGTCCGTGCACAGATGGATGGTTGGGACCCAGAGGGCCCTGCAGCCTCAAAGGGGGGGGGGGATCAGGTGGGAAATGTGCTCCAAAGACTCCATGAGTCACCCTGCAAAAACGTGTAAAACATGGCTTAGGGACAACCACCACTGTGCTGCCAGCACCACCTGGTCGCCAGGCACAAAGCACCAGGCGATCCACAGCAGAGAGCGCGAGGACCCCACCAGACTCACCACCCACAGAAACAAGCACCTGCAACCACCAGGAGCATCTCCACTACATGTGCGGCAATCAGAAAGTAAAATTACCCATAAATCAGCACTAGGCAATTAGGAGGGGCTCCCACCACCAAAATCGCCACTCACACGGATCCACTGTCATGGCTGCCGCTATTTCCAATGGCAAACTACAAGAAAATAGCCACCGTATATAGAAACACACAGGCTACAACAAAATGGGGACCCCGCGCGGCTTACAGGGACCCGGGAGGGAGACCAGGCCTCAAGGACGGATCAAGGCAGGGCCCTGGCAGGAGCCCCCCCAGGTACAACGCCCCCTCCATACAATCGATCGTCCAGCGCACCCCCAACCAGTTAGCGCTCTGCCCCATCTCAGGAAAGTGGCCAGACCAACCCAAATAGCCCCAGCGTGGAACGCTGCGACTCTGGCCAAGACCCAGTCGTATGCGACCTCGCAAAGCGTTTAAATCGCAGGCCAGCCCACGTCCAGTGGGGCTACATCACGGCCGACCTAGTGCGGAGCTGCGGTCTGCATGCACTCGCTGGCCAGACTAGGGTGACCACTGGATCTAGATTATCCAGACCCTCGTCCAAAAAAAAAATTCAGTCTAAAAATGTTTTTGCCAGAACCAAAGATCTCAGCAAGGAAAGCAAAGTCTCAGCCTGACTAGGCTATAGCAGAGAGAGGGAGTATACACCCTGGGACTGCCTATGGGTGTAGCCAGAATTATTTTCTGCCTAGTGTCCTACTCCTGTAGGGGGCAGTATAACCCAATGGTTATGAATATCAGGAGCTGTGTCCGTTAATGTACAAAAGAGAAATAGGGTTAACTTTTGAGGAAAACCTATGAGACTGTGTAAACACAGCTAAAATCCACACACCTGAATGTCTTAGGCTGGCCATACATGGTGAGAATTTCTTTCCTGCAACCTGAAATTCGCACGATTCCCCCAGCAAGACAGGCAGTGCTGACAGGGGAATCAGCAATTGTCTTCTCCCAGCGGGGAAAGCTGTCCCTGCCAGGGGAAGACAGTGTTTATCACTAGAGGCTATAGCAGCTGCTAGCGATATTCGCAAGAGAATCTGGCAGGCTGGTTGTACCCAAGTTGATTGATAGATCAACTAGGTACATTCAGCCTGCCCATTAATGGTTTGCATCTCGACCTGCTCCTGCTGAACCGGCCAAGATTTTAAACGTGTATGGCCGGCCTTAGAATGGTTCAGTCAAAGCCCATACCTCAATGCAATCAAGAATCCTGATAGAGATATGCGGTCAAATACTTGCAGCCAAAGATGAATGTATAAAGATTCTACTCAGAGGGTTAAAGTTGAAGTAAATTCCACTTTTTAACTTGTACCTAGAGGCAAGTATATAATAAGGCTTACCTGTAGGTACAGTAAATATATATCCTAAACTTGCATGATTTAGAAGATTTTCACAAAGCATGCAGCCGGTGACCTCACCAGCGCATGCGCTTTGAAGGGACTGCATACCCTTGCCGAACCTTCAGAGCTTTGTGCCATCGCGGCCCCTGCCACTCATAGAGCCAAAGTCCGCAAACTTGTATGGAAGACCGGTCGAAGGTGGACATGTTGGGGAGCTGTGACAGCACTGCGCTGGAAGGCTGTGTGTCCAGGCAAGTCTGTCATAATGTGCTAGAATGCGGTCCATACTAGTACATTATGATTTAAACCTGCAGGGAGCCCAATTTTTTCTGGTGATCTACTACCGCTTTAATGGATAAGCAGACAAACGTATGCTCCGTTTAAGTTGCGTGTAACAAAAATAAAAATGCATCGGTTAAGTATACTGTTCAAATCAAAGGGTAACAGCCTAATAAAATCCATTTTAATTCCAGGTTGTAAAACTACAAAGTTGAAAAAGTACTAGGGGGTTAAAATGCTGTATACTATTTTGCCATAATGCTGTGAAACTCAGTGGAGCAAGAATTTTAGTGGAGTAGGGCTGCATTTCGTTCAACTCATGGAGGCTAATTTACAAAAGGAGTTGAGAATGTTCACACAAATTGTAAAAAAATATTCACTTATCCAATCACATGCAGATGAAGTAAACAATTTGCTATTTACTTGATTGTTTAATTGAAATGAAGCTTCATACAATTTACTGTGTGAACATTCTTTCTTACTTTAGTAATAAGCTCAATTCTGTGCAGTTTTATTCTCCTATAAATAAAATTTCCCTGTAGAGATCACTTCTAAAAGAGTTTACTGTGAAATGGAATACTATTTACCACAATAAACTCCACACTTATGCTGGCAATATCAGACGATTCCAGCTGAATCTGTAAAGCCACCTGGCTCCACAAACTTCAATCGGAAGATCGAAGACTGGCACAAAATTCTTAACAGAATAGTAACTGCAGCCAATCAGATGCAGCCACTGTTTGGGTATTTTGACAACTGTAGGAGCTGTGGCTGTCAGAATACATTAGCCTGCAGGGGTAACTCCTCTATCTATGCCGTTTAGCGTGGATTTGGGAAATCTACTGATTTCGCTTTTTTGGGCTTAACAACAGAAATCTTAACATGTATGGCTTGCTGTAAACTTTCTGCAGTGAATTGGCAATCCTCTGTTTGCATTCTTCTCCTACACACACAGTGCAAATCCTTTCCATCTAGTTTTAACTGAGCTGTGCCACACGTAGACTGAAATTTCAGGGAACAAAATATTTAATTGATTGCAAAACAAAAAAAACAATGAAAATTATACTGAGCTGATATAATGTTCACATTATAATAATCAGTTAATTTAAACTTGCATTGCAAACTGTCAGGTTAAATTTAAAAAAATAATAATCAGATTAAGAGCCCCTGTAATAGGACAGCATTTATACTCCCCCCGTCTTTAGCTACCTATGTCTCCTACCCTACCTTTCCTTCTTTCCAGCGCTACAACCTTTACAAGACTTCTTGGCAATCATCACTTACAGAAACATTGGATGCCTTTGTTCCCCTCCTCCACGTGTTGTTACTGCTGGGTCCTGTACGGAGGCTGGGGTTGGAACCACAGCACACAACACAGGTATCTGATACTCCTAGAAGTGTAGAATGTCAGAGTCTTGCAGAGGCTGCTGCACTGGAGGGAAGATAGAAGATAAGAATTGAGATAAGTATGAACCTTCATCTATTGCAGGGACCTTGGAGATTTTTTTTTTTTTTAACCTGGCAGGATTGCTTTATAGGATAAGTACTTATCTTTAATATGATCACCCTCTAACTAATCAACTCCTCCGCAGTTTATAAACTTCCTAGCCCCAACACTCTTCCGAGATGAAGGAGGGTTTAAGGGTCGGCAAATTATTATTCTTTAAAAGTAAAGTTATCCTTTTCAAGTACCACTATGTATATTTGTTTTCATTCAATCTGTCTGGCTGTCCTCCCTGTGAATGAAGCCTTCCTATGCACACTATTTCCTCATCAGAGAGGTGGATTTGGGGTATAAGACTCACAGCAGCTGCATGATATGGTTTGCAAACATTTCCAGGATGAAAAAGTACCACGCAGCTCGTTTGGATGCCTTGTATCTATTTTTGATTGGAGTGTACACAGAAACCACCAATGTCCAAAAGATAAAGTTATTTTTGGAAGTGAAAGGTGTACTATATAAACTATTCATCAGAGAGTATACTTCCAACAAATAATACAGTACTACATTATATGTATATACAAATTATAGTACTGCAATATGTATATACACATATTATTCTATGTACAGATAACATTTTTAATCATCTGTTTGTGCACTGCAAAACTGATGGGGGAAAAAAAGCTTATTTTCTTTATTTACAATACACATTCATTCTCGCGTTATGTACTGGCAATAGACATTCTTATGTTACATGCTGCCTAAAGTTTATGACTATAAATGATCACTAACCCTACCTAAAGCTGGCCATTCACTATACAATTTACTTATTCAATTTCCTTTAGATTTACCTTCAACTATGTAGTGCAAGGGCCTGCCTGACTGCATACAAATTGAAAGTGTTTAGGTTTGACCTCATATTATATGGTTTTGGTAAATCTAAAGGTAAGTTGTACAAGGCAATTGTAAAATGTATGGACAGCCTTACTTCGAGATCATATATCTGTAACCACGAGAATTAAAATTAATGTTTTAGAGACGATTGCAGGAAATTATACAAGCTTCAAATTACAGTAATATATCTCTCATGACTGTATAATATAAAAGTTCTCATCTTGTATATTACACCAGTACACAGCTCTGGCAAAAAAATACAAAAACTTTACAAAAAATGGGTTAATTATGCATCTTACAATCTCTGATGATAGTCTAAATTTTAGCTGGACTGATTTTCTTTTTTTTTTATGCACGCATTAGACTAAACCTAAAACATATCTAGAAAATGCTAGCAAAAAAAGCTGCTTTCAAAAGTTGATTTTTTTTTTTTTAATCTTTTTAGTTTTGAACAGTCATTGACTTTGAAATCCTGTTTAAATATGAATTGGCGTAAATGTTCTTCCTCTAATACGGGCAGGCAGTTACAGTGCCACGAAAAAGTATTCAAACCCCTTGATATTTTCCACATTTTGTCATGTTACATCCAAAAACCAAGGTATTTTATTAGGATTTTATGTGATAGATAGACCAACACAAAGTGGCACACAATTGTGAAGTGGGTGGAAAATGATAAATGGTTTTCAAAATGTTTTACAAATAAATATCTGAAAAGTGTGGCGTGCATTTGTATTCAGCGCCCTTTACTCTGATATCCCTAATTAAAATCTAGTGGAACCAATTGCCTTCAGAAGTCACCTAATTAGTAAATATTGTCCACCTGTGTGTAATTTATTCTCAGTATAAATACAGCTATTCTGCGAAGCCCTCAGGAGGTTTGTTAGGGAACTTTGGTGAACAAACAGCATCATGAAGGCCAGGGAACACACCAGACAGGTCAGGGATAAAGTTGCGGAAAAGTTTAAAGCAGGGTTAGGCTATAAAAAAATATCCCAAGCTTTGAACACCTCACAGAGAACTGTTCAATCCGTTCTCGGTAAAACGGAAAGAGTATGACACAACTGCAAACCTACCAAGACATGGCCGTCCACCTAAACTGACAGGCTAGGAAAGGAGAGCATTAATCAGAGAAGCAGCCAAGAGGTCCATGGTAACTCTGGAGGAGCTGCAGAGATCCACAGCTCAGGTGGGAGAATCTGTCCAACTATAAGTTGTGTACTCCACAAATTTGGCCTTTATGGAAGAGTGGCAAGAAGAAAGCCATTGTTGAAACAAAGCCAAAAGAAGTACTGTTTGCAGTTTGTGAGAAGCCATGTGGGGGACACAGCAAACATTTTGAAGAAGGTCCTCTGGTCAGACGAGACCAATATCTAACTTTTTGGCCTAAAAGCAATACGCTATGTGTTGCAGAAAACTAACACTGCACATCCCCCTGAACACACCATCCCCACTGTGAAACGTGGCGACAGCATCATCTTGTGGGGTAGCTTTTCTTCAGCAGGGACCGATAAGCTGGTCAGAGTTGATGGGAAGATGGCTGGACACTAAAAAAGGGAAATCCTAGAAGAAGACCTGTTAAGAGTCTGCAAGACTTGAGACTGGGGTGGAGGTTAACCTTCCAGCAGGACAACAACCCTAAACATATAGCCAGAGCTACAATGGAATGATTTAGATCAAAGCATATTTATGTGTTAGAATGGCCCAGTCACAGTCCAGACCCAAATCCAATTGAGAATCTATGGCAAGACTTGAAAATTGCTGTTCACAGATGCTCTCCGTCCAATCTGACAGAGCTTAAGCTTTTGAAAAGAAGAATGGGCAAAAATGTTGCTCTCTAAATATGCAAAGCTAGTAGAGATATACCCTAAGAGACTTGCAGTTGCAATTGCAGTGAAAGGCAGTTCTACAAAGTATTGACTCAGGGAGGCTGAATACAAATGCATGCCACACTTTTTAGAGATTTGTAAAAAAAATTGAAAACCATTTATCTTTTTCCTTCTACTTCACAATTATGTGCCACTTGGTGTTGGGTCCATCACTTAAAATCCCAATAAAATAAATTTATGTTGTTGGCTGTAATATGACAAAATGTGGAAAATTTCAAGGGGTATGAATACTTTTTCAAGCCACGGTATTTCAGTCCAGTAAGCTCCATGGACTACGAGAGCTTTCACCAGCAGACTCTTAGTTCATTGAGAAATGCAAGCCATCAGCTGCAAAGACTGACGGTACTTGTAGGTATTCATTCACCAAACTGTGTGAATGAATGACGCAGTCTTGTGGGCGGAACCGGGTATCGGGGCAGAGAGCTGCAGGAGTGGGAACATGTTATATGCTCAACCCTAAAAGTGGGTGGAACATGTAACATGCTCCCAAAAGTGAACTTCTCCTTTAACCCATTTACTTTGCTACAATATCTTGAGAACGCAAAATAAGAAAAAAAAAAAAAAAGGGGGGGGGGGGGGGGTCAAACAAGAACTGTCTCATAGAAAGAATATTTCTTCCATATAAAACTTTTGGAGGCACAACTATAAATCCACCCTGTGATAAATTCTCTGCACTCCAGGATCACTGGATTATTTACATCTCTACAAAGAAGTTATTTTAGAAACAATTTAGGTATAACTTTATAATCATAATAAGAAAATGAAAGCACTTAGTGCATTTTTCCTTTCTCCAAGGCAACGCAATCCATCATTGCTTACAATTTGCTTGTAATACAGTCTAGTTACTATTGTACATTGTAAATCAGTGGAAAAAAATGTTAGCATTGGCTGAAATACCATGGGTATGTGGCACAACTAAAATGAAATGGATTCCAGACACAGACGTGACCAGAACGTTCTTGATGTTCTAAATATACCAAAAACAAACAGAGTGGAAACAAAAGCAACTGAAATAGAATGGAAAAATAATCTAATTTCTGTGCATTGAAATTTTTTTTAAACAACCATGCTAAGACCAGACAAAGCTTGTAATACAATTTGTTACAGTTATCGACAAGTTTTGTTTTTACTAGTTCATCTCATCCTTAAAAACATTCAGATTAGAAAACAAGACAGCAACTTTCAAAGTCACTGGTTGCCTATATATATATATATATATATATATATATATATATATATATACTGAAAAATGTTAACTATTTGATGCTTACCCAGTCAGTTAAAGCTGCATCAGCCATGGTACTGTAGGCTAACCTTATAGCCGAATTCAGGGTATTGATATTTTTGCAAGGTTACATTGGTGCAGCTTGGACCAACGTAAATATGCCTATTCCATACTCTGTTAGTCCCAGTAGAAGCAGAGAATCACCATGGTAGTAGCCACCATTACTACAATGATCCTCACTGTCTTTCAGAATTCGTGCCAAGTGGCTGTCCTTCTTCATAGTAACCACATGGAAACATCTGATTGGCTTAGGTTCCAATCAAATTAAATAATACAAGGCATTCTCTGATTGGATAAGGTAGAGATTGTGACATCACCCCCCCCCCCCATGCAATCAAAGAATGTTTTGCATTTATTAAGAAAAGGCAAAGCATTCTCTGTATAGTGCCTGTGCCAAGTGATTAAACCCAGTGGTTACTACAGTGATTCTCTGCTTCCACAGGGATTGTCCAGGTATGAGACATGCATACTTACATTTGTCCAAGCTGGACCAATGTAACTATGCAAAAATATCCATACCTGAAATTAAGCTTTACGACTCCGTTACTATCTTATACAATAAAGTTTTTCAAAAAGGATGAAAGCAATGGAAAATTTGTGTTCTCAGCTTCTCAGAAAAAAAGTAAAAAATAATAGCACTGTAGTTTCATTAAAATGTATGGCTGTGCAGATGATAAATTTATATAGATACACGTGTAAAATGTAAAATAGGATATATACATTAGCTAACAGCGCACAAGCACAAAATAAATCTTACACACACACACAAACTTAAAAAAAGTTCTGATGCAAACAATACATCATAGTTTTAAAATACAAAATGTATTTCAAATAGTACATGATAAGTCTACTCAACATAAAATATTTTACAAGACCAACAAATCCCAAACACAAAGTAAGCTGTTTTTTAAATGTAGCTGTGTGTAGACGCAAAAAGAATGGCCACACAACTATTAAGTGCAACCAGGCTCTTAACAATATGACCATTTTAAAAGTGATAAAACCCCATGTTGCACAATTTCAATTTCCAAATTCAAGCACAGGGAGTGAAGAAAAGGAAACAAAAACAAAGCTATTTTCTCCTCATATATACATATGTGGAGCCAAATAATCCACAAAGGGTGCTGGTGATAGGGATTTGACATTTAAGAGGTACAGTACATAAAGAAACAATCGATGCCCACAGAGCTTTGGTAATTTGTGGGTTGTCCAAATTACACATTCCTCTTTAGAAATGTAGGTATGCAATTGTTGCAAATGAATACAATGAATGAGGAGTGCTTCAAAGTCTTCCTCTTTAGACCCTTCAGTCCTTTAGAACATGTCATTTGTACCTCAGTGTGCTTAGAAAGGACATCCCTTTCAAGGTTTGTTGAATTTCTGAGCGCATGTACTAACTTGAAATTGACCGTTGAGTGGCAGCTGGCTCGGCATGATAGTCCAATAAAAAAAAAAAAAAAAATAGTGAATGAAATCCCCCTAAGAAATCTGTCTGCACCAAAGGACAACAAATGGTTTTGACACATGGGGTTCAGTTGCTTTTCAATTCCCATTTTTCACATCATCCAAACTTTCTACTCTTGGGACAACAATAATGCAGCTTCTGTTATAAGCCCCAAAAGTACAGTATAGAGTTGTACTAATAGCAACTTCTTTGACAGGAGCTCAAATGCGTCATATATACAAGCTCTCCCTGCACGAACAGTGCTTAGCAAATATAAGAGGGATAAAGCAGAAAAGCAAATAAAAAGTATGATAAAAAAAAAATAATATTCATAAGTTGTTCTTGATCTTGGAGACTGAAACGTGGCGTTAACTCACTTGGGTTCAGAGGCAGGAGCTAGATGCATTCACAGTTTTAACGCAAAAGCACAGATGAATGAAATCCTTTAGTTGCTGTCAGGCAGTTTTGCGGAAAAGGAGAAATATAGAAAATAAAAAAAAGTTTATCTGGTTACAGGAAAACCAGTTCTCCTCATTGGGGACACATAATCCTAAATACAACTGCCCCAATTAGTCAGATTTATGGCAGTAAAGGTCTTTAAGTGCTTTCAGTTCTTCAATCAGTGTCTTGTTTTGGTTTTCGAGGACAGCTACTCTGTTCTCCAGGCATTTTACATATTCTTTCTTTTTCCGACGACACTCTCTTGCTGCTTCCCTGTAAGAACAAATATATATTAGGTGGCAAAAAAAGAATTTTGAGTAAAATAGTCACCTTGTACCTTACGAAACAAACTTCTCTCCTCAAATATTTGAATTCATTCAAATTCCAGAATCACCACATGAAGGCAAATTACAATGCCCTCACAGGTTAAGGAAAACAACTGAAAGACTATAACCCAACTACTGTACAACAAATCTTGCCCCCCCCCCCCCCCACAAAAAAATAAAATGAGTAATCTAAATTCTATGAATCTAATCAACTAAAAAAAAAAAAAAAAAAAAAAGCAATTTGGACAGGTACACTTTACAGACTATCCCTTAATTGTGTTTTTTTTTTTTTTTTTTTTAAACAGTAACTTTAATTGAGGCAAGTACAACTGTAGGATCACAATAGGCGAACAATATAAAAAGGTTACAAATATGTACACAGAATGAAAAATGAAATAGGGGATTATCTTGTCCTCTATAAAACATAAGGCAAATTAAGGTACAAAGTAACAATGGGAGTAGCGATCTCATATTACAGAAGATTCTCAGAGTCTAACTACAGAGCCTAAATAAACATTGCATTTGTGTGTATGGCATTAGGAGGCAACAGAAGAATCTGTCTCACAGTGCGGTGCGTCTAACTGCACGTTTTGGATGACTGTAACCAATTGCTCAGTTTTTAAAAACAATATTCTGCATGCGGTTAAGGCCTCATGCACACTGGACGTTTTTACAGCTGCTGTTAGCAGCGTCAGACGTTTTTTTTTTGCAGCTGCAGAACGCCCATCCATGTTATTCTATGGCCTCATGCACACATAGAGCTTTTAGGAGCTCCAAGTGGCATAGGCGTTTTACAGCTCCAAAAAAAACCCAGGAACTGTGGGTTCAGGAGCTCCAGCGTCAAGCTGCAAAAAACGTCTGACGCTGCTAAAGGCTCCATAACGTTGCTTAACGTGCGTTAAGCCACGTTATACGTTTTTTTTCTTCCATTCAAAATCAATGGTTCCCTATAGGAGCCTATTAATTTGAATGGAAGTCACACCGCAGGTCGGATCAGGGTGATCCGACTTGCGGTGCAACCTGCACTGTGAGAATCTTGAGGGGGAACTCCACGCCAAAATGGGGAAAAAAACGGCGTGGGGTTCCCCCCCCCAGGTTCCAAACCAGGCCCTTCGGATCTGGTATGGAATTTGAGGGTAGCCCCGCGCCGAAAAAACGGCGTGGGGTCCCCCCCAAAATCCATACCAGACCCTTATCCGAGCATGCAATCTGGCATGCCAGGAAAGGGGAGGGGACGAGCGAGCGGCCCCACCCCCCCTGGATCATACCAGGCCACACGCCCTCAACATGGGGGGGTGTGGGTGCTTTGGGGCAGGGGGGGCTCTGCACCCCGCACCTCAAAGCACCTTGCCCCCATGTTGATGAGGACAAGGGCCTCATCCCCACAACCCTGGCCGGTGGTTGTGGGGGTCTGCGGGCAGGGGGCTCATCGGAATCTGGAAGCCCCCTTTAACAAGGGGGCCCCGATCCCGGACCCCCTCCCTATGTGAATGGATATGGGGTACACTGTACCCCTACTCATTCACCCCATAAAATGCAGTGTATGGAAATAACGACAGGAGACGTTTTGGAAAATTTATTAAAAATCTTCATCCGGCTCTTGTCCTCTCAGGGGGTCTTCTCCTCTCCGTGGTTCTTCTGCTCTTTTGCTGTCCGCCCTTCTTGTCTTCTCCTCTCCGGGGTCTTCTGCTGTCTTCTCCTCTCCGGGGGTCTTCTGCTGTCTTCTCCTCTCCGGGGGTCTTCTGCTCTTTTGCTGTCCGCCCTTCTTGTCTTCTCCTCTCCGGGGGTCTTCTGCTGTCTTCTCCTCTCCGAGGGTCTTCTGCTGTCCAATCTTCTTGTCTTCTCCTCTCCGGTCTTCTGCTCTTTTGCTGTCGGCTGTCGGCTGTCCTTCTTCCTCCGGTCCTCCTCCGACGACGTCTTCAGCGATTATGCCGGCCTCTGGTCTCTGCAGCTTATTATATAGCCATTAGGGGCATGGCCATCAGATGACGTCATCGGGAGACCACGCCCCCTTGTGTCACAGATGACGTCATCTGTGACACAAGGGGGCGTGGTCTCCCGATGACGTCATCTGACGGCCACGCCCCTAATGGCTATATAATAAGCTGCAGAGACCAGAGGCCGGCATAATCGCTGAAGACGTCGTCGGAGGAGGACCGGAGGAAGAAGGACAGCCGACAGCAAAAGAGCAGAAGACCGGAGAGGAGAAGACAAGAAGATTGGACAGCAGAAGGGCGGACAGCAGAAGACCCTCGGAGAGGAGAAGACAGCAGAAGACCCCCGGAGAGGAGAAGACAAGAAGGGCGGACAGCAAAAGAGCAGAAGACCCCCGGAGAGGAGAAGACAGCAGAAGACCCCCGGAGAGGAGAAGACAGCAGAAGACCCCGGAGAGGAGAAGACAAGAAGGGCGGACAGCAAAAGAGCAGAAGAACCACGGAGAGGAGAAGACCCCCGGAGAGGACAAGAGCCGGATGAAGATTTTTAATAAATTTTCCAAAACGTCTCCTGTCGTTATTTCCATACACTGCATTTTATGGGGTGAATGAGTAGGGGTACAGTGTACCCCATACCCATTCACATAGGGAGGGGGTCCGGGATCGGGTCCCCCTTGTTAAAGGGGGCTTCCAGATTCCGATGAGCCCCCTGCCCGCAGACCCCCACAACCACCGGCCAGGGTTGTGGGGATGAGGCCCTTGTCCTCATCAACATGGGGCAAGGTGCTTTGAGGTGCGGGGTGCAGAGCCCCCCCTGCCCCAAAGCACCCACACCCCCCCCATGTTGAGGGCGTGTGGCCTGGTATGATCCAGGGGGGGTGGGGCCGCTCGCTCGTCCCCTCCCCTTTCCTGGCATGCCGGACTGCATGCTCGGATAAGGGTCTGGTATGGATTTTGGGGGGGACCCCACGCCGTTTTTTCGGCGCGGGGCTACCCTCAAATTCCATACCAGATCCGAAGGGCCTAGTTTGGAACCTGGGGGGGGAACCCCACGCCGTTTTTTTCCCCATTTTGGCGTGGAGTTCCCCCTCAAGATTATCACAGTGCAGGTCGCACCGCAAGTCGGATCACCCTGATCCGACCTGCGGTGTGACTTCCATTCAAATCAATAGGCTCCCATAGGGAACCATTGATTTTGAATGGAGGCAGAAAAAAACGCTGCTAACAGCTACTGTGGCCAAACGTGCAATAACGCTAGTAGAAAAAGCTACTGAAAGCACGTTTTTACAGCTGCTGTTTCCCGGCGTTATGTAAACAGCTTTGGAGCACGTTTTTGTGACGCCCTGTGTGCATGGAGCCTAAAGCTGACATTTAGCCAAAATAAATCAAGCTCATAAAGCTGCAAAAAGTGTTGAGCTTACCTTTGCTGTTGACACTTCAGCTCTAGCATCCCTTAGTGGTCATATGACCAAATGCCTATTATTTTTTGTTTGTGCAGTCTCTGATTAGAAGGTGACAGGGAGGATCAGCTAAAACTAAACTGTGAACTTCTACAGCAGCAGAAAAAATGTGACTTAAGTATTTGCTCATATGACCAGCTGTTAAGGGATCTCAGAGCAAGTTTCTGAATTGTGTTAAAGTGTAACTAAATGCATTTTCCCCATGTTTCAAAGTAAGGCCCCTTTCACACTTTCCATTCGTTCCATCAATTCAGTGAGGTTCAGATGAGGTTTACATCGATTTTTTAACCACTTTCGTCGCTACTTTGACGTTAAATACCATTTTCTTACACGGAGAGTGGTCAGCTTTGTCAAAAAGTAGTCCCAGCGGCAGATTTGCCACGGGATCACTTTTATGGGCAGCGGCAGAGGTGTTCAGCTGTTCTATGTCTTTCCTGACATTTTCTTAGTCGCATCCTGCAGCAAAAATTGATGAAAAGATGTGAAGAAAACTGGTCAGGGAGGCTGCCAAGAGGCCTACAGGAATATTTGGCAAGAACTGGCTGTGTGATACATGTGACAACAATCCCCCGTCCTCTTCATGTCTGGGCTATGAGGTAGAGTGGCAAGACAAAATCCTTTTTTTTTTTTTTACGAAGAAAAATTCTAAGCCTGGCTAAGGTTTGCAAAAACACATCTGAAGTTTCCCAAAAGCATGTGGAAAAATGTGTTATGGTCTGATGAAACCAAGGTTGAACTTTTTGGCCATAATTCCAAAAGATAGGTTTGGTGCAAAAACAATCCTGCACATCACCAAAAGAACACTATAGCCACAAGGAAGCATGGTGGTGGCAGCATCATGCTTTGGGGCTGTTTTTCTTAAGCTAGAGAGAATTATGAACAGTACCAAACACCAGTCAATATTGGCACAAAACCTTCAGGCTTCTGCTAGAAAAGGTGAACATGAAGAAGAGGAACTTTATCTTTCAGCATGACATCGACCCAAAACATACATCCAAATCAAGGAATGGCTTCACCAGAAGATTAAAGTTTTGGAACGGCCCAGCCAGAGCTCAGAATCCGATTGTAAATCTGTGGGGTGATCAGAAGAGGGCTGTGCATAGGAGAAGGCCTCACAGTCTGACAGATTTGGAGTGTTTTTGCAAAGAAGTGTGGGCAAATATTGTCAAGCGGAGATGTGCCATGCTGACAGACTCATACCCAAAAATACTGAGTACTGTAATAAAATCAAAAGCGCTTTAACAAAGTATACGTTTTTAAGGGTGTGTACACTTATGCAACCATATTATTTTATTTTTTTTATTTTTACTTCCCTTCACCTAAAAGAGTTCAGTTTGTTGTTCAACTGAGTTGTACGGTTTATAGGTCACATTAAAGGTTGAAAAAGTTCTGAAATTATTTATCTTCGTCTCATTTTTTACATCACAGAAGCCTGACATTTTAACAGGGGTGTGTAGACTTTTTATATTTACTGTACATCTTTCTTTCCATTGAGATGCATTGACGTCCGTTTTTCATACGTCAATGGATGGATGAAAAATGGACAAACGGTCTTCACGTGTGAAAGGGGCCTAAGGCTCGGTTCACACTAGCCGAAAGTGTGATTTTCAGTGCAACTTTGGAGTCCGACTTTGAAGAGACTTTTACACTCCCTGACACTGAAGTTGTGTCAAAGTTGGATCAAAGTAGTGCAGGAACCTTTTCTAAAATTGCAGCAACTTCAGTAATGTCAATTGGAACGGCTCTCTAAGAGATACATGGCATTTCACATTTCCTGTGACTTAGGGTCTTACAAGTTGGATCCCAAGTCGCACAAGTGTAAAAAGGAGCCTAAGAGTTTTTTTTTTTTTTTTTTTGCCATTTGTGTCCCATTAAGGAGATTTCACTTCCTGCCCCATAACCAGAACAGAAAATGAGTGGAAATCCCTCCAAAGGTGATAAACCGTTTACTTTTAATATGAGAAATTTACTTATTCTTTATCGTTTTCACTAAAACACTGCGATTGCAGTGTATTTGTGAAGTGGTAAGCTGAAACAAAAAAAAAAAAAAAAAAAAAAAAAAAGAGTAAAAACATGGAAAATGTTAATAAAAAGAAAATGTTTGTTTTAAAAATCAAAATAAAAAAAAAAATGCAATTATTTTACAAGCCATCTAGAGTTTAAGACCCCGTTCACACTGGGGCGACGCTACTTCCCGGGGCGACCTGTGAAGTCGCGGTGCGCAGCTCGCCCCGCAACCTCAGAGTGGCCGGCACGGACTTCACATAATTGAAGTCAATGCAGGTTGCTCCGGGTCGCCCCAAAGAAGCTCCGGACCCTTTTTCTAAGTCTATTAGAACGGGTCCACAGCTTCACTATGGAAGGCGACCTACGGCGACCTGTCAGACGACCAGGTCGCCCCAGTGTGAACGGGCTCTTAATGTTCTAACAAAGGAAAGATATATATACCTGTTCTTCATGAGCCTCACTTCTCTTTTACGTGCTGCCTCCTCAGCTGGTTGGGCAGGGAGTGCTGGCGAGGATGCCATGACGACTCCTGGTGCAATTGTGCTGGTTGGTGCTGTGCGAATCTGGTAAGTTTGTACATCTCCCGAGGCAGCTAAGAGCAAGAAATTTTAAATTCTGTAAGTGTGCATACCACTTTTTATTTTATATATATATATAGGGTGAATATATGTATAAGATATGAGATAAAGGGGGGGGGGGGGGGCAAGTATCGCGCTTCAAAGGTTATGTGTAGTATAAGGTGACTCGGTGATAAATATAGTATAAGGTGACTCGGTGATAAATAAAATTAATAGATCAATTGATAAATAATTCCACTGATTTCTAATATGTTGATTAAATATACTAAAATAATTCATATAATCAAACAATTAAGTGCTAATATTGGTGGATGTGTAAAAATCATATAAAATCCTAGATCATGAAATTCATATACATTAAAATAATAGGAAAACACATATCTAAAACGACAAAGGTGCTTATGGTGATTCAATATATAAATAAATAATAATGGTGATAATCAAGTGCCAATAAAGTGCTCTGTGCGTAATTGGTGACCTCTTTTAAACTAGATTTGTCACTATGTGGCAATTGTAATTTAGATGCCTGAATGCATCTCAATATACAACGATTGTGGTTAGATGCCTGCATGCATCATAAAGTGCTCAAGAGTCCCAAATAACAATAGCGTGAGTCTTCCTCTTCTGTGTATTAAAGAAATTTCTTCCACCTATACACTTTGTGCATACGGGTGCTCTTCGGTGCTCGTCACCTCGTGTGCTAAATACTCACCTTTAAAATCTATCAGGGGGTTCACTCCTTTTCATACAATTAATTTTTAAAAAATAGATACAGTGCAAATTATGTAAAAACAATGGGATTCAATGAAAAGTTTGGTAGGCGTCCCATTAGTGATAGGAAGTGAAGTCCTTTCTGGGATAATTCAATCAAAATGGTGCTCAAATATTAATAATTCTAAAATGTTTTAAAAAAAAAAAAAAAAACAGTTCATGGGTGACTTGTGGTGCAAATATGCAAAATATCCTTGAGTGCAGAGTGAATATTTATTTATATTTGAGCACCATTTTGATTGAATTATCACAGAAAGGACTGCACTTCCTATCACTAATGTACTCCTGCCAAACTTTTAATTGAATCCCATTGTTTGTACATAATTTGCACTATCTATTTTAAAAAAAATAATTGTATAGGAATTTATTATTATTTTTTATTATTTACAGTACACCAACACCTCAAATAGTATTTTAGGGGTAACAGTACATATCATCTTTGTGCTGTAATTCTGGTTACAGATAACACAATCTTTTTTATAATTTTATCACTATTAGCACATTAAGCATTTTTAGAGATTTTGTGCATTATTAGCATTCTCCTGGTAACACTTTCTAAGACCTACCTCAACATCATATTGTAATTATCTGCACTTCCCAGTACATGACCCACTCTCAGCAAGCGCTATATTTCTTGTGGCTATATTCTTTCATTCCTTACCCTACCTATAGCAGCTGCAATTGTAATTTAACTATCACATTTGAATAACACCTCTGACCCCACCCTTTGGCGCGAGGGATATACTTTTTAAGTATACAAACTCTCATCTACAAACAATGCAATATTTTAAAGAATTTTTATTTTATTTTTTTACTAGTAATAGCAGTGATCAGCGATTTTCAGCAGGACTGTTAAAAATCAGGGACAAATTGGACACCTAACTGACACTTTCTGGAGACCAGTGACATTATTACAATGCTATGCAAGACTTGTAACTTGAACTAAATGGCTGCTTCACACACAGCTATTCGTGTGCCTAGTACGCACAAAAAAACGGAATGGTTTAGAAAGAAAAATACCTCTCCAGAGAACAGATACAATATCTAAGGACACTAGGGGAAAAAAAAAAAAAAAGAAATCTTGCAGAGTGGATGGGGTTCTGGTTTGTATGCTCTAGGGGCGACCTGAGCAAGGTTTTTTTGCCAGTGAACAATCATCCCAAGGTACCTTGCATATAACCTATGGTCTATGAAAACATGTTCTGTGTCCTCTACTGTACGATTAAGATATAAAAAAAAAACCCACTAAGGAAGTTTAAATTAGCAGCAGTTTGGTAGGCAACACACTTTAAAGGTGTGCTGGACACCTTCCCCTTTTACTGTGTGCGGAGATTCAACTTCAAGTCACTATAGTTCACAGTAGTAGTGTATTGGTCTGTGTGTTGAATCACAGCGCACAGTGGGGGATCAAGCACCTGAAATATCCAAGTGTGTCAGATACTGAAGATTCTACAGCCACTATAGCTCTGTATGAGCGAAGACAGGAGTCAACACCCACTGAACTGGTAAATGTTAAACTTGGTTTGCAGGGTACATTTTTTTTTACCTGCTGAGACATCCATGTGTTAGACATACAGTCACTTTAAAGTATACTTCAACTTTTGCAGTCAGGCCTTGTGAAGACCGCAAGCTACTCTGAACAATTTAAAATGGGAAGAAACTTAACCTACCCTCACTAACAAAGGGGGGCACATAGTTTTCCCTCATTATTATACATTGTCAAGGTCCAGGTTCTAGATTTTTAAGGCTTTGTAGGAACAGACAGTGTTTAAATCTTGCAAATAATAATATCTGCCAGCACAATACAGACAGGATTTTTTTTAAAGCAGGTGAAATGTAACTAGGCATTTTTAATTTATATCACATGCATGAAAACATGTAACAAGTATACAGTAGGTGTTATCCCAATTTGACTGCAAATTGGAAATACAATTTAAATGACCAATAGGGGAAACTCAATGTGCAGGCAAAGTTTGCATATAAATTATATTGCCTATATTTTTGTATCTAATGAGTGATCAGACATTCTGTTTTTACTGAAGGTAACTTCTGTTTAGCCACTTAATCATGCACCCAGCGTTACAAGATTTATGTTTGTGATAATAGACTGATATGCAAATAAGTCAATTAAGCTCACCTTGAACAACAACTTGGTTGCTGGGAACAAGTATCTGCTGTCCATCTGTTGTCTGTGCATACTGTAATATTGTAGTTCCAGGCTGAGTTGCTGCTGTGTTTGCCATTGTTAACGTCTGAAGACCCTGGACTCCATCTGTACCATTGTTCGCTAGCTGTATTGCTCCTCCCTGAGTAATTGCAACTGGGAGACCAAAAGAAATCCAAAGTTAACGGTATAGAAACTAGACATTGTATAGTAAAAAGGAGACCGTCATTGATGGCCTATATTTTTCATCTCTCCCTACAATATCCATTTTCTGCTTTCAGCCTATTGCCTCCATCTATATGCAAACACATGAATGTTCATGCACTCATTTTCGCACTAAATTTTCTGTGGTATCCATTAAATTAGGATTTAAATGATCTTATATTGTATCAAAGGCTTTGAAAACTAAAAGATTCAATCTTGCATATCAAAAATAAACAAAAAGGAGACTGACTCTCTGGACTATCAAAGTACTTACAGTGCCTTACAAAAGCATTCACCCCCTTGACTTTTTACCCATTTTGTTACAGTGCAGCCTTAAGTTCAAGGTTTTGTTAATCTGAATTTTATGTGATGGATTAGAACACAGTCGAAGTTGGTGAAGTGAAATGAGAAAAATATATATATAAAACTATTTTTTAGAAATAGAAAACACAAAATTGGCATGTGCATATGTATTCACCCCTTTGTTATGAAGCCCATAAAAAGCTCTCTTGCAAACAATTATCTTCAGAAGTCGCATAATTAGTGAAATGATATCCACCTGTGTGCAATCTAAGTGTCACATGATGTCATTACATATACACACCTTTTTTTGAATGGCCCCAGAGGCTGCAACACCTAAGCAAGAGGCACCACTAACCAAACACTGCCATGAAGACCAAGGAACTCTCCAAACAAGTAAGGGACAATGTTGTTTAGAAGTACAAGTCAGTGTTAGGTTATAAAAAAATATCTAAATCTTGATGATCCCCAGGAGCACCATCAAATCTATCATAACCAAATGGAAAGAACATGGCACAACAGCAAACCTGCTAAGAGACGGCCGTCCAACGCCTTCCCTTGTTTGGATTTGTAGGCCGGGGTTTCCCTTTCCTCCGTCCCCTTTATACAATCCCTTTTTGGGATCGGATTTCCATGACAGTGAGTCCTCGATTTGATCTATATCTATGTCATATGAAGTACTTTGCCTTATGTTATTTCCGGCAATTGTATTAGGCAGTCTGCTCCAACCACAGCGTACCGACCCCCCTCGTTATTCTTTCTAGCCCACCAGGCTTGGTCTATTACAAGGTCTTAACACCTGAAGTTTTTCTCAGATGTTTGTTTTCACCACATGCTCCAGAAGAAGCTTACTAGGTTAAGCGAAACATGTAGGGCAGCTGGGATTCAACTTAACATCTGTGTATCCACTCTGTACAGACGACCTTTAGAGACGGTCATCATCCTTCTCTATGGCCGCCTCATGAACACAGGTTACTCTGTAATATATGCGATTGTTGTTACAATTATTAGTACCTGACAGGCTATGCGATTTGCACACTGTTTTGAGGCTTTGCTGCCTTATTGCATTATATGTATATTGTATGTTGGTCTTTTTATATCCCCCTTTTTTGTGTTTTTGTCATAAATGTGTTTTTGTGAATTTTTCAATAAAAAATATACAATTTTAATACCGGTGCCAATAAAGTCCAATTCCTTCCCTTCCATTGTTTTTCAAATAGGTCTTTTCTGCAATAAAGGCTTCTTAGGCCTTGTTCACATAGGGCGTATGCATCTGTAGCCAGTGCAAAGGGCGCGTGTACCAACATGGAACACCGGTGCATTCGAAACACCCATGTGGGTATACATGGCCCTCACTCGATAACTTATTCTCTTTGTAAATTCTTTATAGTGTACACTGAGCTGTGTGTGTATAAAATCCGATCACTGACTGGGTGCCATGATCACTTAACTCTCGTGTATGAATTCCAGCCACTCAAGATGGTAGAAAATCCCAAACCAAGAAGCAAAATGGGTATGGATGTCAACATCAGCAAAGGAGCCCAAAATGTTGCTTTGCTGGAGTGGAGGCATTTACACACTTTAGTAAACTAACACACATGTAAAGGAAAACTTCTATTAAAAATAAAAGCATTGGAAATCCTGCTTCTATGAAATTCACCATTTGAGGTGTGCTTATGCGTAAAATGTTTGGATAGTTACACTGCATGCTTTAAAACAAAAAAATCAAGATATGTAAGAAATGTGTACACTACATACTGTACTGGCCACTGCTGGTTTGGTAGATGGGTGTTGGTACTGTTACTGTTGTGATAGCAGGAGCAGAATTCTCCTCTTCTGATTTTTCTTCTTCAATTCTTGGTACCCCAGGTGCATCTGAAGAAAGGTCATTTAAAATTTTCCTGTGAAGAGAAATTTAAATATCTTACAAGCTTGGATTTTGCAAAAGCGTTTGACACAGTTCCCCACACATGGCTAATGTGTAAGGTAAAGTCTACTGGCTTGGAAAGACCGGTTTGTAAATGGATAGAAAATTGGCTAAAAGATAGAATTCAGAGAGTAGTGGTAATCATTCTTACTCTGAATGGTCTAAAGTTATCAGTGGTGTACCCCAATGTTCAGTGTTGGGACCCTTACCTTTTAATATCTCAATAAATGATATGGGGTCTGGGATTAAAAGTAGCATTTCAGTCTTTGCAGATGACACCAAGCTATGCAGTGGAATAGTTTCCTTACCGGATGTCTCCAACTTACAAGCTGACCTCAATGCACTGTTTAATTGGGCAACTATGTGGCAAATGAGATTTAATGTTGATAAATGTACAGTTATGCACTTGGGGGCTAATAATATGCATGCATAATACATACTAGGGGGAGTAGAACTGGAGGAATCGATAGCGGAGAAGGGTGTTCTGGTAGATCATAAGCTTATAGCATGCAATGCCAAGCTGCTGTTTCCAAAGCAAGCAAAGTCCTTTCTTGCATTAACAGAGGCATGGACTCCAGAGAGAGAGACATCATTTTGCCCCTGTACAAATCATTAGTAAGACCTCATTTGGAATATGCAGTTCAGTTTTGGGCACCAGTTCTTAAAAAGGATATCGGGGAACTAGAGAAAGTGCAGAGAAGGGCAACCAAACTGATAAGAGGCATGGGGAGCTCAGCTATGAGAAAAGATTAGAGGAACTGAATTTATTCTCTCTTGAGAAGAGGAGATTAAGTGGGGATATGATCAACATGTATAAATACATAAGGGGTCCATATAGTGAACTTGGTGTTGAGTTGTTCACTTTAACCACTTAAGCCCCGGAAGATTTTACCCCCTTCCTGACCAGGGGGTTTTTTTCGATTTTTTTACTGCGTGACTTTAACGGACAATTGCGCGGTCGTGCGACGCTGTACCTAAACAAATTTCACGTCCTTTTTTTCCCACAAACAGAGCTTTCTTTTGGTGGTATTTGATCACCTGTGCGATTTTTTGATCATGCGCTATAAACAAAAAAAGAGCGTCAATTTTGCAAAAAATAACAATATTTTTCACTTTTTTTTTATATGAAATTCACCCCAAAAAATTTTCGGCCAATTTGTTTTATGCTACATATGTTTGGTAAAAAAAAAAAAAAAAAAAAAAAAATATATCGCAAAAAGCGTATTTTGATAGGTTTGCGCAAAAATTATCGCATTTACTAACAAAAGGAAAAGATTTTTGTCATTTTTGGTGTTTTTTTTTTAACGAGTAATGGCGGCGATCTGCGATTTTATTTGCGGTACTGCGACATTGCGGCAGGCAGATCGGACCCTTGACTGACATTTTTGACACTTTTGGGGGTACCAGTGACTTTACTGCAGCAATCAGTGCTATACATATGCACTGTTACTGTAAAAATGACACTGGCAGGGAAGGGGTTAACTGTATTGGAGAGGGAGGGGTTAAGTGTGTCCTAGGGGCGTGTTTCTAACTGTGATGGGACATGTCTCCTATTGTAAAAACAGAGATCAACGGTTCTACATAGTAGAACCGTCTGATCTCCATTTTTACACAGGGGAGAATGACAGGCGGCTTGTTTACATAAGCCGCCCGCCTTTCTCCCGCTCTACCGACGATCGTAGTGTGACCGGCGGACATCGGGTCCGCCGGTCACACGCGTGGACTCCTCTGTGAAGGAGCCGGGGCGGGCGCGCGCTCGCTATTGGCTCAAAAGCCGGTCCCAGGCTAGCGACGTAGACCTACGTCACTCTGCCTGGCCGGGACGGACTGCCGCAGTAAATATACTGTGCGCAGTCGGCAAGCGGTTAAGGTCAACACAGAGGACAAGGGGGCACTCTTTACGTCTAGAGGAAAACAGATTTAGTCTCCAAATACGGAAAGGTTTCTTCACTGTAAGAGCTGTGAAAATGTGGACTAGACTCCCTCCAGAGGTGGTTCTGGTTAGCTCACTAGATTGCTTTAAAAAAGGCCTGGATTCTTTCCTGGGTGTACATAATATAAATGGGTACTAAATTTTTTTTTAGGTAAAGTTGATCCAGGGAATATCCGATTGCCTCTCGGGGAATCAGGAAGGAATTTTTTTCCCCTGCTGTAGCAAATTGGATCATGCTTTGCTGGGGTTTTTTTCCGCCTTCCTCTGGCTCAACTGCGGATTGTGTATAAGGGATTGTATGGTTGGGTTTTCAATACTGTTTTTTTTTTTTTTTGGTTGAACCAGATGGACTTGTGTCTTTTTTCAACCTGACTAACTATGTAACAAGCTGTATTCTGTTGTGAAAACAAAGGACTGCTTCAAAGAAACAGTCATTTTTCCATGCAGGGGAAGGTGATATATCTAGAAAAAGCACACCCAGACTGTCATATAAGCAGTTTGCTGGCGCTTATAGCTCCTCTGCAGCCAGTGCTAAAATCAGCTGTGTTGGTAACCCAGGATTGACATAACTGTCTAGGTCATCTGTCAGTGCCTGGGTCCCCTAAGGGAGCGTGAGACCGTAGACTTCCGGGTTGGTGGAACGCAGGCGTGGAGCGGCGTTCATTCATCCAGCTACCGTGATTTATCCATGACTGTACAAAGCGATTTTACATTTGGATTGTAGTAAGTGCATTACTTTCAATAAATGCTCGATTGTATCGATTTACCGCACCATGAGAGCTTTCTTGTTGCTTTCCTACATGTCCTGTATTGGGATCTTATATATGTTCTGAATGCATATCCCTGCTGGTGAGGGAATTTGAAGTGGAGGATCGGTTTAATAAGTGGATCATTGTGTCTGTGTGACCCCCTATAATCAAGGGGTCATATATTTCTGGTAAGAAGTACCTTGTAAGAGCACTGGGTGAAAGTGTGGAGGTGGAGGCTTTGTAAACACTCCTATCAAGTCTATGCTTCTATCAAAAAATGTTGCTGCTAACCACTGGACTTTTTTATTGATATTAGGGCTCTTTCACACGGTCCGCTCCGTAGGCGGATCCGTGTTGCTCAGCGGGGATCGATCCGCGATCCCCACTGAGCCGGGCGGATGACAGCTCCTTCTCCGCGTGCAGAGCGGAGAGGGAGGTGTCTCAGCCCCCGCTGCCCTCTATGGGGGATCTGATGAGAGCGGACCGCTTGTTGTTCTCATCAGATCCGATCCGCTCCGATTACTGAACGGATGGAAAAATAGGGTTTCCATCCGTCCAGATTTCAAGCACAGGATCGGATGCAGATGGCAGCGGGTGTCAGCGGAGGTGTCTCCGCTGACACCCGCTGCCCCATAGAGCTGCATGGAGGATCCGATCAGATCCGCCTAAAAAACTGACAGGCGGATCTGATCGGATCGCCCGTGTGAAAGAGCCCTTAAGCACTTTTTAGACTTTTATATTTATTTATTTGCACAAGCACACTTTGAGACACCAATGTGTTGAACGCAATATATTCACTATTTTCTATTGTCACGGCATTCCATGCTTTTTGTTTGCAGCTCACAGTGTGGAAGCAATTCCAATTATTTAATCAATTATTCATTTTTAATGTTCACTAACACTTAAGTGGCTGCTATAGCCCTATTACATAGTTGGTTGGTTTATTCATGTGCGCAGTTCTTTTTGGTTTTTACCAATTTTTTCTTCCAACACTTTTGTGAAGACCCGAGGAGCAGAGGCGAGACCAAAGGGTAACGCCACAAACTGATAATGCTCCTATCCCATAGCAAAGCGGAGAAAACGCTGGTGACTGGCACATATTGGAATGAGAAAAATATGCATCCTTGATATCTATAGAGGCGAGGAAATCCCCCTGGCGCAGGGATGCCACTGCCGTTCGGACTTTATTCTGAACTTCTACACCCACACAAAGCAGTTTAGCGCCTTGAGGTTCAGCAGTGGACGTACTTTGCCTACCTTCCTGGGGACTGTGAACAGGTTTGAGTAAAAACCCTAAATCATTCCTTGAAATAACAGGTCTTGTACCGCCCCAAACAGACCCTGTAACCAAGTCTGGGGACAGGCACAGGATGAAAGGAAAAAAAACCTTGCTGGGGGACAAGAGCAAAACTTGATCTTGTAGTCAGACTGAATGGCTTTGTGAATCCACTTGCCTTGTACCAGGGAATCCACGGGTCCGGAAACGTGCGAAGACGTTTGCCGCTTTGGATGGCTTGTGAGTGCCAAAGGGCACCTGCGCTTCCGTTGCAGCTTCAGCTGCGTCCTCCATCTTCAGGGTCTCACGCACAGATACATTCAGTGTTTTTACCAACGCCTTTTCATGCACGGTTGCAGATGTGGAGGAATCATCCTCACTATCAAGAGGATTCCAGGAGTGTGGTTGCAGACCCAGCAGGGTGACCCACATCCACAGTGGCCGAATCAGATTCAGGATCTAAGGAGACAGATGAAGCCGGGGGAAGGGCCTGTTGCCCGCAAACCACCTCCACCCAGGACACAAAGGACCGCCGTTAGTGCATGGATGGATGATTGGGACCCAGAGGGTCCTGCAGCCTCAGAGAGGGGATCAGGTGGGGAAATGTGCTCCAAAGACTCCATGAGTCACCAGGGGGACTCCACAAAAAAGTGTAACACACTGCTAAGGGACAACCCCCACCGCGCTGGCATCGCCACCTGGTCACCAAGCACAAGGCATAGAGCGATCCCCAGATGACAGGGAGAGGACCCCACCAGACTCACCACCCTCCGGCACAGGCACCTGCAACCGCCAGGCAATTCTGCACTACACGTGCAGCGATTAGGAAGCTAAATGATCCAAGAGTCGGCACCAGGGGATAGGGAGGGGCTCCCACCGCTGAAATCACCACACATAGGGCTCAACTGTCATGTCCTGCTGCTATTTGCAATGGAAAAACACAAGAAAATGGCCACCGGACTACACAAATATGGCCGCTGTGTATAGGAATACACCAGCTACAACAAAATGGCGGCTCCACAAAGCTTATAGGGACCTATAATTGGGAGACCAGACCTCAGGACAGATCCAGGTATGAGGGACAGGACAGATCCAGGCCTTGAGGAAGCCAGCTTCTGGCTAAATACGAGAAGTGGTTTTATCATTGAAAATAAACATTTGTTAGATTAAAAAAAAATGGCTCCTAACTTTTTTAGCTGGCTCCTAGATTTAAAGCAAATTTGTCAAGCCCTGTTTCTAATGCACTGCCAAATTGTTTTACAAGGTCAGTTCATCCTTACCAAAAAACAAGCTATGCAGGTAAGGGGCCTAAAAAGATTGGAGCAGACAGTTTCAATAAATACTGTTTGCTGTAAAGCTTTTAAGTAGGGCTAAATTATGGGGAGCAATTCTGATGACATCAGTCTCCCAAGATGTATCTAGAATACAGTGGGATGGTTGAGCAAGCACCTAATTTTTTTTATATCTATCTTGCCAATGAAGAATTGTTGGGGAGCAGCTCATGCGGCAATTGTCAAGCAACTGGAACAGTCATTATGGGCGTGTTTTTTCATGCAGTTTGGCGATCAACATTTATCCTGATTGACGTAAGTTTTACATCAGGGGACAATTTGTTTTATTTTTTTAGGACTTGTATTGTAAAAAACTGGCTTGTTTTATTTACTTCTGACTTTTTTTTTGAATGAGTAGGAGTACTACGTACACCCCACATTCTCATTCACATAAGAGATGGCCAGAATCTGGGGGCCGCCTTCTTTAATGGGGCTTCCAGATTCTGATAAACTACCCACCGTACCCCTTCAACCACCAGGCCAGGGTTGTAGGGAAGAGGCCTTTGTCCCCCATTAACATGGGCACAAGATGCTTCAGGTTTTTGTGGGCATCGAGTTCCCCTTAAAATGCATAGCAGACCCAAAGTACTTGTTTTTTTTTCTTCCCCCAATCCCATCTCTTGTTTACATACTGAGCAGGAATGACTCGTCGTTAGGAAGATGGCGGGTTTCGGTTCCTTAACCAATGACTCATCCCTGCTACTGACAGCAGGCATCCCTGCTGCTGACAGCAAGGATAAGTCTCTGATTGTTAGGATGCCAGCTACTAACGACCAGCACAAATCGCATCGTAAAACAGTTCAAAAAAGCAAACAGATGTGATTTTGATGCATTTCCATTGAAGTCTATAGACCACAAAATCTCACTAAATCCCACCAAACCATTTTCAAAGTTGGATTGCAGTCACACTGGGTGTAAATGAACGGGCTCCATAGAAACTGATGTTATCATACTTGTCATGCGATTCGATGTGATCCAACTCGCATTAGAAATCGCATCATCATTAACCAGGGTTTAATTCGATTTTGAGCTACTAAAGTTTGCATCAGGTAGCAAAGAAATATGGACAGAGTGAACAAAAATTAGGTGCATGGCTACTGTTCACTGACGCTTTGAAGCCTACCTGTATGATGGCCGTCTTGACAAAATTTCTCTGCGTTTCTGTGAGTCTGTAACACTATCAACTGATTCCTGGGAGTCTTCACTCTCTGCA
>NC_138773.1:202313798-202423798 GCF_965119305.1 Pelophylax lessonae
TCGTGTACAGTATGCGAGTGTACTATTCCAAAATCGTACTTCCAAACACTATTTTTTGTGCCCGTATGGGAAGAGATGCAATGTGGTTTTGACCTTTTAACCACACCTCTACTGGACACACCCCCTACTGTACTAGGTTTTGTTAGGTGAAATCATACAGCTCCCCCATTAATGATAGGAAATTTGGCCAATTTTCGCAAAAAAACTGAACATGTTGGATCAGTCAACTTTGGCTGTCGTACGAAAATCGCGTGTCGCACATACCACACTAACGATACGAAAAACTATCGATTTTACGTTAGATTTGGATTTCCGTTCGAAATTCGCATCGTGTATGGCCTGCCTAAAGGTGCCATTGACATTAAATTTTCACCTTATCGGAAACAACTCAAGCAAACCATACATACAAAGTAAACAAAACAAATAAGTTCAGAAATTAAGTTATGTGTAATAAAACGGAATGATACAGGGAAAAAGTATTGAACACGCTAACCGAAATGTATTTAATACTTCGTAGAAAATCCTTTGTTGGCAATGACAGCTTCAAGATTACTTTTGTACAGAGAAAATGGTCAAATGCATTGCTCAGGTTTGATTTTGGCCAATTCTTCCACAAACAGTCTACAAACATTGAAGGTTCTGGCCTCTTCTATGAACCAACATTCATTTTTTTCCATAGATTTTTCTATTGGATTCAAGTCAGGCGACTGGCTGGGCCATTCTAACAGCTTTATTTTCTTTTAAACCAACTGAGAGTTTCCTTGGCTTTGTGTTTGGGATCATTGTCTTGCTGAAATGTTCACCCTCATTTCATCTTCATCATCCTGGTAGATGGCAGCAGATTTTTATCAAGAATGTCTTGTTACATTTATCCATTCATCCTTCCTTCAATGAAATGAAGAGGTTTGCCAGTGCAATTGCTAAAAAACAGCCCCACATCATAATATTCCCACCTCCAAACTTTACTGTTGGTATGGTTTTTTGGGGTGATGTGCAGTGCCATTTGACATGCTGTGCATTATGGCATCCAAAGAGTTTAATTTTGGTCTTGTCTGACTAGACTTTATTCTCCCAGCATTTCACAGGCTTGTCTAAATGATGTGCAGCAAACTTTAAAAGGAGCTTCAACATGCTTTTTCTCTAGAAATGGAATCTTGTGTGGTAAGCATGCATACAGGACATGGCAGTTGAACGCATTACTTATTGTTTTCTTTGAAACAATTGTACCTGCTAATTCCAGTTCTTTCTGAAGCTCTCAAGTGGTCCTTGGCTCTTGGACAACTCTTCTGATAATTCTTTTCACTTCTCTGTCAGAAATCTTGGGAGGAGCCCCTGGTTGTAGCCGGTTTATGGTGAAATGATGTTCTTCCACTTCCAGATTAGGACCCCAACAGTACTCACTGGAACATTCAGAAGTTTAGAAATCCTTCTGTAACCAAAGCCAACAGTATGTTTTGCAACAATAAGGCTACAAATATCTTGAGGGAGCGCTTTTCTTTTACCCATCATGAGAGGTTTCCTGTGTGACACCTTGGTAATGAGATGCTTTTTTTATAGACAGTCAGTTCAGCCTGAACCAGCTGATATTAATTTGCACTGACAAGGGGCAGGATTGCTTTTTTAGTTATTGATAGATTTCAGCTGGTATCTTGGCTTCCCATTCCCTTTTGCACCTCCCTTTCTTGATGTGTTTAATACTTTTTCCGTGTCATTCCATCTTAGAACGTATATATATATATATATATATATACACACACACACACACACACACACACACACACACGTTATATAGATAAATCTATCTATATACACACATACAAACATGTAGGTGCATAATTAATTTATTTTAGTAATTTATGAAGAATATGGCTTACAGCTAGTGAAAACCCAAAATTCAGTATCTCATAAAATTAGAATCTTACATAAGACTAATAAAAAAAAAAAAAAAAAAAAAGGATTTTTAATACAGAAATGTTGGCTTACTGAAAAGCATGTACATGTACATTAGTATAGCATGCACTCAATACTTGGCTAGGGCTCCTTTTGCATGAATTACTGCATCAAAAGCAGCGTGGCATGGAGGCAATCAGCCTGCGGCACTGATGAGGTTTTATGAAAATCCAGGTTGCTTTGATAGTGGCTTTCAACTCATCTGCATTGTTGGGTCTGGCGTCTCATCTTCTTCTTGACAATACCCCACAGATTCTCTATGGGGTTTAGGTCAGGCGTGTTTGCTGGCCAATCAAGCACAGTGATACCATGATCATTAAACCAGGTATTTGTACTTTTGGCAGTGTGGGCAGGTGTCCAGTCCTGCTAGAAAATCAAATCAGCATCTTCATAAAGCTATTCAGCAGAGGGAACGAAGCACGAAGTGCTTTAGAATTTCCTGGTAGAGGGCTGCTCTGACTTTGGACTTGATTAAACACAGTGGACCAACACCAGCAGATGACATGGCTCCCTAAATCAGTGTTTCTCAACTCCAGTCCTCAGGGCACACTAACAGGCCAGGTTTGCAAAAAAACTGAAATACATCACAGGTGATATAATTTGCTGCTTAGTGATTGCAGTATTCTATTCTGCATCTCCCCAAGGTAATACTTAAAATCTGGCCTGTTAGTGTGCCCTGAGGCCGGAGTTGAGAAACACTGCCCTAAATCATCATGTCATCAGCTGTTGTTGGTCCATGACGTTTTATCAAGTCCAAAGTCAGCACAGCCGTCTACCAATTCTAGAGCACTTCATGCTTCCCTCTGCTGAACAGCTTTATCAAGATGCTGATTTTATTTTCCAGCGGGATTTGGCACCTTCCTACACTGCCAAAAGTACCAATACCTGGTTTAATGATTATTGAGTGGCCAGCAAACTCGCCTGACCTAAACTCCATAGAGAATCTGTGGGGTATTGTCAGGAGGAAGATGAGAGACACCATACTCGACAATGCAGACAAGATGAAGGCCGCTATCAAAGCAACCTGGGCTTCCACAACACCTCAGTAGTGCCACAGGCTGATCGCCTCCATGTCATGCTGCATTGATGCAGTAAATCATGTAAAAGGAGCCTCTATCAAGTATTAAGCGCATACTATAAAGTACATGGACATACTTTTCAGTAAGCCAACATTTCTGTATTAAATATCCATTGTTTTTTTTAATTGGTCATTGATAATAGCCACATTTTCTGAAATACCGAATTTTTTTTTTTTTTTTTTTACTAGTTGTAAGCCATAATACTCAAAATTAAAAGAACATGCTTAAAATATATCACTCTATGTGTAATGCATCTCTAAAAATTTATGATTTCTTGGCCATTTACCGAAAATACGAATGATAACACAAACTTTTCTTTCACTCATGGTTAGTGTTTGGCTGAAGCCATTTATTATCAATCAACTGTGTTTACTCTTTAAATCATAATGAAAACATTTGAGATCTCCCCAGAGTGGCTCAATGATACAGAAGTCAGGAGACTGAGCTGGCCACTCCAGAACCTTCACTTTATGCTGCTGTAGCCAATGACAGGTCAACTTGGCCTTGTGTTTAGGATCATGGTCATGTTGGAATGTCCAAGTACGTCCCATGCGCAGCTTCCAGGGCTGATGAATGCAAATTTTCCTCCAGTATTTTTTGATAACATACTGCATTCATCTTACCATCAATTCTGACCAAATTTCTTGTGCCTTTGTAGCTCACACATCCCCAAAACATCAGTGATCCACCTCCGTGTTTCACAGTAGGAATGGTGTACCATTCATCATAGGCCTTGTTGACTTCTCCAAATGTAGCATTTATGGTTGTGGCCAAAAAAGCTAAATTTTGGTCTCATCACTCCAAATGACTTTGTGCCAGAAGGTTTGAGGCTTGTCTCTGTGCTGTTTGGGGTATTGTAAGCGGGGAACTTTGTGGCATTCGCGTAGTAATGGCTTTCTTCTGGCGACTTGACCATGCAGCCCATCTTTTTTCAAGTACCTCCTTGTTGTGTGTCTTGAAACAGCCACACCACATGTTTTCACAGAGTCCTGTATTTCACCTGAAGTGATTTGTGGGTTTTTCTTTTCAACCCGAACAATTTTCCTGGCAGTTGTGGCTGAAATTTTATTTGGTCCACCAGACCATGGTTTAGTTTCAACAGAACCCCTCATTTTCCACTTCCTGTTTAGAGTTTGAACTTTGCTGATTGGCATTCTCAATTCCTTGGATATCTTTTTATATCCCTTTCCTGTTTTATACAGTTCAACTACCCTTTCCCGCAGATCCTTTGACAATTCTTTTGCTTTCCCCATGACTCAGAATCCAGAAACGCCAGTGCAGCACTGGATGAAAGATGAAAGGGTCGGTCAGGAGTCCAGAAACTCATTTACCTTTTATACACACACTAATTGGAAGCAAACAGATCACAGGTGAGGAGGGTTACCTTTAACCACTTAAGCCCCGGAGGATTTTCCTGCTAAAAGACCAGGGGGTATTTTGCGATTCGGCACTGTGTGACTTTAACGGACAATTGCGCGGTCGTGCGACGCTGTACCTAAACGAATTTGACATCCTTTTTTTCCCCACAAACAGAGCTTTCTTTTGGTGGTATTTGATCACCTGTGCGATTTTTTGATCACGCGCTATAAACAAAAAAAGAGCGACAATTTTGCAAAAATAGCAATATTTTTCACATTTTTTTATATGAAATTCCCCCCAAAAAAATGTAAAAATCAAAATTTTTTAACATTTTTGGCCAATTTGTTTTATCCTACCTAGGTTTGGTAAAAAAAAAAAATCGCAAAAAGCTTGATTGGTTTGCGCAAAAGTTATCGCGTTTACTAACAAAGGGAAAGATTTTTGTCATTTTTGTTGTTTTTTTTTAACGCGTAATGGCGGCGATCTGCGATTTTTTTTGCGGTACTGCGACATTGCGGCGGACAGATCGGACCCTTGACTGACATTTTTGACACTTTTGGGGTTACCAGTGACATTTCTACAGTAATCAGTGCTATACATATGCACTGTTACTGTAAAAATACACTGGCAGTGAAGGGGTTAACTTTATTTGGGAGGGAGGGGCTGTGTGTGTCCCTAGGGGCGTGATTCTTACTGTGATTGGCTGTGGCTCTAGCTGTAAGGACACTGATCAACGGATCTACATACTAGATCCGTGTAATCAGTGTCTTTACAGCGAGGAGAATGACAGGCAGCTTGTTTACACAAGCTGCCTGACATTCTCCCTCTTCCCCCGACGATCGCCGAGTGGCCGGCGGACATCGGGTCCGCTGGTCACACGCGCGGGGGGGTGCGTGACCGAGCGGGAGCGCGCCTCCGCAGGCGTGCGCTCGCTCCCCAGACCCTCCCAGGCTAGTGACGTTAATTAACGTCACTCTGCCTGGCAGGGGCTGACCGCCACAGTAAATCTACTTGCGGCGGTCGGCAAGCAGTTAATAGCCATTCAAACCCCTTTGTGTCAACTTGTGTGCATTTTATCAGGCCAAAATCACCAGGGTATGTCAACTTTTGATCAGGGTTATTTGGGTAGTTTATGTTGTCATTCTGATTTAAAAAGAGTAAACACAGTTGACTGATAAAAAATAGCTTCAGCCAAACACTTAACCATAAGTGAAAGAAAAGTTTTTGTGTTATTCATATTCTTGGAAAAATGGCCAAGAAATCATAAATTCTGCCAGGGTATGTAAACTTATGAGCACAACTGTATATAAGTCTCACTTTTTGAATTGAATTACTAAAATAACATTACCTTTTTGATCATATTCTAATTTGCACCTGTGTGTATAAACATAAACACACACTCTCATATAGTTTTTCATTATATAGAATTTGTTTTTCTAATTTTTAATGATTGATTGTATGGGATTGTGTTGTTGATATGTTGGTCTATCCTTTTTATCAGGGGTAGTTATATTTTAAAGCAGCTATGAAAGCAGCAATATGCTTGCTTATTATTTAATTTAAGATTTGTAACATTGTTTGGTTTGATGTAACATGGCTGTTGGTGGTTTGATTATCAGAGAAAGTGGATTGACACTGCTGATCACTGTAACTGCCATGTAGATGGATCCATCCTGCAGGGATGGAGAGAGTTAATGTTTGCAATATTCTCTCAATATTTCATCTGTCAATGGTCTAAATGTGTGGGAAAGTGCTTTGACACTGCCGATTACCACTGATTGCTGTGTATAGGGATCCATACTGCAGGGATTGGGATAAGGTGTAAACAAACAAGGGGAGTATTTATTTTTATTTATATGACCTGTGTGCCCCCATTCACACTGGGGCGACGCTACTTCGCACCGCGACCTCCGAGGTCGCGGTGCGAGCAGCGCGCCGCTACCTCGGAGCGGCCGCCACGGACTTCGTAACATTGAAGTCTATGGCGGTCGCCTCCTGGTCGCCCCAAAGAAGCTCCGGACCCTTTTTCTGAGTCGGAGCGACTTGTGTCGCTCCTATCAGAACGGGTCCGCAGCTTCCCTATGGGAGGCGACCTGCGGCGACCTGTGAGGCGACCAGGTCGCCTCACAGGTCGCCCCAGTGTGAATGGGGGCTTAATGTAATATTTATTATTATCTTTTATTATTATTCAGATATATTGTGGTATACATTATAAATGATAAATCAGATATTCGATTTTGTGCCAGCTCTCTATAGGTCCCCATTATCTGGGTTTTATAAAGTTTATTACATTATAAATTTGTGTACCTATAGAGAATTTGTTGTCACAATAAATTTACTATTTATTATTAATGATTTTGGATATGCTATTGTTGTATTTCTTCTGATGTATATGAAATATATGGAAGATTTATGATTTACATTTATACATGCCATACCATTTAGTACAAACTACATATACATTGATAGCCCCTTATGGGTCCCCATTTTGGGGTCCTATTAGGACACTTTTTACAGAATTCATCAAATATACATGTCTAGTTACACTCATTTAAAGTCCCACATTTCTCTCCCCTTTTTGCCACAGTGGGATAAGGTGTATTTAGGAGGTTTTCCAGCATTTGGGCATCCCCTTTGATGAAGTCAGGACAGACAAAACATGTAGGGTGAACCGGACACTGGGAGTGAGTAGGAACTGTATCCTGTCATTTTTTCTGTTTTTGTAAATTGAGAAGGATTGAAATGGATGGTGGGCGGTGGCTTCTCTGCATATCTTTGTCTACACATTTATATGCTTGATTTTAAAGTATAACTAAAGGCAAAACTTTTTTTTTATAGTTTTGGATAGAGGGAGGGAGTGAATAGAACACCTGTCAGTTTTTAGTGCTGTCTGTCCCCTATTAGACCCCCCTTCTAGATTGTAAGCTCCAACGAGCAGGGCCCTCTAAATCCTCCTGTATTGTAACTGTATTGTCTTCCCTCATATTGTAAAGCGCTGTGCAAACTGACAGCGCTATATAAATCCTGTATTATAATAATAATAATAATAATAATAATAATATTAATATTAGGGAGATTCACCCTATTTTTCCTGTTTACCATTATCATTGAAAGTAAAAGTAAAAGAAAATCCCAAATTTTGGGTTGTCCGCAAAAAAAGTAAGAGGAGAAATCTTCCAATTGGGGCACTAGTTCTGGTGACCTGGGGTCCCCTTCATTTTCAGGGATTTTCTCTCACTTCCTGTTTGGCTATGGGACAGGAAGCGAAGGGAAACCTCCGCATTGGGACATAGATGGCATAAAAAAAAAAAAATCTAACCCTCCCTTACCCTATCCAATATGAAACAAAGAGTTGCCCAAAGTTCTCTTTTAGGCTAATTCTTAACCAGCTTTTGTGAGTAATTTGATTACTTGTGTCAAATAAATGTGGATGTTTAAGATACTACACAATGTGAGCCTGTTTTTTTTTTGTTAATTTTATGCTGGCTATGAAATCTAGCTGCTGAATGGGGACAGGACAGCAGTGGAGGTCGTCTTGAACTGGACTGCACTTGTTTAGAAGATCTTTAGAATTAATACAAGCTGTTTTTTCGCAATCTTGTAGAGGGATAGGCAAGCCCTTCCTGTACATGCATTTTCCTGTATAAGTGGTGGTGGTCACTTTGGATCAAAGATTTTTCTGCACAAAAAATTATATTGGTGATGGGAACTTTTTAGTCATTACACTGTTTGTTTTATTTTAACTTAATTCATTGGAAATTAATTTTGGTTAAAAATATGTTTATGTATTTGTTCACAATATTTATAGAATATTTAAATTATCTAGTCACCCTTGCTGCAAAGAACCCGGAAGTGATGTGTATAACTGTCACTTCTGGTTCCAGGTATCACTTTCCCTGGCTACTTTGGCTAGGGAAGGAGCTAATGATGCCTGATCTGCACTCCATTAGCAGTAATGAAGTGCAGATAAGACATCAGATGTCTAAAAAAACTTTTGATATCTCATTAAAAGAGAAATGGAAGACAGAATTGTGCACAAATTTTCATAAACAATATATATCATTGAGTTAGTGCTGTAATTATTATTTTGTTATCTTATCAGAGTAGCTCAGTGTCACTGTACTACTTTGGTGGGTTGATCAGGAATTTTTTTTTTTTTTTTTTTTTTTTTTAACACTGATTGCTTGTTCTAGTGATAATTACTGTAACAGCAATTGTTTGAACTTTCATAAATAGCTTTCATTCAGGACTCATTGTACCATGTGATAGCTGTGGCCAATCACAGCATCACAGTAGTAAACGGAGTACTGTGATTGGCCCAGGTACCATGCGATAATTGGTGATCAATCACAGATCATGCACAGTAGTAAACTAGGGATGCACAGATATATTGTCCACCGAAAATTATCAGCCGAGAAATAAGGTTATTAGCATTTTGCCAATAGAAAAAAAAAGGTGCAGATAATGGCCACAGAAAAACGCACATGATTTTGCAGCGATTTTCATAGGTCATGTGACTCAAAAACTGCATAAAAAAAATGCAACACGGGTGCGTTTTTGCAAAGTTTTCAATGCATTTCAATAGGAGGTGCATTTCACCACAACAGAAGTGCACTGTACCAATGTGAAGGCATCCATAGAATTTAATGGGATGCATTTTTCTTGAGCTTTTTTTTTAATGCAAAAGCACTTCAAAAACTATTAGTTAAAAAGTCGAATAGAATACAATTCTATATAAAAATATAATTATTTTTTAAAAACTGTCCATTTCGGTTTTCGGCCAAGTGCAATCGGAAATTTTAGTTTTGGTTCAGAATTTTAATTTCGGTGCACCACTATAGTAATCAATGATGTCATGAATGGATTCCAGCCTAAGTGTGAATGCAGCATTAAGCCTCATACACACTACGTTTTTTTTTTTTTTTTTCAACCCAGCAGAACAACAAAAAACTGACAGCTCAGGTCAAATCCGCTGTACTAACAATCTGATGTTACTACAGCAATCTCCCCTGCTGTGCTATTGTGTTTTGACAGGGGGACAGCCCCCCAACCAGAACACTAAGACCAGCGGCCTCAGCCGGTCAGCAGACCTTTTTAGGTCATGACCCTGTGGTCATGACCGTTCAGCCAGCTTCGGTAGGACCGGATGCCGTAAACACAGGCCGAATGTCGGCCGGATTCTATTGAACCGGCCGATGCCGCCCGACATTCAGCCCGTGTGTACTAGGCTTAACTGTGATAGCCAGAACTGTAAAGGCATATCAGTGTCTTCACTGCACATTTTATACCTGTGCTAGTGTTGCAATCTGTGGTTGGGTCTGTATGGTCATCTGTTGGGCTTCTGCTTCCGTAACAGCCGCATCTCCACTCTGCTGAGTCTCTGCACCAGATTCCATGGTCATTTAGCAACCTAAAAACAACGTATTCTTTATCAGAAGTTAACATAATTCAGAACGCAATACAATAGAGCAGTGTTACACAATCCTTTAACAATACAGTATTTTACATAATTTTCATAGGAGAGTAAGGACCTATTTGCACTTTCTCATTCTATTATGTTGCAACGTATGCATGTTAATGAGCATTTTGTCACGTTAATGTGCAATGTGTTAAGACAGCCCATTCATTTTTAATGATCCATCAACACACAAGAACAGAAAAAAAATCACAATCAATCAAAATGAATGGCATTGCAATGTTCCAATGCCAATAACGTGCAATGTGTTATTGCACACGTTACCAGGTGCACTGAAATTTTGGCAGCTGAAACATATCGGCGGAAAAAATAGTATTTTTGGCATCTTTCCAATAGAGAAAAAGGTGGCGATAATGGGGCAGAAAACATAAGCAATTTTTCAGCGATTTTACTTTGCTTCTAAATATACATGTTCACCAGAACAACATGGATCTTGCATTGCAGTCCAAAACTTTTATTGCAGAAAAATCACATCACAACAGGGTAAGTGCAACATTTAGGAGCCATGCAAAACCTCTTAGTCAGGCATGATTTACTACTGTGCTTATGGTGTGTTTTTCATAGGTCACGTGACCCAAAAGCCACATCAAAAAAATAACATGGGTGTGCTATTGATGCGTTTTCAACAGGTAGGTGCATTTTTGGTGGGGTTTTTTAACCAACCAAGAATGCAGCAAGCAGGATTTTTAATGCCACAACAGAAGCACAATGGACTAGTGTGAAGACATACATATAAGTAGAAGGGATGCTCTTTCCTTGGACTAAAGGTGCCACTAATGGCAGACAAATTCATATTCATGTAAATTTACAGTATTAAAAAGTCCAGTATAATACAATTATATATAAAAATTATATATACAGTAAAACCTTGGTTTGAGAGTAACTTGGTTTGAGAGCGCTTTGCAAGACAAGCACAATTTTCAAATAAATTTTGACTTGATATACAAGCGATGTCTTGATATACAAGTAGCTTCAAGTCAGAGCTAAGTATAAAAGAGAAGAGAGGCGCCTCTAAGTGTAGCAATATGGTTAAATTTAACCACTTAAGCCCCGGAGGATTTTCCTGCTAAAAGACCAGGGGGTATTTTGCGATTCGGCACTGCGTGAATTTAACGGACAATTGCGCGGTCGTGCGACGCTGTACCTAAACGAATTTGACGTCCTTTTTTTCCCACAAACAGAGCTTTCTTTTGGTGGTATTTGATCACCTGTGCGATTTTTTGATCACGCGCTATAAACAAAAAAAGAGCGACAATTTTGCAAAAATAGCAATATTTTTCACATTTTTTTATATGAAATTCCCCAAAAAAAAAAATGTAAAAATCAAAATTTTTTAACATTTTTGGCCAATTTGTTCTATCCTACCTATGTTTGGTAAAAAAAAAAATCGCAAAAAGCGTATTTTGATTGGTTTGCGCAAAAGTTATCGCGTTTACTAACAAAGGGAAAGATTTTTGTCATTTTTGTTGTTTTTTTTTTTAACGCGTAATGGCGGCGATCTGCGATTTTTTTTGCGGTACTGCGACATTGCGGCGGACAGATCGGACCCTTGACTGACATTTTTGACACTTTTGGGGTTACCAGTGACATTTCTACAGTAATCAGTGCTATACATATGCACTGTTACTGTAAAAATACACTGGCAGTGAAGGGGTTAACTTTATTTGGGAGGGAGGGGCTGTGTGTGTCCCTAGGGGCGTGATTCTTACTGTGATTGGCTGTGGCTCTAGCTGTAAGGACACTGATCAACGGATCTACATACTAGATCCGAGTAATCAGTGTCTTTACAGCGATGAGAATGACAGGCAGCTTGTTTACACAAGCTGCCTGACATTCTCCCTCTTCCCCCGACGATCGCCGAGTGGCCGGCGGACATCGGGTCCGCTGGTCACACGCGCGGGGGGGGGTGCGTGACCGCGCGGGAGCGGGAGCGCGCCTCCGCGGGCGCGCGCTCGCTCCCCAGACCCTCCCAGGCTAGTGACGTTAATTAACGTCACTCTGCCTGGCAGGGGCTGACCGCCGCAGTAAATCTACTTGCGGCGGTCGGCAAGCAGTTAATGAAGGTTCAACATTTAGCAACTCACATGGTTGATGATTGGAACAGGCACACCTAAGGATGCAGGTATCTGGGGTAAAGCTGTCCACATAGACCATCCTCTGCACCGCCATCTATGTCATCCCTTCCATGCTGCCCCTCGCTTTCAGATCGCTTTACTGCAGGGTGGTCTTCCCGGTCAGGATTACAGACTGGCAGCCGGCGGTGCAGAAGATGGTCTATGTGGACAGCTTTACCCCGGATGCCTGCATACTTAGATGGGCCTGTTTTATTCATCAACCATGTGAGTTGCTAAATGTTGTACCTTCATTAAATGGAACCATATTGCTACACTTAGAGGCACCTTTCTTCTCTTTGATACTCTGTAGCTCCTGCTGGATTTTGCTTCTAATCCGCTTATGGAAGCGGCTATTTGTGGATGGACATTTTATGCAACCTATCGCAATGCTATAATCTTTTTATATGGACTATAAACTGAAGGACTTATGAATAAATGGTTGTGGAACGAATCATCTGAGTTTCCATTATTTCTTATGGGGAAATTCGCTTTGATATAAGAATGCTTTGGATTACAAGCATGGTTCCAGAACCAATTATGCTCCCAATCCAAGGTTTTACTGTATATTCTTTTTTTTATATTGTCAGTTTCGGTTAAGTGCATCCTGAGTTTTTAAGGTTTCGGTACGCCTGGAAGTTACCATGGCACACTACATAAAAGAGTGCTTCAGCTTTCTCCTGGCAACCTATGGTCATGTGATTTTCTGTGCAACCATTACGCTCAATAAATAAGGTCCTTTTGAGTCTAGTCGAATCATATTGACTTCGCCCCTGGCTGCCAAACACCAGTGATTGGTAATGAAAATGTAATAATTTAGCTGTGCAAAGGGCATTCTTAGATGTTTACGAGGATGTCAATAAGGTCTTTGACAGGAAAGACTGAAATTAACCAAAACTCAAAATCAGTTTCCAAAACCAAGGTCATTCTCTCAGCATCAAGCTGCAACATGATCTTAAAACCTAGTCAGATTTTTGAAAGAGTCACATTTCTCCAGATTCAGTCTGTTATTTATTATCTCTTTACTAATTTTCTTTTTCTCTTTACAAAAAAAAAAAAAAAAAAAAACAACACATATACAGTAAACCACCACTCCATCGCGGTTCAGTTTTTACGGTCCCGGTATATTGTGTTTTTTTTTGTAATGTTATTTTACTATATAAATCATTAAAAATGAAATATTTTTGTGTTTTCCATGACTCTTGCTATGTCTCTCAGTATCTTCTATGTGTTTAAATGAGTTTCTATTGTTTTAAAAGTATGTTTAAAGACCTTAAAATGCTTTTACACGTACAGTGACAGTAAAAAAAAAAAAAACATGCCTACAATGCATTTTAATAGGGTTTTTCTATTTTGCGGATTTTACACATTCTATAAACACACTGCTTGACCTGCATAATAGGCTGGTTTTGCCTCCAGGCCTCCTCATTCACCACCTACTGTGCCTAACTTAGCTTCCCTTCTTTACCCTTTCTATGATGATACAAGAGTAGAATATCTTCTTCTAATTTTAAACTTGAACCACACATCCCATTTTACCAAGAATGTGTCCATCCTATCTTCATTTGAATAGTAAAGTTTTTGCATATTATAGATATAGTCTACTTGCCTAAATCATTCTCTTACTGGTGGAACAGAGTTTTGGGATAAGCCCTTTGGCTGCAATCAGTAAGTGTGGAGTAAGTGACCATGTTGTACTATAAATTTCTCAATGTTATGAAAAAAATATGTCCAAGGATCACAAGATTTATTCAATTTCACTAATTTCTTGTATTATCTGTGCAGTCCATCCCCAAAATTCCTGTATTTTAGGACACTCCCACCACGTTAAACATTGTTCTCTGCGCATTACATCCCCACCATTATAAACAGTGATCTCTCTGATTGAGTGCCGGTTTACACTAGTGCGATGCCAGACATCGCATATGATTCGCACCGCATTGTAGTGCAGATCCTATGCGATTTCAGCCATACAAAATGTACTACTGAAATTGCATTGCATTCACACTAAAATGGTGCAAGTTTTGGTTCGCACTGGAATTCGGATTACATGGGTGTTCACACCTATGCGATCCAATTCCTGCACCTATTTCACAGTTTGCACTGCGATCCAACCTTGGGGTGTTACATTAACTTTACATTGACACCCCCAGCGATTCGCAGATTTTGATGTGAACCAAGAACCGGCATCACACCAGTGTGAACCGGGACCGATAGCCCTATGCTCTTGTAGGTGTGATTAGGGCTGGGCGATAAAACGATACCGATATGTATCGCGATAGTCACGTGATCGATAGCAATACAAAAATTGCACGGTAAAACGTTCGATATTAGAACCGTATATACTCGAGTATAAGCCGAGTTTTTCAGCACATTTTTTTGTGCTGAAAACGTACCCCTCGGCTTATACTCGAGTCAAGGAAAAAAAAGTCTGCTCCGACGGGTTTAAGCTTTAAAAATGGCGCCGCCCGTTGCATACATGTCACCGCGCACGCGCCGCCGCTCGGGAGCGGCCGTGAATAGCCAAAATTATACGAGCGGTGGCAGCGCGTGCGCAATGACGTGTCGGCGCCGGGCAGGCACCATTTTTAAAATGAAGGCGCCTCTGGAACAGGTAAGTGAAACAGCTTCACTACCTGCCATTATGCAGGGCTGCGGGCACACTACAAGGGATGCAGTGCTGCGGGCATGGTCTACCTGTACCATGCCCACAGCACTGCATCTCCTGTAGTATGCCCACAACCCCGGATCCTCTTATACCATGCCAGTACCCTGCATTCTCCTGTACCATGCCAGTACCCTGCATTCTCCTGCACCATGCCAGTGCCCTGCATTCTCCTGCACCATGCCAGTACCCTGCATTCTCCTGCACCATGCCAGTGCCCTGCATTCTCCTGCACCATGCCAGTGCCCTGCATTCTCCTGCACCATGCCAGTGCCCTGCATTCTCCTGCACCATGCCAGTACCCTGCATTCTCCTGCATCATGCCCGCCGCCCTGCATTCTCCTGTACCATGCCCGCCGCCCTGCATTCTCCTGTACCATGCCCGCCGCCCTGCATTCTCACCCTAGGGTCCTTATTTTAAATGGGTAATAAAAAATATCAATAATTATCGATATCGACCGATATGAAACACTGATATCGTGATACAGTTTTCAGCCATATCGCCCAGCCCTAGGTGTGATATACCATCTTGCTCAACTCTTTGAACTGAATTTTAGTTTTTTGGCTAAATCCATTAAACAAGATTTACAAAGGTATTATTAACGTGAACACGCTTATTCGTTGCAGGCCCTACCAGTTCAACTTCCATCTAGCCTTCTAAAAGGTTTTAGAACTAGATTTCTTAAAATTAGCGTGGGCAAGCAAATCTACACGTATTAAACACTCTTAGTGCATTAGTAATTTTGGCATTGATTTTTAAAATATGACTGATCATGCCACAAAACTGTCTTATTTGTCCCCTCCAGCTCCCTGAAATGACAGCCGAGCGGCTTCTCAGCCGCATCAGTTGTCATTACAAGACAGATGACCGTCGGCTATGGACGCCGGTAATGGGGGGATGCCTCTAGCTGCAGACATCACTCCGATTCAAGCACTTTCCCGAAATATAGGCAATATCAGTCACCTTGGTGGCCAATTCCGATATATCGGGGAAAGTAAAGATTGGCTCTCAATATATCCGCTTTGCCGACAGTCGTTCCTTAAAAAAACGTAACACGAGTGCGTTAATGATGCTTTCTTGCTGTGTTTTCAATGGAAAACTCCCTTAATCTTCACTTTATTAATACAAAAAATAACAGTCCTAGTGTACAGATGCACACACAAGGGAGGTAGAGAGGCGTTAAGGCGTTTCACACTTGCTGTACTGAAAAAAGTAGAGGTGGTTTTTAAACATTTAGAGTGGCCGGTGGTTATCTGGATTGTGCTCTTCTTCCCTGCCATATTCCCTATCCCTTCCATTTTTCATTTATACAATGAATTATCTGTACCAACCTACAGGCCTATTCTTTTTCCTTTTCCGCCACCTCTTAAACTTTTCTCCTCTGCTATATCTTTGTTTTTTCTTTCTAAATAATGATTTCCATTTATAAAGGTGAAAATGTGCATACATCACTGAGCATGTGGATGGAACCTCTGGAGGCACGCTGCAAAGCCCCTGTTCGGTTGTGTGCATGAGGCCCTAATGAGAAAAGATACAGCTACTGAATGTTGTGATATGTCAGGAATTTATTAATGCATAATTGTAAAGTTAAAATACTGTATATGAACCTCAAACAACAAATTTCTCTTATTTGTTAACTTCTGTTAAATATACCAATGAAAGTGTTTTGTAATATCTCTTCCACGTTTGATTTATATCTGTTGATTTTGCTAGAAATCATATGTGCTGATGATTTCTTCTTCTTTCTGCAAAGAAAATGGCCTCTGCCCCCACCTATAACTGGCCTTCATAGCAAAGAACACATGGAAGGGCAACGCACACTTCTTCTTTCTGCCTCTGCTGCATTATCAGTTATATTGTCCCAGGCTATTTCATTGGGCTACAAAAACCTTCCTTATACATAATGGAGATGCGGAAAGGGGAGGTATTCTATAGTCATTACACAGTTTTCTGTTCAATGGTGAGAACAATGATCCTCCATAGACCTGGAGCAATGAATGAACAGTGTCAACCTAGGAATATATAAACTATATTGCCAGAAGTATTGGGACACCTGCCTGAACTTTAATGGCATCTCAGTCTTAGCCCTTAGGGTTCAATATTAAGTTGGTCTACCCTTTGCAGTTATAACAGATTCAAGTCTTCTGGGAAAGTGGTCCACAAGATTTAGGTAGGTGTCTATGGGAATATTTGACCATTCTACAAGAAGAGCATGTGTGAGGTCAGGCAATGAGGTGTGATGAGAAGACTTGGCTCGCAGTCTCCACTCTTCATCCCAAAGGTGTTCTATCGGGTTGAGGTTCAAGCCAGTCATGTTCCTCCACCCCAAACTCTCATCCATGTCTTTATGGACCTTGCTTTGTGCAAGACACAACAGAAGGACAGACACAAGACCCGAGAAGTATAAATGCACTCACTTGGCACAGAACAAGTTTCCTGTTTTTGCTGCCGATTCTTTCACCTAGAGTCTTGGTTACAATGGTCCCCAGGACCAATATAGCAGGTGAAAACCCTTAATAGAACACATACAGCAATAAAATAAACCCAACAAAAATGTTCCTACTTCCTACTCAAAGTAGGAAAAAAAAAAAGAAAAGAAAAAAAAAAGCTTTAGATATGTTAAGAAAGAAGAATATAACACTAATCAAAGACATGAGAGGATCCCTACATGATCTAACCAATAATAGTTGGACAGAGTAGCAATCATTTGTCTATTGACAGATGATCGATTTATAAAGAGATGCCCTGCAAAGGGCCTTTTTTTGTTTAACCACTTGCCTACTGGGCACTTAAAACCCCATTTCAGTCCAATGACAACACTGTACCCAAAATCTAATTTTTATAATTGGTGATTAAAATAGTGGTATTTAATCACCACTAGCTAAAAAAAAAAACCTTAAAATTAAAAACAAAGTTTTCATAGTTTTTTAGGGGAATTTTGCAAACAGTTAAATTTTTCTCCTGAATTGATGTACGCCGGAAAGTAAAATTTTGGTCTCATCTCACTAGAGCACCTTCTTCCACATGTCCTGTGAACAGAGTCTCCCCCCTGAGCTGTGGATCTCTACAGCTCCCCAGAGTTACCATGGGCCTCCTGGCTGCTTCTCTGATTAATGCTCTTCTTGCCCAACTTGTCAGTTTGGGTGGACAGCCATGTCTTGGTAGGTTTGCAATTGTGCCATACACTTTCAATTTTCAGATGATGGATTAAACAGAGCTCCGTGAGATGTTCAAAACTTTTTTTTTTTTTTTTTATATAACCTAACCCTGCTGTAAATTTCTCCACAACTTTATCCCTGACTGGTCTGACTTGTTTGGTGTGTTCCTTGGCCTTCATGTTGCCGTTTAGTCACTAAAGCGGACCATACATTATACAATTTTCCTATTCAAGGGGTTTAGGTCTGACCTCATATTTATGGTTTTGGTAAATCTAAAAGGAAAATTGTACAAGAAAATTGTATAATGTATGGCCAGCCCAAGGTTCTCTAACAAACCTCTGAGGGTTTCACAGAACAGCTGTATTTATACTGAGATTAAATTACACACAGGTGGACTCTGTTTACTAATTAGGTGATTTTTAAGGTAATTGGTTCCACTAGATTTTAGTTAGGGATATCAGAGCCCATGGGGGCTGAACACAAATGCACGCCACACTTTTCAGATATTTGAAAATTTTTTAAAAACATTTATCATTTTTCTTCCACTTCACAATTAAGTGCCACTTTGTGTTGGTTTATCAAATAAAATCACAGTAAAACACATTAACGTTTTGGTTGTACCATGACAAAATGTGGAAAATTTCAAGGGGTAAGAATACTTTTTCAAGGCACTGTATGCCTAGCCTTAGAGGAACAATCTCCACCATATCAGGTTACAACAAAGAATACAAAAATGGGATTACACTATTGTCACAAACACATCAATAATGCACCGAAATGCACGTCCTAAATTGTAAAGAAAAAAGAGAAGGGAAAAAAACACACCAGAATGCATCAAAAATACAAACTGTTGTGTGAACGGGTCTTTAAAGCAGGGCTCGACAAACCCCAGGTGCCACTGCGGCAGGTGTTTTACAAAGGTATTATTAACAATGGGTTACACTGCGGCAGGTGTCATCGCCAGACATCCCAAGTTTCCTGCGAGGTGCGGGAGTCTCCCACATGCAGCTCCCTGACACCCGCAGGTTCCGCGCCTTGCAGATTTGGGATGTCTGGCAACAGAACGGTGTGTCAGCTGTGACAGAACAGAGCCGATGCTTCCTGTATAGTTCCAGCTATGTCCTGTCACAGGCAGAGTGATATCAAATGCACTCCGCCTGTGAGAGGAGGGATACAGGAAGCATCGGCTCTGCATGTTTCTTCCAGCGCCACTCCTCACACTCTCCGCCAGCAGTACACGCCAACAGTAAGTCACATGTTCTAGGGGTGCAACTAGCCCCCAGCACACAATTGTAAATATCCCAGCATGTGCAGTGTTTCTGACTCCTACCACCATGAGAACTTAAAATCACTGAAGCGGCCATGGTGGTTTGAGTGTTCCTTTAATACCTCTCAGAAGTAAACAGGGGTCGAATGCCGGGCATCAACCAGTTCATTAAAAACTGGCCGCCATTGGGCCCGTGTGTATGGCAGCTGGTTTAACAGAAGCCAGCAATTCTGCATGGACGAAAAAAAAATGGCTCCTAAATTTTTTTGGTGGCTCCTAAATTTCAAGCAAATTTGTCAAACCCTGCTTTAAAGTGTCACCAAACACACATTAATTAAAAAAAAAAAAAAAAATCAATAAAATGGTGTATTGCATGCTGTTCATAGTCATTGAGATTTGTTTTCTGTATTCTGCAAAAAACGTGGTTGATCCTGCCATTCTCCATCTCCCCCTTCTGTTCATGACCACAATTCAGCTAGGGATTTTACAGCTGTGGTGGCAGCTCTGCGCATGCTCAGTTTAAAGGGAGTTTCTATGCTGAGCATTTCCTCCCTATCACGTCTCTGAGCAGCCCATGTGACTATAGAGACACACGTGATACACAGTTGTAAATGACAGCCCACTTTCTCCCCTCTCTTCCATGCCCACTAACCAGCTAAGCACAATGGGGGTGGGATATTACATGTAGATTATTAGAGGCTTCACTTCCCTCTTATTCTTAGACATAGGCTGGAGAGGCGTGACACAGCCTATGACTGGCAAAAATCCGCCCACACCATAATATAGATTTAATTTCAAATATATAAAATTGTATGCCAATTTAAAAGAGATTAATATTATTTGTTTTTACTCAGTATTTCAAAAAGGTAGTGTATTTTTTTTTTTTTTTTTTTTAAACATGTTACCAGCAGAGGACTAGAAGCTCCTCCTGCTTAGGATTTCCTTGCTGGCTGGGAAAGACCTGGGTCATGTGACTGGTGTATATCAAGTACAAAAAAAAAAAAAAAAAAAAAAAAAAAAAAAAAGGTACTTAAACGTTTTACTAATTACAGTGACATCATCCACATACAGAAAATAAGACAATGTAAATTAAACAGTGTGTGTTTAGTATCACTTTAAAGCTGAACTCCAGGCACAAGCAAAAGACAAAAATTACTGGATTTGTGTGTACTACTTTATTATTGCATGAACAATTATCTAAACACAAGAATTAAAACAGAAATACTGCAGCTTACCATTCTTTAATAAATGTGGTGGCTACATTTGTTTCTTTTTTTACATAGTTACATATGTTAGTGAGGTTGAAAAAAAGACATCAGTCCATCCAGTTCAACCTATGATGTGTGTGTGTGTGTGTTTGCTTTTAACCGTACATTGTATACCCCTGTATGTTGTGGTCTTTAAGGTGCCCATCTAATAGTTTTTTGAAACTATCAATGCTCCCTGCTGATACCACTGTTTGCGGAAGAGAATTCCACATCCTTACTACTCTCAAAGTGAAGAACCCCCTGCGTATTTTAAGGTTAAACCGCCTTTCCTCTAGTTTTAGTGAGTGGCCACGTGTCTTATTGTATTCCCTTTCTCTGAATAGGTTTTTCCATATGCTAGGGTTGCCAGTACAATATTTGTACATTGATATCATATCCCCCCTCAATCGTCTCTTCTCCATAGAGAATAAGTTCAGTGCTTGTAGTCTTTCCTCATAGCTGATGTCCTCCATTTCCCTAATTATTTTTGTTGCCCTTCTCTGGACTTTCTCTAGTTCCAGCACATCCTTCCTGAGGACTGGTGCCCAGAACTGGACAGCATACTCCAGATGTGGCCGGACCAGAGTCTTGTAGAGCGGGAGAATAATCTCTTTATTTCTGAAGTGAATCCCCTTTTTTATACATCCCAGTATTCTGTTGGCTTTGCTTGCAGCGGCTTGGCATCGCATGCCACTGCCAAGCCTGTTGTCTACCAGTACCCCCAGGTCCTTTTCCATCCTAGACTCACCCAGAGGTCCCCCCCCCCCTAGTGAGTAGCTTGCTTTCTGGTTTCTGGCACCCAGGTGCATTACTTTACATTTTTCCAACATTAAACCTCATCTGCCATGTAGTTGCCCACCCCATAATTTTGTTCAGGTCCGCTTGTAAGGTTTCCACATCCTGCCCAGAAGATATTGGCCTGCTTAGTTTAGTATCATCTGCAAATACTGAGAATTTACTCGATATCCCCTCCTCTAGATCATTTATGAATAAATTAAACAGGATTGGCCCCAGGACAGAACCCTGGGGGACCCCGCTTTCCACACCCGCCCAATCTGAGTACTCCCCATTAATCACTACCCTTTGCACTCTCCCCTGGAGCCAGTTCTCTATCTAGGTACTCACCTTATGGTCCATACCTACCTTCCTTAATTTGTACAGTAAGCGTTTGTGGGGAACGGTGTCAAAGGCCTTTGCGAAGTCCAGGTACACCACATCCACAGGCTTACCTTTATCTAGGTGGCAGCTCACTTCATCATAGAAGGTTAATAGATTGGTTTGGCAAGAACGATTTTTCATGAATCCATGCTGATTACTACTAATACCGTTTTCACTACTAAAGTCTTGTATGTGGTCCCTTAACATCACCTCCAAAATCTTGCAGACTACTGATGTTAGGCTGACCGGCCTATAGTTACCCGGGATATATCTCGGCCCCTTTTTAAATATTTGTACACGCTGGCTTTTTTCCAATCAGCTGGCACCATACCCGTCTGTAAACTATCCGTAAAGATCAAGAATAATAGTCTGGCATTTACCTGGCTGAGCTCTTTAAGAACCCTCGGGTGCAAGCCATACAGTCCCAGTGATTTATGTTAAGTTTCTCTAGTTTAGTTCTAAGTCTATCTTCTGTTAGCCATGGCGGTATTTCCTGAGGTGTGTTGTTTAGTTTGGCCTTACAAGCTGGGTTAGTGTAGCCCCCCCAATTCTTTTGTGAAGACTGAAGAGAAGAAATTATTTAACACTACCGCCTTTTCCCTGTCCTCGGTGGCCAAAACTCCCTTATCGTCTTTTTTTGAGCCTACATTTGTTTATTTTCTGTAAGTTCCTATGAACTGAAGGGAATCGCAGGGCAAAATAAAAATATATATTTCCACTTTGAATTTCAACTATTTCCAGCCTACTCCTAATGATCTGAATGATCCTGAAGTTCATTAACTTACACTGTGAAGATCCCAACACATTTACTTCTTTGAGTTCTTGAACATGTTCATTGTGCCCTGTGAGTAGGCACTGCAGTGTCACACTTTTAACAGAGCCTGCCTTCTGAACTACAGAGGTGCAGTACAGAAATCAAATCTTGCATGCAACAAGGGTACCATGGGATTTGTAGCCCTTAAAAACTGAGGAGAAGCTGCAAAGCATGCAGGAACCCATTAAGTTGTGGAAACAGATGGCCAGTAGAGAGGCAGAACTCAACGTGAAAACTGGATTTTTCCCTTAGGTTCATTGATGGATGCAGTCCTCTGATGCAATTCAGTAGGGTTATACTGCCCCCTACAGGAGTAGGACATTAGGCAGAAAAAAAAAGTTCTGGCTACGCCTATGGGCAGTCCCTGGGGGTATACCCTCTCTCTTCCTGTATAGGATGTCAGTTTTGTATCAAAGCAGTGTCAGAGAAAGCAATACCAATCCAAACAAATAGAGGGGTGGGTACTGCATCCGTCAATGAACCTAAGAGAAAAGGATTTTACGGTAAGTCAAAAATCTAGTTCTCTATCGTTCATTGACGGACGCAGTCCTCTGAAGCATATCAGTAGGGACGTCCCAAAGCAGTACCACAAAAAAATTAAGGTTGGGAAGAGCAGAAAACAACAAGTCCCCAAGGCTAGACACAGCCAAACAGGCAACACGAAACTCATCAGAACAGTAAGATGATGCTCACCTGAAACAAACCGCAAACACACTCAAGGAAGGCCAAAAAAGCCCCCTAAACAGCAGCCTGCAAAACTTTGCAGCCAAAAGAGGCATCAGCCGATGCCAACATATCCACCTTTTAAAATTTGGTAAAGGTGTGAACAGACGACCAGGTAACCGCCTTGCAAACCTGAAGCACAGATGCCCGATGGTGAAAAACCCAGGAAGCACTAAGCGCCCAAGTAGAATGCGATTTAACAGGGAAAGGTGTAACCTGACCCTTAATTGAATAAGCCTGCACCGCCGTCTGATCCATCTGGAAATAGTCACAGCAGGCGTCCATTTCTTTGGGCCATCTGTGACTACAAAGAGCGAATCTGACTGAGTAGTCGTCAAGTACATCTTGATTGCCCAAACTACATCCAGAGTATGCAGAGCATATTCCTTAGGATGTTTGGGCTTAGGACACAAAGATGGCAATACAATGTCCTCGTTTAGAAGAAAACTAGAAACCACCTTCTGAAGGAAGGACAGATCCGGACGAAGTATTACTTTGTCTCTATGAACCACCATATAGGGAGAACGACAGGAAAAAGCCGCCAGTTACGACGCGCGCAGAAGTGATAGCCACCAAGAAAGCCACCTTCTGGGATAAGGTAAGCAGAGGAATTTCCGGAATACTTTAGAAGGGAGGTTTCTGGAGAACCGACAGCACCAAATTAAGGTCCCAAGGTGGTAACGGAGGTCGAACCAGAGGGACCAAGTGTCGCACCCCCTGGATGAAGTTACGCACTTGGGAATGGGTGGCCAACAACCTTTGGAAGAAAATTACCAAGGCCGAAACCTGACCCTTGATAGTACTCAAGGCCATCTTTTGATCAACTCCCAGTTGAAGGAAAGCCAAGATACGAGCTACCGAGTAAGAGCGAGGGAGAGCCCCAAGAGTCTCACACCACGCAATATAAGACTTCCACATACGATGATAAATCTTCCTAGAAGTCGCTTTCCTCGCTTTAAGCAAAGTGGGAATCACGGAAGCAGACAATCCCCTGTCCATCAGCACCTGGCTTTCAACAGCCAAGCCGTCAAAGCCAGCAACCGTAAAGCAGGATGGAGGATTAGCCCTTGAGGCAGTAGATCCTCCCTGAGAGGAAGTCTCCAAGGAGCGCTGGCAAAACGTCTGACCAAGACGGCGTATCAAGTTCAGTGAGGCCAGTCCGGAGCCACAAGAATGACCGGAATCCCTTTCTGGAGAACCGAAAGTACTAAATTTAATAAATTTAAATCCCATGGCAGGTGGAGCCACATGTCGAACCCCCTGAACGAAGGTACAAACTAAAGAGTGCGTGGCTAGGGGGGGTCGCTGAAAAAAAGATTGCCAGGGCAGACACCTGGCCCCTGATGGTGCTCAAGGCACAACTTCTCATCAACGCCCTGTTGAAGGTTAAGATTCGGGCTATACCAAGAAATGTACGCTTTCCACGTACGATGGTATATCCTGCTGGAAGACTACTTCCTCGCCTTCTCGATAGTAGGGATCACTGATCCAGACAGACCTCTCTCAGTACCTGGCTTTCCATAGCTAAGCAATTAAAACCAGCAACTGTAAAGCAGGATGGTAGATCAGCCCTTGGGACAACTGGTCTTTTCTGAGAGGAAGCCCCCAAGGGAATTACAGAAGAAGCCTGAGCCAAGGATGATACTGGCCTTACTGTGGCCCTTGGACACCTGCAATGTCTGCCAGAGGAATCCGTGATCTCACTCAGTATCCTCCTGTGGAACGGAACCTGCTAGAAGGAGCTGCATGTAGGACTGTGCAAACAGAAATGTCTTGAAGGTGGATACCACCAGACTCAGAACCTGTATGCAAAATGGGAGAGCGAATTATCTGTGTGACAGCAGCCAGTGAATCACAGCCTGTGGTTCCTAAAGTTTGTCCAAAGGAAGGACCATCCTGGTCAGAATTAGAATCAGACCTAGGTAAATCAATTCCCTGGACAGGGATAGGGGGCACCTTAGGTAGTTCAGACATCACCTGAACCTATGCAGGAGATAAATCAGCACAAGGAGACTCAGCACCTTCAAAGCCTGAAAAGGACAAGCCTTGTCCCCCTTTCTGGGTACCCCCAAAAGAATAATTTCCTGGATCCCCTTGACGCTCATGAAGGAGGTCCACGAGGCCGGAAACCAGCGAAGATGACCACCCTTCCCAATAATGGTTTAGGGCAGATCTTCATGCTGAAGGGGTCTTGTCCGCGGGTCCGGAGAAGCTAGCTCTAGGCTTACTAGATCAAGGATGCTTGGAAACTCCCAGGGAAGATTTGAAAGATCTATTTTCTTTATTCTCCGTCCCAGAAGCACAAAAGAATTTCTAAGTACTGAGACGGAGGGCTCCCATCTGGGACGAGGCTTCTGCCCTTTCCTAGACTATGGCAGGAAAGTACTCTCTTCCCCCCCCCCCATATGATACCCTTAATGAGGTCATCTAGGGTAGCCCCAAACAGGCAATCACCTTGAAAGGGCAGATCAATGAGAGCTTTCTTAGAGGCTTGGTCTGCGGACCAATTCTTAAGCCACAGCACGCGCCTAATTACCCCTGCTGAAAACCGAACGTTTGCACATCACAGGAGCTGTATCCAAACCTGCATCACAAATAAACTGCAGCCCATGGACCAACTTGTCTGCTAAATTAACATAAGCAGCGGGGACCTGCTCACCCCCCAGGCCCTGGCATAAAAGCTTGGCTAATTCATTTAGGGTCTGAGACACCAGGGCTGAGGCAAAGACTGGCCGCAATGTCAAACCAGCCATAGTAAACATGCTGCGTGTCACAGCCTTCGCTTTCCTGTCAGCTGGGTCCTTAAAAGGATGGGGATTCCTCTACTGGGATCATGTTAGTTTTGTTCAACCTGGAAACAGGAGGGTCCACCACTGGTGGACTAGTCCACCTTTTTTTTTTTTTTAAAGTGACTCCTCAAAAGGGTAATGTACAGCAAAACGTTTGGGAACCACAAAGAGTGGTTGTTCCCATTCCTTACAGAAAACCTGTCTAAATAGGGCACATAAGGAAACACCTTTGGAGTGTGGGGTGACTTATGCATACCAAACGACACAGCCACGTCCATGGATACAATAGTCGCATCCTCCATTTTTAAAGTCTCACGCACTGTAATAAGTGCGTTTACCAGCACTTTTTAATTCACTGCTGCCACCATGGTGGAATCATCCTTACTATCGGATGGATCTGGGGGTGTGATATTAAACCCCCCTGAACAGACCGTGTCCAGGACAGCATCGGATGAGACAGACTGAGCAGGGTGGGGGGGGGGGGGGGGGGGGACTCTTCCTCCTGGGTCTTTGCCCACACGCCACTTACACCCGGGACATTAAAAACTGCAGGACCACCACAAGTGCAACCATGGGAAGCTGGGGTTTCCAAGAAATCTGCCACCTCCATAAAGGGGGTCAGTGGGGGAGATGCGACCGTGAGGCTCCATAAGGAAAGGAAGTCCTTGCAGTACAAAAGCAATCTTATGGCACCACTAAAAGTCCCCCCCCCCCCCCCCCGCCCAGGCTCAGGGTACCAATCAGCAGAGAGAGAGAGAGAGAGAGAGAGAGAGAGAGAGAGAGAGAGAGATATAACAGGGACCCCCAAGGACTCTACCGATCGGAGGAGCGCCGAGAATTCGGACCAGGGCGAGACGTAAACTATCCCAGGCCCCTTGCAGGGTGGGGATAGTGGGGGAGACCCCAGGGGTCTCCACTGCATCCTCTGCACTGGGACCTCCACCAGACACAGAGTTGGACAGCTTGGTGGCAGTGGGGGTGTATGGTGCACCTGTGCCCTCCAGCCACAGTTAACACTAGAACCTCATGCAACAGGGCTCAATGCCCAGTGTGCATGACGCCCAAATAGTCTGTATGGGCCAAGCTGACCCAAACAATTGCCATTACTAAATAATGCCACCTCTGTTGTGCGGTACCATACTGTAATGGCATCACCAGTGGTATTTCACAGCAGTTAAGGTGACTTTCCACCTGCTGCCAGAACCAAATATAGTCAGTATAGTTTCTCAGCCATTCAGGAGAAGCCTTGTATTTTGGTCAATGAATTCAAGGCTTCCTCTGACTGACTTGAGTCACAATTTCCAACTTGGCCATGCAGTACAAAAAAAAGTACAAGAACTTATTTTGGGCAAACAATTGTGGCAAAAATTGCGCTGCATTTGGGGTGCCATTGCAAGTCACTGGAATCGCACAGGGGGTCCCTCGATTTCCAATGATTCGGGTTAGCAGGCAGAATCACGCCGATTCTGCCAGTGATCCGATACACCAGTATGTAAACGAAGCCTGAGTGTTTCTCAACCTTTTCCGTCAAAGCACCCTTTCAAATTTTGCACAAACCTCAAGGCACCCCATTCTAAAACATAAAATAAATAGTTATGCAAAATGCAGAGGCATATACACATGCAAGACCCCCTGCATTGACAAAGCAATATAGTACTGCCTCTCTCCCTCATTCAGCTAACGTGACCCGAGTGCTGATAAAGAGGGGAAAACAAGGATATCCTCAGACACCAAATATACTCCTTATCAACTTATGAGGTCATCAGTTGTTAGGATACCAGAAACTGGCCCACAAGGTGCACAAGGTTAAAAATGTTGCACAATAAATGGCTTTGTTTAAACAAAAACGGCAGGCATGATGCACCTGCCAGTTTGTTGACAATTTATGAACAATTTAGAGCTATTTTTAGGCACTTTGCTAAGGCAAACCTGAAGATACCCAGATTAAAAAAAGGCAGTACAATACACACTGGCCACATCAGTTAGTAATAGAAATACTTTGTTTGAGCCACCTTGGCCTTAACTATTTAAAGTCATAGTAAACATAGGATGTTACCTTAAACATAACCAAGAATCCTCCATATTTCACGGTGGGAATTTTTTTTTTATTATTTGTGAACATAGAGCTGATGTGACTTGCTAAAAAGACAGCTTCTTAATGTATTATTTTCAACAGTGAAGTCCTCCTGAGTCTACTCCCTTTGAGCCCACGGTTTGTCAAAATGCAAAAAGATGGTTTGATCAGACACTGATGCACCTTGACCTTAAAATTTCAGCTTGTATCTCTAAGTTTTCCTCGACTCTTTGCTTACTACCATAATAAGCACTACCCTTCTGTTCAATCTGGGGTAGATTTTCTTAATGCATTTGTGACATCTGGGGAGGTACAATCCCATGAACCTGAACCTAATAATATTTGCAACTGTAGTCATAGGCACATTAGGCTTCTTTGAGATGGTCTTGCAGCCTTTACATTTGGCATGATGGCCTATAATTTTCTGTTTTCCTCAGAAACCTCTTACTTTCTTTGGTTCTTGTTCATGGTCAACTGGTTTTCTCTAAATACAACGTGGGCTGACTGACTGCTGACAAACTAAAAGACTTGTATAATACGAATTACAGAAAACATAGTTGGAACTAACAATAATCCAATTATTTAATCTTTTCTAGGGGTACAAACAAATCTGTAGAGCATATTTCCGAATATATTTCAATAAGCAATAAATAATTTCTCTCTTTCTATACTTTACTCTGTGACATACCAAAGGCATGCAGGTAAACAATTGCTTTAAAATGTCCTAATTTTTTTCCAGGAGGAATACTGCATTGTTGTTTTAAGCACCAACAAAAATTGTTCACATCTGTGTGGTGTAGATTACAGCATGCTGCTACATGGACAGAAATTTAGGTTTACACCTTTAGGAATTCTGATGTTGGAAACTATCATAAGGCTTACAAACTCTTGTGGATATGCGGTCATCTGGTAAGAAGAGGAAATAACGGAATTTCCTGTCCAAGGGGGGTGACAACTGTGTGTGGTGTATTTTCTGCGTAATGGTGAGGTATAACTCAGGAACGGTGGCTCAGAGTAGTTATCAACTCTAGCTCTCAAAGCACATTCACAGTGCATGGTTTTCAGTTCTCTAGATCAGGGATTCCCCCCTCCCCCCACCCCCCGGGGCATTGACTGGTGCCAGTCTGCGGCCTGTTGATGGCTGGGCCATACAACAGTAGGAGATGAGCAGTGACCGCATTCCACATGGGTCTATCACAGATCGCAGTGTGTCCTCTCCTGACCCCTCCACCCACCTAGCCGACAATGTCATCCAATCAGCAGGGCAGGGGGTGGGAGGCGCTGCAGTTCAAAATGAAGAGCTCCTCCCTCCCCCTGCCTGCTGATAGAATGACATAGTCGGGCAGGCGGGGGAGCTAGAAGAGGACACACAGACTGAAAACAGCCTCTCCTCTGCCAAAGGTACGAGACCTGTGCGGGGGAGGCAGAGATTAGGATGGGGAAGGGTCTTGTTAGAGAGGAAAAGGGGGTGCAGACTGCAGGGGCACTATGCAGTCCCCTTTACATTATTGCAAAGAGGCACTGTAATGTTAAAGTGTAAATGGAGGGCTGTGATGTGAAGGAGAACAGAGGACACTGATATAAGGGGGGGGGGGGGGGGGCGAGGACAGACCTCATGAATAGCACCCACCGGTCCCTGGGAAAATTGGCTGCCGTGAAACCGGTTCCTGATGCCAAAAATTTTGGGGACCACTGCTTAAAAAATTCAAGAACAAAAAACTCCTGTGTGCATGTTCTATAGAGTTCAATTGTAATGCACTGAAAACACTTTGCACCACACAGATATGAAGCAGTCCTTACATAGATTACGGTACTTATTTAGAAGCCTAGCAACAAGTGAGAAAGACTACAGGATGAACAGCTTTCTGCATATACAAAGTGGACACACATGGACTGCTGAATGTACAGGGCTGACAACAAGATTTGGCAACAAAAAGCTGGCTAAAATGAGGCTCAAAAAAGCAGTATTGCTCCATCACAAGGCTGGCATTGTTTTAGTGAAAGGTACTTGGATGAATAGGATGTCATTTACTTTGTGTAATATTCATCTTAAAGAGAGGTTATACTGACGTCACATGTTGTAGATGGATGCGCTATCAGGCACTTGGGGGTAGATTTACTAAAACTGGAGAGCGCAAACCCTGGTGCAGTTGTGCATGGTGGCCAATCAGCTTCTAACATTAAGCTTGGACAATAAAACCTGGAAGCAAATTGATTTTGATACAGAGCTGCACCAGATTTTCACTCTAGTTTTAGTAAATTTCCCCCTTGAATAACTGTAGGTTTTATTATTTACAATACAACTTATCTACAGGATTTCAACCTGCTTTATCTGTCATTACCATCTAAAAAAAAAAAAAAAAAAAAAAACAACATAACACACAACAGCAAGTTCACTCTGTAGAAAAGTACAACCAATCCTCAATGCAGTTCTGCAACTTCCTCATTTAGTAACCAAACCAAAAAAAAGTTTTCACTTACTAAGAAATTGTTTAAACTTGTGAAGGGATCTAAGCCATATGTTTTACAAGGAATAACACACACACGGCAGTTAAACAGGAGTCGATGGGTAGACTGACCTCCGTTCAACCAGTGGCCAAACATGAATCGAAATTCGGGCAGTCCCTGCTGAATCAGCTGAACGTCCTTGGGAAAAAATATCAAAAAAGAATAACAAAATACAAAGAACAGTACAAATCAACCCAGTGACAAAACATGGTGACATTCAATAGTCCAGTAGGAGGCTATCCACAGTATGGATATAGATTATATATATATATATATATATATATATATATATAAACACACACACACACACGCGCGCGCAGGCCCCGGGTTACAAACATCCGACTTACAAATGACTCCTACTTGCAAACGAAAGGAGACAACAGGAAGTGAGGGGAAATCTACTCCTAGGAAGGTAAATTCACTCCTGTAAGAGTTCTCATGGGAAAAAGGTGTCTCCACTGAAGCTTTATCACCAATCCTTGTTTCCACAACAACCCAAAATGTTCAAAATACAGTTGTCATAGGGACAGAAAGGGAGGTGAAATCTTCTGAACGGGGGTACAGACAGCAAAACAAATGGTACAGGGGTGTTAACCCTTCCCTATGCTATTCGAAAAAAACTTAAACGTACCTGTTCCAACTTGGACTTAAAAACAAACCTATAGTCCCTATTTTGTTTGTAACCCAGGGACCGCCTGTATCTTATACAACCCGCAGACGGTAAAGTCTACATTTAAAGGGGGACAAGAGTGACATATCCCAGGCTAGAAGGCATATGGAAAGTGTCAATCATGGATAAGTATCAGGCAATTGAAACCAGTGGTGCAATACCTTATACCTTATTGTTTTTGGCTGCATACTCTCTATGCAAATACTGTAGATCAGTTTTTTGAATTGCAGGGCACAATTGATTTCAATAATACACGTCTGCAGCATAAGGGGAAGGGTCTGAATCCAACTGCGTGCTACAAGTTTCCTAGCTGTGAAAAGCTTTTTATGCAGGAGAAGGGCCAGGGACTTATCTGAATCAAGCTTCAGGTATAATCCCAGTATGCATTGTTTAGCGTTTAAGGACAATAGCGACCCCATTTTATCATGGAGGAATTGGATTACCTAAGGCCAGAGGCCTTGCACTGTAGGACATGCACAAAGGTACTGGGCTCGAGCAAGTTTTTTTGGCTTAATGGAGTCTGCATGGGGTAATATTTTGTCATGAGCACAGGGGTTAAATAAGCACAGTGTATGATGTAAAGTTGGGTAAGGCGGTCAGACAACTTGGGGGAAACCAACTTACAAATGTTCCGTACTTTACCCCATTCGCGTCAGAATCAGCAAAATTTCAGTTCATGTACAGCTGTGTTTAAAAATTTGCACACTCTGGCAGAAATTGTGAAATTTTGGCATTAATAGCGCAAATATAACTGAGCATGTCAAAAACTCTTATTTAAAGGTTAGTGATCATATGAAGCTATTTATTATCACATAGTTGTTTGCCTCATTTTTAAACCATAACAACAGTAATCACCCAAATAGCCCTGAAATGTTTGGCCTTAATACAGATGTTAAATGGCAATTTAAAAAAGTTAATTTCCCCACACCTGTGGCTTTTAAAATTGCAATTTGTGTCAGTGTATAAATAGTCAATTAGTTTGTTAGATCTCAAGTGAATGCACTAAGCAAGCTATATACTGAGCCATAGGGAACAAAAAGGAACTGACAAAAGACCTGTGTAACAAGGTAATGGAACTTTATAAAGATGAAAAAGGATATAAAAAGATATAGCATTCAATTTGCCAGTCAGTACTGTTCAATCACTTATTAGGAAGTGGAGAATTCAGAGATCTCTTAATACCAAGCCAAGGTCAGTTAGACCAAGAAAGATTGCAACAACTGCCAGAAGAATTGTTCAGGATACAAACAAAAACCCACATGTAACCCAGGTAACCTCAGGAGAAATACAGGCTGCCCTGGGAAATAGACAGTGTGGTTGTTTTTAAAGAAGCACAGTACGATGATACTTGAACAAGAATGAGCTGCATGGTCGAGTTTCCAAAAAGAAGACTTTACTGCACCGATGTCATGAAAAAAGCCTGGGTAAGGCATGTCAAGGCGTTGTCGGGAATATTGTAACCAGGCTTTTTTGTGGCATTGGCGCAGTTAGGGCTTCTTTCTGGTAACTCGACTCACCCACTGACAAACAGGTGCCACTGTAACAAGATAATCAATGTTATTCACTTAACGTAGGTGTTTCCAAACTTTCTAAACAAAGGGCCAGTTTACAGTTGTGCTCATAAGTTTAAATACCCTGGCAGAATTTATGATTTCTTGGCCATTTTTCAGAGATAATGAATGATAACACAAACTTTTCTTTCACTCATGGTTAGTGTTTGGCTGAAGTCATTTATTATCAATCAACTGTGTTTACTCTTTAAATCATAATTACAACAGAAACAACCCAAATAACCCTTATCAAAAGTTTACATACCCCAGTTCTTAATACTGTGTTGTGCCCCTTTAACATTAATGACAGCTTGAAGTCTTTTGTGGTATTTGTGTTTGAGGCTCTTTATCTTCTAAGATGGTAAAGCTGCCCATTTCTTCCTGGCAAAAAAGCCTTAATTTCCTGTAAATTCTTGGGCTGTCTTGCATGAACTAGTGGTGCACTGAAATTCCGACAACCAAAATTTTTGGCGGAAAATGGGCCTATCCCATTTCGGCCAAAAACAGATCAAAGATGCCAAAAATGAAATGGCCACAGAAGGGGGGCGCAGCGCAGGTGAAGTGTGAATGAACTAACACACCGGGCAGGCGGGCAAGAGGCCGCTAATAACTGTAAGGGAGTCTCGCTCTCTCTCTCGTAGTCCTTGCACCCCAGCCACATGGCACAGCCAGGACCTTGACCTTAATTACAGCAGAAATAGTGTTTGGTCAAGAACACACGGGCTGAACCTTTGTATTAAGCAGTGATGGAGTGGTGGGATAGTTGTCCTCATTCTGCCATCTTATATATGGAAGTTCACTGTCATTACATGTGCATTACTGCAGGGCTTGATTGGTACCCAATGCTGGCTCTCCTGCTCTTAGGCCAAATGTTGCTGAACAATTATTTGAGGCTTATCACAAGACAAGCTCATGTACTTATGCAATCATTTAAATGCGCTTTATATCCCGCCACATAAGTGCAATAATTTGTGCTTTTTATCTGCCTGGAGTTCAGATGCAGGGGTTGTATTAAATATGGGGGGAAAAAACACTTCTCAATTCAAAAGTATTTTTGAATTGAATAATTCTTACCCCCCCCCCCTACAGACTTGATATTGGACCGTCTGCTGCTTTAGCTGATGTGGGCCGTGGAGGGCCCATATTGTTTTTTGCACTGGGGTTACTGCCTTCTTTATCGCTGTTTGGTTAACAGGTTTGACAGGAGGGGTATTTTCCTGTTGGTTTAAGTTTATTACTGCATCTTTGTTGACTGGCTGAGATCTGTAAGCTGTTTGCCTTATCTTGATATGTTTTTACACGTGAAATGTGTGTTTGTGTGTGTGATTTCTCAATAAATTTTTCTCTGGATTTAAAAAAAAAAAAAAAAAATATGAATAATTCTTACCACGCATATATAACATGTAAAATGTACTTTGTGCGCAAACAACACATGACTGCCAAGCAGAGTAGATGGACTTTTCAGCAGCCAGGCCTCTCTAAGCAGTTCCATTGCCTTTACCAAGTATCTGGAGATGCCATGGCTCTGATACAGGCAAGAAGTCCAGGCAGAAGGGCTCTGCCAGTGTTACTGATATTCTGTGGATTCCACCCATTCTGGTCATTGAGAATGGATTGTGCAGCATGTTCTGACCTGTATAGACACATAACATTGTTGTTTTGTGCATTATGGCCAATTTACTTGACCTGAAAATTAAAAAAAAAACTATTTTAAAATCATTTGGGGGAAAAAAAATCATTTTCAGTTTTCGGCCAAGGGCATCCTGAATTTTTGGTTTCTGTTTCGGCCCAGAATTTTCATTTCGGTGCATCCCTAGCATGAACTGCACATTTGAGATCTCCCCAGAGTGGCTCAATGATATTGAGGTCAGGAGACTGAGATGGCCACTCTAGAACCTTCACTTTATTCTGCTGTAGTCAATGACAGGTCAACGTACGTCCCATGCGCAGCTTCCGGGCTTATGAATGCAAATTTTTCTCCAGTATTTTTTGATAACATACTGCATTCATCTTGCCATCAATTCTGACCAAATTCCTTGTGCCTTTGTAGCGCACACATCCCCAAAACATCAACGATGCACCTCCGTGTTTCACAGTAGGAATGGTGTACCATCCATCATAGGCCTTGTTAACTCCTCTCCAAATGTAGCGTTTATGGTTGTAGCCAAAAAGCTCAATTTTGGTTTCATCACTCCAAATTACTTTGTGCCAGAAGGTTTGAGGCTTGTCTCTCTGCTGTTTGGGGTATTGTAAGCGGGGTACTTTTTTGGCATTTGCGTAGTAATGGCTTTCTTATGGCGACTCGACCATGCAGCGCATCTTTCTTCAAGTGTCTCCTTATTGTGCATCTTGAAACAGCCACACCACAAGTTTTCAGAGTCCTGTATTTCACCTGAAGTTATTTTACCTTTTCCTGCAGATCCTTTGACAATTCTTTTTCTTTCCCAATGACTCAGAATCCAGAAATGTCAGTGCAGCACTGGATGAAAGATGCAAGGGTCTGTCAGGAGTCCAGAAACTCATTTACCTTTTACATACACACACACACACACTAATTGCAAGCAAATAGATCACAGGTGAAGATGGTTAACTTGAATAGCCATTCAAACCCTTGTGTGTCAACTTGTGTGCATGTTATCAGGCCAAAATCACCAGGGTATGTAAACCTTTGATCAGAGTGATTTGGGTAGTTTCTGTTGTCATGATTTAAAAAGAGTAAACACAGTTGATTGATAATTGTGTCATCATTCACATTCTCTGACAAACTGCCAAGAAATCATAAATTCTGCCAGGGTATATAAACTTATGAACTGTAATAATCAATGTGGAAAATAAATCTGAAATATATAAACAGGTTTGTGTGTTCTAGCTATACACTGATCAAACCTAACTTAATGACCCGTGACAGGTTAAGTCAGTGGTCTCCAAACTGCAGCCTGGATGCAGCCCTTTGCCTTTATCCAGCCCTTGGGGCACGATTATTCCCATTGACATCTACAATGGGACATAATTCCTGCTACTGACATTAACAGTGGAGCACTAATCCACCCACTAACACCAACAATAGGGCATGACTCCACTGACACCCATGGTGGGTCACTATTCCTGTCACTGACACCAATGATGGGGCATGGTTATCGACGCCAAGACATTTTATGCTCATGCTGGCCACAAACAAGAGTGCTGGTCATAAACACATTACGGTATATGAACAGATAAGAAAGGAGCTTGAGTGTGGAAAAGCAGCAATATGTATGGCAAGCAAAACATGCTAGGGAAGCATGGAGCTATGCCACAATTGATGAAGTTATTTGCATCACCGATTCTTCCTATTGGCCTTTTCCCTCCATAGGAAGTAATTTGGGAAAGATACTAATGCACCTTCTATTGTTCATCCTTCAGTCAAGCCTCAAGCACACGGACATAAAAAGCCTATGTGGCCATGTGCACGTGTTTAGTTCAGCATTTTAAAAGCAGAGTTTGGAAGCATAAAAAAAAAAAAAAAAAGCAAAGCTGTGTTCACAGAGGAACATGATTTATTTGCGTATACGTAAGAAATGTGCATGTATAAGAGCAAGTGTATTCCAATAGCTAGAATTAATATTCTGGCCAGTGGAATGCATTCACGCTCAATACCATGCGTCCATATTTGCACGTACGTACGCAACATTAGTGTAATTTTTCCTGCCAAGCTCTGGCAGAAAAAAAAAAACAGCATGTTTGGAGAATAAATTCATACCCGCGTGTGCATGAGGTCTACAGAGCACATTGGGGCCGGCCAATGAACAGAAGAAGTGATCGACTTAAAGCGGAGTTCCAGGCAAAAAAAATTTTGAGATAAAAATACCCCTAGGACAGTCAGGGCTAGTGCATTTAAGCAACGGTAGCCTCTGAACTGTCCTGTTTAGCTTACCTGCAGGATTAAATAAATACTTACTTTGTAAATTTCTTGTCCAGCGCTGCCATCTCCGGTGTGGGCAGCTGAAGATGGAGCGTCCCTCATCGCTTCCCTCTTCCTGGATGTCGGAATCCCAGAAGGCCATGCTCTTCACTTCTGGGGCAGGCGCGTCATCCCGCAACTGGTTCTGCACATGCCCAGAAGCTGTTCTAATGCATTCAGCAGGGAATGACGTGCCTGCCCCGGAAGTGACGAGGGACACCGGTGCAGGCGCATTGACTCCTGGGATTAATGACGCTCATCTCCCAGGGCCACGGCCGCAGAGGGTGGAAGTGGAAGGAAGGCAAGTTAATTTTCAGAAAAAAAATCAGGTAGGTGAAACAAAAAAAATAAATAAATAAATAACTATTTAATTCTTTTTCAGGTTGTTTTCATCTAACGGAAACTGCAAAGTGGAAAAATAGGGTGGAACTCCGCTTTAAACAGAAAGAGCTTTCCACACAAATACATTTTCTATAAAAAGAATACCATATAACTGTTTTAAGAAAATGCAGACCATGAACAGATCACAGAGAAGGGAGAAATTAGGCTGCCAATACAAAAAACATTTACAACCACAATAGGTCTAAAACAGATCAAGAGGGTCAGGGCATGTCATTTTTAACCATGCTTGGCAAATGTCCCAGGATATAAAACTGCAATATATCACTTTCATTATCATCCACCTTATCCCAAAATGCAACTAGGAATGTATAGCCTGAACTACTAAAACTAAACAATCAAGTCCAGATTCCAGTTGTAGCAAATATGACTAGCTTAAGGGTTCTCTTACACAATCACGCTGCTACATCACTGTGAATCACCAATAATTCCAACAACTGTTTTTTTAAACATGAATAGAGCTAGTTCTTATATAAAAAGTAATATCCAAAATATTATTATTAGAAGGTATCCCACAAAACCACCCAGTTCATACCAATACTCAAAGTCAAGCAAATAATAAGCAGAGAAGCTGCTTAACATACATCAGTTGCATGCTCATGCCAAAAATCCAATTTTTGGTCATTATAAACAGACCACTATTTGGACAACTTTATTCTGCCTAACTAAACTATTTTTTCTTTTTACTTACAAGGCTATGCAACAAATATGCTAAAATCTGGCATTCAAAAGAAAAGACTTATCTGGACAACTACATGACAATTTTGCCAACCAGAACTGTACTTCTAACATTATCTGCCTCCAATGGGTCTCCCTTGAAAACCCATCCAGGGCTTTTAAAGCCATAACTGTGATCAAACAAAAATTACAAGTGTCCAACATTTGTGTATGAAAAAGCTTTATAGGGACAGAATGGCAGATACGAATATATGAATAAATACTCTTCCCCATCCAGTGCATCTCTTGAGCTACTGCTTGTCTCTGTTTGTGTTTTAAGGGCAAGTGCAATCCCCTTTCAAATACACTTTATTTAGGTTTTTCCACTATCCTTTGCTGAACATGCCAGATGAGGAATATGCATGCACCACTCAACACTAGGATTGCCACCTCAACCCTTTAAACCAGGACACATGAATTACACAGGTTCTGAGGCTGATATAATGCCCATAAGGCACTAAGTGAGTTTAATTATCACCTTAAATCAGCCACAGAACCCGTGTAAATAATGTGTGTCCTGGTTTAAAAGGGATGAGGTGGCAACCTTACTCAACACCCCTTCCATGATTGGTGGCTGCTGTTTTTTTTTTTTCTTAAACAGAGATACATATTTAATAATGAGCTCAGCTGCAAACAAGCAAGTCAGTCTAATAAAGGGGAGAAGAGATGACTCATCACAAAGTAATGATACGTTATTTTTAGCCATGAAAGTTGTACATGTATTAGCTCAGCAGTCAAGAAAAAAAAAGCCAGTTTTTTTTTTCACGCATGCCGAAATCACCGACTTCTTTTGGACCGGCTGCCATACACACGGGCCGAATGACGGCCAGTTTTTAATGAACCAGCTGATGTTGCCTGGCATTTGGCCCCTGTGTACTTGGCTTGATGGTGTGATGGGCAGTGGCTCAATAGGGAAGGACAGTGCAGCAAGTTGGAGATAATAGGAGATTCAGTAACTCATGCCACCTTAGGCCCCTTTTACACATGCATCTCCGGAATCCGGTGATTTCTCTGCTAATCCCCGCTGAGCAAGTGGATGACAGGTCCTGTCCGCTCCGCTATGCAGATCAAACATGGACACAGTCCCACTCTCCTCTATGGGGCAGTTTGATGGAAATCGACTGCCTGTCCATTTCAATCCGATGCCATCTGATTCGATCCGTAGGACAATTTGCATGTGTTTTAACGCGTTGTTAATGAGGCAGCACCCACCCACCAAAAGGCATCTGGTATGGATTTTAACCACTTCAATACCTGTCACTTTCCCTCCTACCTGCCCAGGCCGATTTTCAGCTTTCAGAGCTGTTGCACTTTGAATGACAATTGCAGGCTCATGCAGCCCTGTACCCAAATTACATTTTTATCATTTTTTTGAGACAGAGCTTTCTTTTGGTGTTCCTTAATCATCACTGGGTTCTATATTTTTTGCCAACGAAAAAAGGCCGTAAATTTAAAAAAAAAATGTTTAGTTCTTAGTTTCTGTTAAAATTGAGCAAATAAGTAATTTTTTTTTTTTCATTGATGTGCGCCGATTAGGCTGCACAGCTGGGCACTGGTGAGGCTGCACTGATGCGCAGGCACAGATTGGAACTGATGCCCTGATTATCAGTGTAATGCCCCATACACACGTGCAGATTATCTGAAGACTTTTGTCTGCAGACTTACCAAAACCATATAATATGAGGTCAAGCCTAAACAGTTTCAATTTGTATGCAATCCGGCAGGCCCTTGCACTACATAGAAAAGGTAAGTCTGCAGACAAAAGTCTGCAGATAATCTGCACGTGTGTATGGGGCATTAGGCTCCTTTCACACGGGTCGGACTCCGTAATGCACATCCGCCTACTCAGCAGGGGATCTCTCCGCTGATTCCTGCTGTGCAGGCAGGTAACCGGTCCATGTCCGCGCCGCTATGCAAAAAGGACATGGCCCAGTTGTTCTCTATGTGACAGTCGGATGGGGAATGGATCCCCCATCAGTCTGTTTTTGGCAGACAAGATCGGATGCCAGCAACTGTCAGCGGACACATGTGCGCTGACATCCGCTGCTCCATAGAGAACAATGGCTGATCCGATCAGGTTCACATGAAAAATGGACCGGCGGACTTGATCAGGGCGCCAGTGTGAAACCAGTCTAAATGTCCCCTGTCAGATATGCCAGTTACCAGCTCTCCTTTCCTCACTGACCGTGCGCAAGGAAAGGAATGCAAATTACTGGCAAGTATGTTAACATTTGATGAGCTGTGATTGGACAACGCCGATCACATAGTAAAGGGCCACTGTGCTTAGCCCTTTTCTGTGATCAGCTGTGTCCAAAAGGACACACCGGTCACAGGGCGCACGTTCTGGGAGGACATCCATGGGCGCCCTCCCAAAACATGAGAGCTACGCTGTAGCCGTCTTTTGGCTATGGTGCAGTATTAATGTGGTTAAGAGGGGCCCCACGCCAAAGGAAAAAAAAAATGACATGGAGCCCCCCCCCCTCAAAAGATATACAAGACTCATATAACTGGGCATGCTGACTGGCAGGCGAGGAAAGTTAGGGGGTGGCAATCATGCAATCTCTACATGCAGACTTACGAATGTGACAGTGATATAGTGTAGAACAACTGCTTGAGTAGCTTTGGTTTTTTATTGAAGTAGCTGGTCCATGTGTGAAGCGTCAGTGTTATAGTTTATGCTAATCTCTGCAAGTGTTACTTTTTGCTGATTAGTTTGGTTGAATGCCTCATTCAACAGGCATTTGGGGCCAGTCTGCAAATTCAAATGACAAGAATCAATTGATTCTTGCAATTAGAATCACCTGTGTTTAATTTAGCTGCAGCTCTGCCTGCATGAATGAATGACAAGCCAACACCAGTCATGGCTGGCTGTGGGTAAATGCGCATGCAGCAGACAGATGATCACCAATGGATGCAGAAAGAGGAGTCAAGACTCACGATATCAGTCTCTAACTACAGGTAACAGCTGCACATGTGGATGCACATCAACAGTGGATGGCTCCTCTTCGCTGGTCATTACTTTGCACAGGCTGAGCGGCTGCCACTGATCGCATACACCTGTGATCCCAGTTACAAAATCTTGCCACTGGAATTCAGTGTAAGCCCGTTTAAAGGAGGCCTAAATATAAATGCAGGAGGGAAAAAAGGCATGTGAATAAAAGTATATATTAAATATATATTTCTATTAACTCTATATAGCTGTAGTGCAGTTGTTATATCTTCTTTCTGCACCTTCAGTGCCGTTTCCATATAAATGCAATTTCGATAGGGATAACTGGTAATGCATAATATACAAGTAAAACTTTTCTAAAAACAAACTTCATAATTAAAAAAAAAAAAAAAAAACACATAGGGGTGTCAGTGTAATCTAGAAATGTAACATAGTCAGTGTAAATGTTGTCTTTCCCCTCCTCCTTCATATATTGCATAGCTTTTATAAAAAAAAAAAAAAAAATCACTAGAAATACTTTTTATTTGCTTTGTTGCCATCACATGATTAAGAAGCTGCATCTCCCCTGTATAAAGGATTGCTCGACAATGGCTCTGAATTCCCTGAGCCACTATGTCATCTGCCAGCTCCCGCTGCCCTCCCATTGTCGCCACTCCATGGCTTCCCATGCAGCAGTAGCTCAACGACACAGAGCAAATGGACCTTCTGTATTAAGTGACCACCCCAGAAAAAAAAAAAAACACATTCTGTGCACAGATATCTTTTAAAAAAGCTATGCAGCATAGGTGGGCCTTTGCAGGAAGCAACATTTTTAACAACAATTCTAGTTAGCCTTTACTTCCACTTAGCCTTTGTTTCCCCTGGGAAACCCTCCATCACATATCCCAAGAGGCTGTGGGAGCCAATTTACAGATTGGCCAGGGAATGGGGCTGGGCTGCCTGAATCCAGAAGGAGCAGTCAGCTAATAAGTGCTAAGATGGTAGTAGAGGAAACAAGCACAGACAGCTCAACAGAAGATCGCTGGGACAATACGGATATAGTGGACAGGTAAGTGTGTTGAGATTGTTTTGAATCAGGCCCAGCATCAAAGGTCAAGAGGGATGAGGGGCTGAAAAGTTGAAAAGGTAAACCCACTTTTTCAACTTGTACCTACAGATAAGCCTATAATATAATAAGGCTTACCTGTAGGTACAGTAAATATCTCCTAAAACTTGCACAGTTTAGAAGATATTTACATTGCATGCAGACGGTGACGTCACCGGTGCATGCGATCTGAAGGCCCAGCTCACCGTGCCGGACCTTCAGAGCCTGTGCCGTAGCCGAGGTCTCCAAAATTTATTGTGACATCATCGCGGCCCTGGCCCTCCATGTAGCCAGAGGCCACGAACCCGGAAGGAAGACCGGGGGAAGATGGAAGCCCTGTTAGTGGTCACAGTGCGCCGCTGGATGGGCTTAATTTTAAGGCAAGTCTTGCATAATCTGCTAGTAAGAGATGCACACACTAGCACATTATGCACTTGTCTTACTTGGGAAAGGTGTTTTTTTTTTCCTACAGTGGTTTACTACTGCTTTAAATGTGAACCTTAGGAACGCAGCTAAAAGAAATCATACACAGTTTTGTTTATCCAGTTGAGTGATTTACACATCTGACATCCTTGTTCATTTAAGAAAGGGGACCTAAAAATGCAACTTCTAGCATCACCAAAAGGGTTGCAAAGGGACTGTAAAGCTACAGAAAGCTGTCAGACTGAAGACGTGCAACGGAAGACGGTCAGAGTGCAAACTTGCTATTGGTGTGGGAGACTGAGAACGTGCTTCAGAAAGCCAGTCATAGTCTGCTAGAGATCACTGGTATTACAATCCTTCTACAAGTAAATATGCCCCATACTCTGCCTTTTAAAAATTTATTGTGACATTTTAGATTACTTTTTGCAAGATCCAACAAAATCAAAAAGAGTCAACGGCACAGCACAAAAAAAGTAAAATATAGTGTGAAAGAAATAAACCATACCACTAATTGCTAGATGTCATTCTAAATATTTTTCCTGTGTAAAGCTGGCTATACATTATATAAATTAGTACAATTTTCCTTTAGATTTAAAAAAAAAAAAAACATAATATGAGCTCTAGGGCAGCAACTAATGATTATTTTCAGAATCAATTAGTTGATCGGATATTGTTTCTATAAATCTATCAATCCAAGTCTCATCTGACCACCTTAAACGCACCTTGAAGATTCTAAGGCCACATGGGAAAAGGTGTTATGGTCAGATGAGACTAAAATGGAATTATTTGGCCTCAACACCAAACGATATGTCTGGCAGAAATCCAATACAGCTCCCCATCCAAATAACACCATTCCTACAGTAAAGCATGGAGATGGTAATATCCTGTTAGGAGGGTGTTTCTCTGCAGCAGGGACTGGAGCACTTGTCAGGATAGAAGAAAAATGGATGGGGCAAAATACCATCAAATTCTTTAGGAAAATCTGCTGCCCTCTGCCAGAAAGGAGGTCAATGGGAAGGTGGTTTACCTTCAAACATGACAATGACCCAAAGCACACAGCAAAAATGACCACACAGTGGTTGAAGGTGAAAAAGGTGAATGTCTTTGCATGGCTTAGTTGGAGCCCCACTGAAAATCTGCGGAACGAATTGAAGACTGCAGTACACAGTCACTATCAAACTTAACTGAATTTGAGCAGTTCTGCAAAAAGTGGGAAAATATTGCAGTCTAGATGTGCAAAGTTAGAAAAGACATATCCCAACAGACTAAAGGCTGTAATTACAGCAAAAGGTGGTTCAAAAAAATACTGACATAAAGGGGTGATACTTTTCAAACTTAGGGATTCTGTTTTTTCCCCTGACATGTTGGTGTTAAATCTTTCACTAGGATTCTATAAGTTGCACTAGTAAATATAGCTTGATAAAACAAAAAAAAAGTGTCTTTATTTCAGGCTGCAAAGCAACAAAATGTGAATATTTTAAAGGGGGTGATTCTTTTCTATATCCACTGTATATAGAAGCCCCCCCACTTCCTCCTCACTCCAGCAAAATGGCTGAGCCACTGCTCTCGTATAAGGGGGGCTGGGCGGAGCTGCATGCAGAAGGGTTTTTTTTTTTTTTTTTAACCTTAAAAAAGGTAGAGAATGCATTAAGGTAAAAAACCTTCTGCTTTTACAACCATTTTGATTTACCTCCAGTATATCAACTTCCAGCGTCTCTGGGTTCAGTTGCTGATCTTCCCTGCTTGCAGCCTTTAAAGTTATTGTAAACTGATTTTTTTTTTTTTTTTTTTAAATAATCATACTTACCTGCGCTGTGCAATGGTTTTTAGGGCTTCATTGCTACAGCATGTAATGCATGCAGTTTCAGTGCAGTCCTGCAGACATTTAGTGGTTAACACAGGCAATGAGGAGGCAACATCAACTCAGAGCCATCTGTCAAATGCCTCTGAAAACAATCCATAGCAGTTAATCACTTTTCAAAAGGGGCAGTAAACACAGCTGTAGATCTAAATGAGCCCTTAGGCCTCCTTCACATCGGAACTGTCAGGCAGCTATACCAGGTGGCTGTTGTGCCTTTTTAACTGGCCTCAATCGCCTGTCAAACCAGGCAGTAATCCCCACACATCATAAAGTCGCAAAGTTGTGCTTCATGGCTTGGGAAAAAAAAATGGGGCATATAGTGTTTAACAGCTGCCCGCTACACCATAGAGGTGAACACGGCCATGTCGCCAACATGTCCAACGGACAGACATGGTATGCAGGAGGTGACATCTCTCATTCTGATCACCGCAGACTGCCAAAAATGTGGTCCACCGCAGATCACGAGTCTGCAGTTAGGCCTATGTGAAAGAGGCTTTACAGTCAGGCTTTTAATACCCCAGAGAATAAAGTACTTACACAAACTACACTTTTAAGACCATAATCCAATAGTACCATGAAAGGCAATTTTTTTTTCATTGGAAAATTAACAAATATGTTATAATGACCTGCTCTGTGCAATGGTATTGCACAAAGCAGCCTGATCCTCCTTTTCTAGGGTCTCTTGCTGAAGGTCTTGGCTCATCCTCTTGTGTCTGCCCCCATAGCAAGTGCTTGCTATGGGGGTAAAAATGCAGGTTCAAATCCTTAGCCAGGCTGTGTACATCCATTGATGCACACAGTGTGGCTCAGCCCCCTCTGACAACAGGATTTAACTGACAGCAGCAGAAGTTAATGAATCCTGCTGCTCTCATCCAAGCTTGTAAAAGATCGAGGAGAGAAGACTGCAAAAGTAGGAAGGAACACATTTAATGCGATTTCTTTTTTCAAAGCTAAAGTTTAAAATGTGGAACTCCACTCAAAAAGGGAAGTTACTGTAAGTCCTCCTCCCCTGCCACATTTGGGGGGGGGGGGGTTGGAACGGGTAGATGACAGGTGTAGCCGTTGACTCCCCTCCCCCCCCCCTACAGTGAGTGAACAACCTCTTTAATATGCTTTTATTTTGCCTTTTCTGGTTCCTCACCCCTCTGCGATAAACATGCTAATGAAAAATTTAAATTACTGCATTTATCAACCTAAAAACATCATCACTGGGTTTGTTCCTCAATGTAATGAAGGCAGATCATGGCTGGTGGAAGGGTTGGCAAGGTTCTGTACATACGGTAGCTTAATAAAAATAAACAAAACCCTGCCTTAGTATAAACAAAAGGGGACAGCTAGCTAGCAAAAGAATTACAAGTATCCACGTCCCAATTGAATGTAGAAAAAGAAAATGGATGGGCCAGGGGGACTTTTAAAGGGATACTGTCATCGAGACAAATAGCAAAGAATCCACATATATGTAAAAATACACAAATTTTATTGATACAAGCACCAAAAATAACGAAAAAACATTAAAAGTAACTATTATCGTGTTGATAAAACACTAATAATATTACAGCATACAGAGCAATTGGGTAGTACATACAATATACAGGCTTGGGAAAGCCAAATATCCACGGAGGGTGGGTGTAGATCACTATCTATCTCTAGCACATGGTGTCTACAGGCTACTTTCAAGCCATCGGGATGGGTCTATCCATTTTCTTTTTCTAAAACCCTGCCTTAATACTACTCTCAAGCCCTGATGCAAGCAGTGAGCTGGCTCTTGAGAAAAGTTTTGCAAATATAAAAATGCATTAATAGGTGGTAGCCAGTCTGGAAAAATGAGCATTCCTACGAAGGCAGCATTTGAATGCAAACCACCCAAAATAATGCCCACATTTGATGCCAAGCCTCCATAATTTAAAAACATTTAATCCAATAAAAGGGGTGGGCCAAAGGACAATGGAGCGGTGAGGACACGTATAGTCAGATAGATGGTATATATGGGTTTCTTATTCCTTTTTATCTGGAATATGTCCTTACAAGTACTAATTACAACATGGATGATTTGGGCTCCTAGATTGTGGACATGCTGTCAAAGTGCACCTCAAAGGAAATTGATCCCCTTCAAGTGATGCGATTGGTGCTTAACACTTGTGGCTGTGAATGCACTTTAGGTGGGAGCTGCCAATATCCGAACTACTATCTATCCGAAATCACAAATGCAGAACAAGGCTGTGGAGAAAAAGAGCTAAACACTACTGGATGGCCTTACAAAAATAAATAAATATTTTTAATGCACGCTGTGAGAAGCTTACTGTGTGCACTGAAAGCAGAATAAGCAATTTCAGTACAGAAGAGCCAATACAACTGTACAAGACTCAAGGCAAGGCTTTATATAGAACTATTAAGTGTTGAAAGGCTGCCAGCGGTGGAGTCTGCACTAGATATAGAAAGATAGCAGCATAAGCCCCATTCACACTTGTACAGGATCAGATGTATTTTGAAGTGTCAATGCACAGTCACCAGAACGCCCATCATCAATACACAAATATGCAAACATATTGGTGCACAGATGTAAGGCCCCGTTCACACTGGGGCGACGCTACTTGCTGGGGCGACCTCGGAGCGGCCGGCACGGACTTCATATCATTGAAGTCAATGCAGGCCGCTCCGGGTCGCCCCAAAGAAGCTCCGGACCCTTTTTCTAAGTCGGAGCGACTTGTGTCGCTCCTATTAGAACGGGTCCACAGCTTCTCTATGGCAGGCGGCCTACGACGACCTGTCAGGCGACCAGGTCGCCCCAGTGTGAACGGGGTCTTAATGGGTCATTGCTGTATTTTTCTTCTATACAAACAAACACAAAACTAAACTCAAAGTTTTTAGTTCGTCCCATTACTCAGAGCTTGGCAAGTACGAAGTATACAGCTAGGAAAATTGTACTGCTTGCTCATGTGTCATTTGAAACAACAATGATTTGTTAAATATTAGATAAAGATGGTCAATCTACAGTGGGTACGGAAAGTATTCAGACCCCCTTAAATTTTTCACTTTGTTATATTGCAGCCATTTGCTAAAATCATTTAGGTTCATTCTTCTTCCTCATGAATGTACACATAGCACCCCATACTGACAGAAAAACACAGAATTGTTGACATTGTTGCAGATTTATTAAAAAAGAAAAACTGAAATATCACATGGTCCTAAGTATTCAGACCCTTTGCTGCGACACTCATATATTTAACTCAGGTGCTTTCCATTTCTTCTGATCATCCTTGAGATGGTTCTACACCTTCATTTGAGTCCAGCTGTGTTTGATTATACCGATTGGACTTGATTAGGAAAGCCACACACCTGTCTATATAAGACCTTCCAGATCACAATGCATGTCAGAGCAAATGAGAATCATGAGGTCAAAGGAACTGCCTGAAGAGCTCAGAGACAGAATTGTGGCAAGGCACAGATCTGGCCAAGGTTACAAAAAGATTTCTGCTGCATTTAAGGTTCCTAAGAGCACAGTGGCCTCCATAATCCTCAAATGGAAGACGTTTGGGACGACCAGAACCCTTCCTAGAGCTGGCCGTCTGGCCAAACTGAGCTATCAGGGGAGAAGAGCCTTGGTGAGAGAGGTAAAGAAGAACCCAAAGATCACTGTGGCTGAGCTCCAGAGATGCAGTCAGGAGATGGGAGAAAGTTGTAGAAAGTCAACCATCACTGCAGCCCTCCACCAGTCGGGGCTTTATGGCAGAGCGGCCCGACGGAAGCCTCTCCTCAGTGTAAGACACATGAAAGCCTGCATGGAGTTTGCTAAAAAAACACCTGAAGGACTCCAAGATGGTGAGAAATAAGATTCTCTGGTCTGATGAGACCAAAATAGAACTTTTTGGCCTTAATTCTAAGCGGTATGTGTGGAGAAAACCAGGCACTGCTCATCACCTGTCCAATACAGTCCCAACAGTGAAGCATGGTGGTGGCAGCATCATGCTGTGGGGGTGTTTTTCAGCTGCAGGGACAGGACGACTGGTTGCAATCGAGGGAAAGATGAATGCGGCCAAGTACAGGGATATCCTGGACAAAAACCTTCTCCAGAGTGCTCTGGACCTCAGACTGGGCCGAAGGTTTACCTTCCAACAAGACAATGACCCTAAGCACACAGCTAAAATAACGAAGGAGTGGCTTCACAACAACTCCGTGACTGTTCTTGAATGGCCCAGCCAGAGCCCTGACTTAAACCCAATTGAGCATCTCTGGAGAGACCTAAAAATGGCTGTCCACCAACGTTTACCATCCAACCTGACAGAACTGGAGAGGATCTGCAAGGAGGAATGGCAGAGGATCCCCAAATCCAGGTGTGAAAGACTTGTTGCATCTATCCCAAAAAGACTCCTGGCTGTATTAGATCAAAAGGGGGCTTCTACTAAATACTGAGCAAAGGGTCTGAATACTTAGGACCATGTGATATTTCAGTTTTTCTTTTTTAAAAAATCTGCAACAATGTCAACAATTCTGTGTTTTTCTGTCAGTATGGGGTGCTAAGTGTACATTCATGAGGAAGAAGAATGAACCTAAATGATTTTAGCAAATGGCTGCAATATAACAAAGAGTGAAAAATGTAAGGGGATCTGAATACTTTCCGTACCCACTGTATATCAATATAAGTCCCACCTAAAAAGAAGTGACAGTAACACACAGATACAGAAATAAAACCAAAACATTTGGGTTTTGAACTTTATTGCACATAAGAATTTGAATAAAAAAAAATAAAAACTATAAATGTTTTTATAAACAGGGGAAGTAGGAAGCCAGAATGGATGAAATAGTTCATGCATTTTTATCAATATATATGCCAAATAACGCTCATTCTTGTGCAGGATATGAATTGTTCTCAATACTTTCAAGAAACATATCAATTATAAGCACTTTCGAATGGCATACATTACCTTTTATATTATACAAACGTTAAGGAATATTACAGTTTTAACAATGGTGTTCAGTGAAAGGTGAAATCAAGTTGGTTTCAAGAGTCACATGTTGGTTTCTAACATCTCTGTGATTTAAGCAGCAAGACCTCCCTTTCCAGTTTTATCATCAGATTGGGATTATACCTACTTTTACTATTTGTAAACTTTTTTTTTTTTTTTTTAATTGCTGCTTACCTTTTTTAGGGGTTTAAAAATCCGAACTAGCTTTCTCCTTCTATGTATTGTTGACCATTTGCCGAATGACAGCTACAGCGTGGTCGGCTAGTTCTGGGAGGGCATACTATGACGCTCTCCCGCACGCCCTCAAAAAAGTGTCTGTGATCACAGAGTCCGAAGCACCACAGATCAAGGTAAAGGGCCAATGACAGCAGCCCCTTACCACGTGATCGCTCCGTCCAAGGACGGAGCGATCACTTGGCAAAAAACTGACGCAGGTTCGGTTCAGCTCTGTCCTCACACGATTGGTACAGCGTTTGCGGGGAGGAGGGAGCCAGTGCAGCAGAGAGAGTGGGCTGGATCTGGTGTGCCCACTGTGATCTTTGCCTCATCAATGCCACTACAGTGCCTCACAAAAGTGTAATAGGTAGTCAGGAATTATATGGGGAATTTATGCTCCTAGAATACCTGACGGTGCTCCTTGAATGTTGGGCCTCTGTATGTGGCCAGGCTGTGTAAAAATCTCACATGTGGTATCACTATACTCAGGAGTAGCAAAATTAATTTTGGGGTGTAATTTTTGCTTTGTACATAAAATGTGTTTAAGACATATCTTATAAATTGGCTTTTTTATTTTTTTTTTTTTAAACACAATGTATGAGTTTTAATTTTCTTTCCACGTTTTCCAAAACTTGTGGGAAAAAATGACATGTTCAAAAGACTCATTATGCCTCGTAGATTATGTATTGAAGTGTTTGCTTTAAAAAATTGGGTAATTTTTTGGAAATTTCCGTTGTCCTGGTGCTCCAGGGCCTTTAAAGTGTAAGAGGTAGTCAAGAAATGAATTTATGTCCCTAGAACACCTGACGGTGCTCCCTACATTCTGGGCCTCTGTATGTGGCCAGGCTGTGAAAAAGTATTACACATGTGGTATCGCCATACTCAGGAAGAGCAACATGTGTTTTGGGGTGTAGTTCCAAGCATGCATAGTAAGCCATGTGAGAAAAAAAAAAAAACAAATAAAATGACAATTTTGTGGGGGGGGTGGTATTTTTGACTTACTGTAACACCCATTTATCTGATGATAATTGACGGACACAGCTCCTGATATTCTTAAACCATTGGGCTATATTGCCCCCTACAGTAATAGGACACTAGGCAGAAAAAAGTCTGGCTACGCCTATGGGCAGTCTTAGGGGTTATACTCCCTCTCTCCGCTATAGGTACTTTGTTACAAGCAGTGTCAGAGAAAATACAGTTCCACAGAGGGTGCTGTGTCCATCAATGAACATCAGAGAAATAGATTTTACGGTAAGTCAAAAATTCCATTTTCTCTTTCGTCCATTGACGGACACAGCTCCTGATATTCTTAACCATTGGGACCTCCCAAAGCAATGTCAAACATGAGGGGTGGGAACAACAAGGCTAAAAACAGTAGCCATAATATAAGGAAATTAAGAAACCGCGCACACTAATGGAAAAAGCAGCTAGCAATCATAGGCTAACACCAAACTATAAAAAAGTATAATAAAAAAAATAATTGCAGCGCTGATAAATGTTAAGTGAAAGTCTCATCTGGGCAGTACTCATGCCCTAATCCAAAGAAGGTCCGCACAGGGTCCAAAAAAAAAAAAAAAAACACACAACTGTCCAAATAGATATTCACAGAAGTAATTCCGGTGTCACATGTGAAGAAAAAGTCCACAATAGTGTAATATTGCGATAAGCAAATGTAAGGAGCAGGGGACCAGGTCACACCAGTGATGGAAGTCCTAGAGTAACACCACGTGCATATCTCCTTCCCCACATGCAGTGCAAACTCACCAGATAGAACAATCAAAAGGGCATATCCAGTGGATCACACTCCTCACCATCATGGCTCCATCTCCTATATTCAGACACTCTAAAAAAGTGGTCTTCAAACTATGGCCCTCCAGTTGTTCAGGAACTACAATTCCCATCATGCCTAGTCATGTCTGTGAATGTCAGAGTTTTATAATGCCTCATGGGATGTGTAGTTCCGCAACAGCTGGAAGGCCGTAGTTTGAGGATCCCTGCTCTAAACGAATATTCACACGTGTATACAGTAGGAGAGACAGCAGTATTAACATAAAAGCAAATCCAATTTATTGGTTAAAAAGAAAGTATAAAACATGGTAACTCGCATGCGTCACGCCGCTGCAAGCAACACAGCGGCACAACCAGAAATAGCCACCACACCCAACGCATTTCCAACAAGTGTCAGGGGCAGTGAAGATCAACACTTCTTAGAAACACGTTGGGCGTGGTGGCTATTCCTGGTTGCGCCGCGGTTGCTTGCAGCGGCGTGACCATGCGAGTTACCATGTTTTATACTTTCTTTTTAACCAATAAATTGGATTTTCTTTTATGTTAATACTGGTGTCTCCTTCTGTATACACGTGTGAATATTCATTTGGAGTGTTTGAATATAGGAGATGGAGCCATGATGGTGGGGAGTGTGATACACTGGATATGCCCTTTTGGATGTTATATCTGGTGAGTTTGCACTGCATGTGGGGAAGAAGGAGATATGCACGTGGTGTTACTCTAGGACTTCCAGTGTGACCTGGTCCCCTGCTCCTTACATTCGCTCATCGCAATATCACACTATTGTGGACTTTTTCTTTATTCACGTGACACCGGAATTACTTCTGTGAATATCTATTTGGACAGTCGTGTGTTTTTTTTTTGGACCCTGTGCGGACCTTCTTTGGATTAGGGCATGAGTACTGCCCAGCTGAGACTTTCACTTAACATTTATCAGCGCTGCAATTTTATTATTTTAAAAACAGTAGCCAACCAGGCAACAGGGGTTCAACCAAAACAACTGGAGCCCGCCTAAAAAACAATACACCCTCAAAAGAGGACCAAATCCTCTTAACAGCAGCCTGCAAAACCTTGCGGCCAAAAGAGGCATCCGCAGATGCCAACACATCCGCTTTGTAGAACTTTGTGAAAGTGTGCACCGATGACCAGATGGCCACCTTGCAAACCTGCGTCACTGACGTCTGATGATGGAAGGCCCAGAAGGCACTGAGCGCCCAAGTAGAGTGGCACTTGATAGAGAAAGAAGGAATTTGACCCCTGATGAAATAGGCCTAAATCACCATCTGTCTGATCCGAGATTTATCCGTAAGCACAAATAGTGAGTCTGACTTCCTAAAAGACTCCATAGCTGCCAGGTACACCTTAATTTCCCAAACCACATCCAAGGCATGAAAGGCAATTTCCTTAGGATGTTTTAGCCTGGGACAAAGGGAAGGCAACACAATGTCTTCAATCAAATGTAAATCAGAAATAACCATTGGAAGGAATGACGGACAGGGGGGGACAAACCACCTTACCTTATTTTATATTTCAAATCTGTTTATTGTAATTTTAACCACCTTAATACTGGGCTTTCAGCGCTGTCACGCTTTCAATGGCAAACTGTGCAGACATGTAAACACTATACCCTTATGAAATTTGTATAATGTATTTATTTTTAGACCGAAAGTTGGGGGGGGGGGGGAAATCCCTCTTCGTTTCTGGTATAAAACTTTGTAAAAAAGTAAAGTAATTTTTCTTCTTCACTGATGGACACTGATGAGGAGGCTTTGATAAGGCTGCACTGAAAGGCACAGAGTATCAGTGTAAATGCTGTACTCACTGTGCCCTGGTAGATTGGCTCTCCTTTCCTTACATGCGGTCTCTGTAGGAGGAAAGGAAAGCCGATAACTGGCACGTCTGTTTACATGTGACAAGCTGTGATTGGACAGCTGATCACATGGTACCGGGCCGCTGTTATTGTCCCTTTACCCTAATCAGTGATTCACTGTGTGCAAAGGGAAAACCCTAGTCAGTGAGCCACGTTTTACCAGTGGGAACACCATTACCCCACACACACCCATGCCCCCCCTCCTAGCCAGAGTCCTTCTTCCACACCCAAGGCTCCTTAGCCCAAGCAAAAAGTGAAAAAAAGGGGAGCGAGAGCCTGAGCACACATGCTCCTCTACAGATCTTGAGAATGGGTCAGATTAGAACCCCCCCCCCCCCCCCAGTAGGATTAAACCCCTGTTCTTCTACCTGAACTAGATCACCACCACTGCCACTCGTTCTGCTGCCACTGACTCTGGGACAGTATGCGGTTCTTCCTGCAGCATCTGAGGAGGTCTGAGCTGCACTCCCTCCGGCAGCTTCCCATTGTGGCTGGCATTTTTAAAATAACCACCTGTGGTTCTGGCGTCCATGCTTCCCACAGGACCTGGAACAGGAAGTTACGTGTAGGAAGCCCTGAACTTTCTCCTGAGCTTCATTGGCCGGATCTTGGAGGCAGCGACCACCCACTACCCTGCTCGCACCGGCCCAGCACCTCTATATAGGTGCTGATAGACACACACAGCCATTAATGTCTAAACCGCTGGCAACAAAAATGAGTACACCCCTAAGTCAAAATGTCCAAATTGGGCCAAAATTGTGAATATTTTGTGTGGCCCCCATCATTTTCCTGCACTGCCTTAACCCTCCTGGGCATGCAGATCACCAGAGCTTCACAGGTTGCCACTGGAGTCCTCTTCCACTCCTACAGGGTGACATCACAGAGCTGGTGGATGTTGGAGACCTTGCGCTCCTCCAGCTTCCTTTTGAATATGCCCCACAGATGCTCAATAGGGTTTAGGTCTGGAAACATGCTTTGCCAGTCCATCACCTTTACCCTCACCCTCTTTAGCAAGGCAGTGGTCGTCTTGGAGGTGTGTGTTTGGGGTCGTTATGTTGCAATACTGCCCTGCTGCCCAGTCTCTGAAGAGAGGGGATCATACTCTGCTTCAGTATATCACAGTACTCCTCACCTGGTTGCCACCACACACGCTTTACACCATCTGAACCAAATAAGTTTATCTTGGTCTCATCAGACCACAGGACATGGTTCCCGTAATCCATGTGCTTAGTCTGCTTTTCTTCAGAAAACTGTTTGCGGGCTTTCTTGTGCATCTTTAGAAGAGGCTTCCTTCTGGGGCGACAGCCATGCAGACAAATTTGATGCAGTGTGCAGAGTATGGTCTGAGCACTGACAGGCTGACCCCCCCCACCACCACCCCTTCAACCTCTGCAGCAATTGCTGGTAGCACGCATAGTTTATTTCCCAAAGATAACCTCTGGATAGGACACTGAGCATGTGTACTCAACTTCTTTGGTCAACCATGGCGAGGCCTGTTCTGAGTGGAACCTGTCCTGTTAAACCTCTGTATGGTCTTGGCCACCATGCTGCAGCTCATTTTAGGGTCTTGGCAATCTTCTTATAGCCTAGGGGCTAGCCCCTCTTTATGTAGAGAAACTTTTTTTTTCAGATCCTCAGAGAGTTCTTTGCCATGAGGTGCCATTTTGAACTTCCAGTGACCAGTATGAGAGAGAGCGATAATACCAAACTTAATACACCTGCTTCCCATTCACACCTGAGGCCTTGTAACACTAAAGAGGCACATGACACCAGGGAGTGAAAATGGCTAATTGGGCCCAATTTGGACATTTTAACTTTGGGGTGTACTCACTTTTGTTGCCAGCAGTTTAGGCATTAAAGGCTGTGTGTCAAGTTATTTTAAGGGGAAAGCAAATGTACACTGTTATACAAGCTGCACACTCACTACAGTACTTTACTTAGTAGAAAAGTGTAATTTCTTCAGTGAGATACTATATATATATACATACACAGTAAAAGCTTAGATTGCGAGCAAAATTCATTCCAGAAACATGCTTGTAATCCAAAGCATTCTTATAGCAAAGCAAATTTCCCCCATAGGAAAAAAATGGAAACTCAGATGATTCGTTCCACAACCCTTTATTTATAAATCCTTGAGTTTATTGTCCATATAAAAAGATTATAGCAATGTGATAAGTTGTGTAACCATAAAATGTCCATCCACAAATGGCAGCCTCCACAAGGGGATTAGAAGCCAAATTCAACAGGAGCTACAGAGCATAAAAGAGAACAGAGGCGCCTCTAAGTGTAGCAATATGTTTACAATTAATGAAGGTACAACATTCAGCAACTCTCATGGTTGATGAATCAAACAGGCACAGCTAAGTATGCAGGCATCTGGGGGTAAAGCTGTCCGCATAGACCGTCCTCTCACCGTCGTCAGTCTGCAGTCGTGACCAGGAAGACTACCCTGCAGTAGATCGATCTGAAATCGAGGCTTGACGTGCTTGTCAAAGGGATGATGTCCATGGCAGTGCAGAGGATGGTCTATATGGACAGCTTTACCCCAGATGGCTGCGTACTTAGATGTGTCTGTTTTAATCAAACATGTGAGTTGCTAAATGTTGTATCTTCATTAAATGTAACTACACTTAGCGGTACCGCTCTTCTCTTTTATACACAGTTGTGACAGGACGCTACTTGTATATCAAGACATCGCTTGTTTATCAAGTCAAAATTTATAAAAAAAAATTGCTTCTCTTGCAAAATGCTCTCAAACCAAGTTACTCTCAATCCAAGGTTTTACTCTATCAAAAACACGATCTCCAATTTCCAGCTGAAGAAACAGCAGTGTTTACATCTGCAGAGGCCAGATGTGATGTCATAATATTGCACCCAGCCTCCGAAGGTCATAGAGATGACCAGGGACCATCTGGTCTATGGTAAACAACCCGGTAGAAGCACTGGAGGGTGCCGCTTATAAAAACAATGAAGCAGCTGAATAGCCGCTATGATCATTTTTAGATGACAGGGAGTCACCAGCAGAAAAAGGAGACTTTAATAAAGATCATGAATTTAAATGAATATGAATTTATTGTCAGCCATCATCAGCACCTTTAGCACAAGAAAAGCTCAAGAAAAATGCATCGCTGTGAATGCTATATATGTCTTTACACTGGTCTGTTATGATTCCGCTGTGGTGTTAAAAATTGTGCTTACTGCATTGCTGGTCATTTCATTAAAAAAAAAAAAAAAAAAAAAAAAAAAAAAAAAACACCCGCACCTGCCCACAGAAATACATTGAAAACGCAGGAAGAACGCACCCGTGTTACTTTTTTTTTTTTTTTTTATGTAGTTTTTGAGTCACATGACCTCTGAAAAACAACATAAACACAGGAAAATCAGCAAAATGCAGAAAACACCTTTTTTGGCCGATATGTTTCAGCTGCAAAAATTTTAGTGAATCTCTAATTAAAAGAAGCCATGACTCACCCTTCAAGCTAAAATCATACAAAAACAAAACAGAGGGCGCACAGGCCAAGTGCATTATCCTCAATGCAATATTAAATTAATAAAAGACAAGAGTCACTATGGTCCTGATGAAGAGGTGATTCCTCGACATGCATAAGTATATTATACTGCTGGACGATCCATCTGTTATGCAATATGTCGCACCGTGGATGGAAAGCTGCTGTTTGTTAGAAAACATGGAGTAGTACAATTGCACTTTTGAGAGTATATTACTATGTCTTTTAATCATTAAAGGTTTTATTGAGGATAATGCACTAAAGGTCTGTGCATCCTCGGTTTTGTTTTTTTTATGATTTTAGTTTATCTAGAAATCCCCAGTCTTTCAAGGGCAGCAAGGAGGTATTTATCCAGATTTGGCCTACCTAGGAACGCTGGAGATTTGTTTTTTTTCACCTTTCTAGCTATATGTACTGTGAAGTAGAGCTGCATGTTCTCAAAGATCACAACAGACTCACTGCTTTTTGAACTAAGGCCTCTTGCACACAACACTCCTGTTTGAGAATCTTTCAGCTTAAAAAAGCTCAGTACAGCTTTTTTTTTTTCTGAGCTAAAAAAACAACCCATTAATTGTAATGTGCCTATGCAAACAGGCGCGTAAACAAGCGCGTAAACAAGCGCAGTGCATTCTTCAGTAAAAACAAAATAGAAAAATGTGCATTGTTGGTCAGTGATTTAACCCTCTATGCGCGCAAATATGCACGAAAGTGTGCAAATATGCGCAAATGGTCATTTATATACAGTACATGAGAATACGTTTTCATACATGGACGCAAAAAATATGCGCAAATACATACAAAAAAGACCATCTGGAAAAAGTAGATACTCAAACAGGAGTATTGTGTGCAAGAGGCCTTAGAGATGGTAGAGGGCTGGCAAGATGCTAAGATCCGCTTTTAAAAAAAAAAAAAAAAAAAAAAAAACACACTTCTGCGACTTTGTTGTGAACTTGGAAAATACATTTCTTTACAACGCCTATATCAACAGCGATAAATGGGTTCTTATTTGAAAGATTTCATTACGTGTTCAGAATACAGAATGAAAATACTTTAATGTGCATAGTCTGGACACAGGTTCAATTTAACCACTTTCCAACTGCGCCAATTCTGACACTTCTCTCCTACACGGGGAAAAAAAAAAAAAATTTCCCCTAGAAAACTACTTAGAACCCCATACATACATATACACACACACACACACACACACACACACACACACACACACACACACACACGATTGGTGTTGCAATTTTTATGTCACACGGTATTTGCACAGCACTTTGTTTTTTTAAACGCAACTTTTTGGGAAAAATACACTTTAATGAATTTTATTGCACACAAACAGAATACCTATTTTTTTTTTTTTTTTTAAATACAAAAAGATGTTACGCCAAGTAAATAGTGGTGGCAAACTATGGTATTAAAAATTCTCCATAGGCGATGCTTTAAATGCCTTCACAGGTTACCAGTTTAAAGATACACAGGAGGTCTGGTACTAGAATTATTAGTCTCACTCATAAGTTTGCGAAAATACCTCATGTGTTGTGCAATCAGTTTAAATGTGCCTGCGGTAGTAACATATGCGCCTAAAAAAAAAAAATTTCCATCCAAAAAAAACATTTTTTTTTTTGGATTAACTTTATTGCTATCACAAGGCATGGACAACATTCCTTGTGACAGCATAGGCAATGACAGATCCTCTTAATGGAGAGATTTGGGATCTTTCCTCTGGCCTCCAATGGAGGCAGACACACATCGGTCTGATCGCCTGCTTTCTTGGCCGCTAATGGCCAGGTAAACAGAGGCAGAACCAGAAATGACGACATTTGTCGCTTGCGGTTTCCGGGGTCATAGAGAGGGAGGAACAACGTGAGTTCCTCTCTCCCTGTGCAGCCATCACTGTCAGCTCTGCAGTCGGGCGGCAGAGGGGATCCCCTTCCACCACCCACAGAATCGATAGTGTGGCTGTTCAGCTACTCGAATCCCTTCTGCAGTACATGGAATTGCTGTCAGAAAAATGTTTATAGCGAGATGATGCATGCAGGTGCAGGCATAATCCAGGTATAACCACTGGAAACCGAGGATGTCCATGGACCTCCTACAGTCAGCAAGTGGTTAAGGGTTCATGCAAACCATTGCCATAAAGCAGTGTTATTTTCAGTACTGTGTTTATTCTATGGATCTGAACCTCTAGAGATCTGATCTGAACATGGTTCTATTGTTCGTAAATACTGTACGGATGTTTCCGCCTTTATGCGCGTAAACGCAAACACTTTACAGACCATTCCAGGTTGTTGTTTTTTTTATTTTAACCACGCGTCAAACACAGGGTCTACAGGCCAAATCCAGCCCGCCAGCCCATTTCATGTTGTCCTCACACCTCTTCCGTAGCTTTGGCATCCCCCTGATCTCCACCTCGCCTCAGCAGTTGACAGTGGAGGGGACAGAACTCATACAGATCTCTAACTACAGATCCTGTGCAGCTGCAGCACCCACTCGTCTCAGCATTCAGCAGATTACAGCACAGTCTCTGGGCCTCCTCCAGACTCTGCACTTTCTGCTTCCCAGCTCCTACTCCCCACCTTCTTCCTGGCAGCAGTACAATGTAAAGGGGGTATTACTGATGAAAAGAAGGGTGGGGGGGGGGGGACACTTTACTTCTAATGTGTAGGTGGGGGTTCTCCAATCAAATGCAGAGGACATTTTTTAATATGACAAAGTAGATGCATTCAAATAGACTTCCAGCTACAACTTGCCCTTTTAGGGCAACCATAATGCTGACATGGTCCACAATTAAATGAGTCTGACACGGTTTTGAATGCAGGATCTTTTTGCCAGTAAGATCTTACATGGATGACAATATCACCATAGCTGAGTGAATGAACCCCAAGTCTCACCATACAAGGTACAATATGGCAATACAATTTCTGTACAGTCAATTTTAGTTCTACCAAAACAAAGTACTATAGGAGGACCTTAGTAAGCTATCCAATAAATGTGTACTTTAGAGAGGTCTTTGTACTACATATTTGTTGGTAAATCTAAATAAGACCGGTTGTAATGTGTGTGGGGAGTTTAAAGGGCTAGTTCACGCTGAGCACAACAAAGAAAACACTTCTGGAAGGCTGTGTTTATCCACATTGGGATGTACAGGTGTTCGGGTCATCCCTGTGCTAGCACTCCTATTCATGTCAGTATGGATTCAGCAGCTGCAGGGACACAGCTGCTGCTCATAATTTGACATCTGTGTGAGTGTAGATGCGTGCGAGTCCCCAAACTCAGTGTACGTTCAGGGCCGTGCACCTGCACAGATGTCACATTGGTAACAACGGCTGTGTCCATGCAGCTGCAGTGTCCCAGTTGACATCAATGGGACTGCCAGCATGGGAATGCATGGAACTTAGATGCATACCTGTGCAGGTAAACACTACCCCTCCACAGGCATACCCTTTAGTGGGCCATGTGTGAATGAGGCCTCTTACACTGAGCAAAGAACAGTTTTGGGTGGGTTAATCCTGTATTTTAGGGGCTGCAACTAACAATTATTTTCATAAATCCATTAGTTGGTCAATTAAATCAACTAAGATAAATAAATGGATAAAAAGCTAAAAAAAAAAGTTGGTGTATAATTTAGTTAATATTATTGAATATCTATATGCAGTGGTAAATAGAAAATACCCAGCTATATAGTTGGATATTTAATCCACTCCGAGACAGATATATTAGGGGTTTAAATGTGGTACATATGAGACAGATCAATATTTTTAAAAGACCTAAAACACTGTTTTGCAAATTTCGAGACTGGATTGGTATACAATATTAATGATAGACTCCCTTATTAATAGGCAGGTAGCTTGATACAAGCTCCCTGCTATAACCTATGCTGGCCATACACAAACTAATTTTTTAGAAAATTTTTAAAAAACATTCATCCGATTTTTCTAACTATAAGTGGGGTCTATTAGTGTTCGTTGTCAACCCCAGTGACAGGAAAATTTGAAGGAGCAAATTAGAAAACTTCTCGATCAAACGAAACTTCAAACAGTGTATGTGGTTTTTGCTCAGAAGTTATATTCATTTTAAAATTTATTGTTAAAAGCAAATGGAATTCTCAAACAACACTCGTCCATCGAATAAACAAATAATTTTTGTACAAATATACAGTAAAACCTTGGATTGCGAGCATAATTCGTTCCGGAATCATGCTTGTAATCCAAAGCACTCTTATATCAAAGCGAATTTCCCCATAAGAAATAATGGAAACTCAGATGATCCGTTCCACAACCATTATTCATAAGTCCTTCAGTTTATAGTCCATATAAAAAGATTATAGCAATGTGATTGGTTGTGTAACCATAAAATGTCCATCCACAAATAGCCGCTTCCACAAGGGGATTGGAATCAAAATCCAGCAGGAGCTACAGGGTATCAAAGAGAAGAGAGGCGCCTCTAAGTGTAGCAATATGGTTCCATTTAATGAAGGTACAACATTTAGCAACTCACATGGTTGATGAATAAAACAGGCACATCTAAGTATGCAGGCATCTGGGGTAAAGCTGTCCACATAGACTATCTTCTGCACCGCCGGCTGCTAGTCTGTAATCCTGACCGGGAAGACCACCCTTGAGTAAAGCGATCTGAAAGCAAGGGGCAGCATGGAAGGGATGACGTAGATGGCGGTGCGGAGGATGGTCCTATGTGGACAGCTTTACCCCAAATGCCTGCATACTTAGATGTGCCTGTTCCAATCATCAACCATGTGAGTTGCTAAATGTTGTACCTTCATTAAATGTAACCATATTGCTACACTTAGAGGCGCCTCTCTTCTCTTTTATACTCAGCTGTGACTTGAGGCTACTTGTATATCAAGACATCGCTTGTATATCAAGTCAAAATTTATTTGAAAATTTTGCTGGTCTTGCAAAGCGCTCTTAAACCAAGTTACTCTCAAACCAAGGTTTTACTGTAGATGCAAATATTTATGTCCAAAAAAATCCAATACATGTATGGACAGCAGAAGACCTTTAATAGCAATGCTTTTTTTATCACCTGTCATGATGGGGTTAAAAATAATAGCCCTTTATAGTAAAAAAAAAAACAGATATCGCTACTGTCATAATTATAATTTCTACTGTGAAACAGTGAAAGTATTATATCTTGTATCATGTGTAGGCATATAAATAAATATGCGCAGAATTCGGATATGCAGGATATTTTAACTGGGAGTCAGACATGAAGCTGTATGAAGGGTGGAGCGAAAAAATTTTTTTATATTATAGTACTAAAAGCTGAGACTTTTTTTCATGGATATATTAATTTTAAATATAATGCACAATACTAGTAAACTTTTAGTTTAAGACCGCATTCACACTGAAGCGGCACGACTTCGGGGTGACTTCACAAGTCGCGTGCACCGCAACTTCGGCGCGACTTGCACGGACTTCATATAATGAATGTCTATGCAAGTCGCTCCGAAGTAGTACAGGACCCTTTTTCTAAGTCACTGCTATTAGAACGGGTCCTGTGACACTGCATGGACCGCGACTTGTCAGGCTGACAAGTCGCGGTAGTGTGAATGGAGACTTAATGTAATTGTAATGCCTTATATCACCTCTAGTCTATCGGCCTCCACCTTCTCTGGGTTCAGATGCTGATCTTTCCTGCACAGAGCCCTAAAGTGATTGTAAACATTGGAATTTTTAACAACAATTTTGTCATACTTCCCCTCTCTGTGTAATGATTTTGTACAGAGCAGCACTGATTCTCCTCTTCTGCTCCCCCCACAGCACTTCTGGCCCCTCCTGCCTTCAAAGTGCCCCTATAGGAAGCAGCAAAGTATAGTACTGTATAGAGTGTCCTTATAGCAATGTTAAATAACCTCTGTCTTTAGAATCACTTGGTTCCACCTCTTGCCCAGGACTACATTTCCCATTGCTCCTCACACATTCACAAGTTCTCTGCCATCTACATACATGCATGGATGGTGTACTGAGCTGTATGTGCGTTGCACTGTATTTTCTGATATGTAAACAAATAATGCATTCAGTATGCAGGACAACTAATCGGCTGATCGATTAAGAAAATAGTTGACAACTATTTTCATAGTAGATCAGTTGTCGATTAATCGATTAGTTGTTTCAGCCCTAGCTGAAACTATGGTATCAGTTTGACACAATTCTGCAATCACTGAACCATACCGACCTGCAGCTGACCTTCATGTAGGTTCTGCCATCACCATAAGGCTTCATGCACACAAAGCTAAAAAAAATACTGCTGTTAAAAGGTGGACATTTTTTTTTTTTTTTATCATTCTGTAGGGTTCATGCACACTAGAAACAGACGGAGGAAAAAAAAAAAAAAAAAAACAACGAACCTCTGGCAGAAAAACACAACATAAAAAAAAAAAAAAAAAAAAAAACACAATGCGGGCCACTATGAGCAAGTTTATGGGCATTTGGTTTTATATAAGCATTTTTTCCAAAAACACTTCCCTCTGCTAAGTTTTCATTATATTCAATGTTCACTTGAAAATGCTGAATGATCTTAAAACACTGCATTTAGCATTTTTTTCTGCCCGAAAAATCCTCAAAAAAAAAAAAAAAAATGGCACCTGTGATGGGTTTTTTTCTGCCTCTAAACGCTATTATGTGTATGACCACACAGAATAACACTGAGCTGCTTCTTCGCAAAAAAGGTGCATTCAGGAGAGGAGCTGAAAAGCAGGGAAATGCACAAACGTGTCTTGCCTTTGGGCATTGATGCATTCCAATAGTCAGAAATTTAAATCCATATTTTGGCAAACAATGCATTCCCAACTAAATGCTACAGGCACCTAAAAAGTGTACAATACGCAGCTTTTAACACTTTTTTTTAAGCAGCTTTTTTCTGCCAGGAGTTCTGACATTCAGTGCTGCTTGAACAGACACCCTGTGAGTATGATATGAGCCCTAATGGCTCTTTCGCACGGTCGCTCCGCTGTTCTTATCCGCTGCGGGCCTTTTTTTTATTTTTCACGGAGCGGATGACACTTGTGTCATCCGCTCCGTGTGTCCGCATATCATCCCATCCGTTTGCGGATGATATGCGGACATAATGTAAGTCTATGGGCATTGCGGATGACACCGCTGACATCCGATTTTCCTTCCTTTCCGTTTTTTTACACGGAGGAAAAATAGGGTTCTGTTCCGTTCCAAAAAATGGAACAGAACTGAAAGGAAGAAAATCGGATGTCAGCGGATGGTATTCCGCTGACATCCGCAATGCCATAGACTTACATTATGTCCGCAAAAAAATAGGATGATTTGCGGACAAGCGGAGCAGCCGTGTGAAAGAGCCCTAAGGCTGGGTACACATGGGCCAAAGAGCGGCCAAATAGGATCAGTTCAGCAGCAACTGTCAAACTTTCGACCTGTGTCTACAGCTCCTGTTCAACAAGCATGCTGGAAAACCAGCACCCGATGGCTGTCAGCGCTGATCAGTGTGTTCTAGCAGGGGGCATTCTCCCTCTCAGAACATAACAGCTCAGCAGGGAAGATCGCCACACTATCATCAAATGTGTTAGTATGGTGATCTGTAAAGATTTTTTTGTTCAGCCCGCTGGGTTGGGTGTAAAAATAATAAAATAAAAAGTATACCCTAGAACTCAAAGACTTGTACAGACAGATTTTGCAAAAAAAAAGTCTCTCTCAAGTGTTCTAAAAGTAGAGAAGGATGTGCCAGATTCATGTACCTGTCTAGAGCTTGTACTTGAATTGGCATATGCTGCGCCACTTTTAGAATGCACTTGAGACATTTAAGGAAAATCTATGAGGCAGTTTTTCTCTCTGCATGCTAAAAGAAATTTGGGCTTAATTAGCTATACGTTTACATTTTGCGCAATTCAATGTGACAATGTAAAAAAGTGGCACATTTTAGAACTACCTTAATTTGTTGCACGAGTTGCTGTCAGAACCAAAAGGTGTTGCAAAATGCTTCATGAATTTGCCGCGATCCTTGGAATTCATAAAGACTGGTACAGATAAGATTTAGCAAAAGTGCCTTATGCATTCTAAAAGTTGGGAAGAATGCACCAAATTCATATACCTGTCTGGAACACGCAAGTAAACTTGGCTCATGCTGTGCCGCTTTTAGGATGCACGAGACACTTTTGGAAAATCTGAGCGTTTCTCTGTACACCAAGAGAGAGTTGGTCTTAAAGTGTTACCAAGCGCACAACAGTAAAACCAGTCTGTGTACACAATATTTCATGCCGGTTCTAATCACTGTGGAACCTAAGGGGTTAATCTTCTGCATTGTGTAAAAAGGCTGTATGATCCGGTCTTCTCTGATCCTTCTTCCACAGTCCCATCTCCTGATAGAACAGCCTTCAGAGCACTCTGCACATGCTTAGTTTGGAGTCTATTTATTGCGAGAGCTTTTTTGGGGGCGGGGTAGGTGCATGCCATTAGCACAGGACCAATCAGCACTGTCCACACAGTCAGGGGTCCTGCAGCCTCACTGGACAGTCAGAGCAGAATGAAGACTCCTGCTACAAGCTTTAACCAGTGCTCCGCTGGACACTGATAGTAGAAGTCACAAGACTGCTATATGATGCTGATGAGAAAAAGGTATTTAGCAGTTTGTTTACTAAAATAATTGCATTTCCATGTTCAGTGTACTTACTGTGGGAGACCAGATCTAGTAAATGCAGGCTCCTGGGTTTAGTAATACTTTAATTAGCTAAACTCTTACCTTTGGTGAAAATTAATGTGACAATGTATAAGTGGTGCATTTTAGAACTACCTAAATTTGGAGCACAAGTCGCTGTCAGAACCAAAAGTACCAAAAATGCTTCATGGATTTGACACAATCACTGGTAATTCAGAAAGACTGGCAAAGATTTTGTGAAAGTCTCATGTATTCAAAATGTGGTGAAGAATGTGGCAAATTCATTTAGCTACAACTTGTACCTAAATTCTGGTCAGGATATGCAGCTTTTAGAAAGCACTAACACTTTTGAAAATCTGTGAGTTTCTCTCTGTACACCAAAAGGCCTCTTTCATACGGCCGCTCCATTTTTTTTGTCCGCTGCGGCACTTTTTTTTTTCTTTACGGACACGGATGACACTTGTGTCATCCAGTCCGTATGTCTGCATATCATCCCATGCGGATGATATACGGATATAATGTTAGTCTATGGGGATTGCGGATGTCAGCGGATGACAACGCTGACATCTGATTTTGCATCAGTTCCGTTTTTTTAACGGAGGAAAAATAGGGTTCTGTTCCGTTCCAAAAAACGGAACAGAACTGAAAGGACACATCATCCGCAATCCCATTGCCAAGCATTATGTCCTTATATCACCCGCAAACGGATGGGGTGATATACGGAACGTCCGTGTGAAAGAGCCCAAAGAGTGTCTTAAATTAGCTAAACTTTTACATTTGGCACATTCGATGTGACTGTAAAAGTTGTGTATTTTAGACCTACCCAAATTTATTACACGAGTCGCTGTTAGAACCAAAAGTATCGCAAATGCTTCATGAATTTGGAGCAATAAGTTAACAAGAGGGATTAAAGTGGAAGTACAGTATAGCCTAAAATCTACTGACATCTACAATCTAAGAGTAACTTATCTAGCCCTGAAAAGAAGAAATCGCTATACATACCGTTTCTGAAGCCGGTCCAGTCTGGTCCCATACTTAGCTAGGGCTTCTCTGTGGAGGAGTGAGCGGTCTCCTATGCAGAACTTCCGCCACTGAAGACAGACCAAACCGGCTTCAGAAAAGCTATAGCGATTTCTTCTTTACAGGGCTAGATAAGTTACTCTTAGATTGTAGATGCAAGTAGAAAGATTTTGGTTTTAGGTTGAACTTCCCCTTTAATGCCAGAAAAGTGGTGCGGCAGCTTTTTTGAATTCCCCATAAGTGCGCTTCCAGGTTAAGATTTGTATAGCAATCCTGAATGGACTTTGAAGAGGGTACACCACAAAAGCTTGTCTTGAAAAATTGTAGGACAGTGCAAATAAAGAAAAAAAAAAAAAAAAAAAGTATCACAGACAGTACTCCATTGTTTCCATAGCAATCCAAAAACGTCTGAAGTGAACAAAAGCAGATGGGACACACACAGGCCCTCAAACAGTCCAGAGATAATGGAATAAGGTGATCTGTGTGTAGTATGTGATGGGACGGTGTACGGTGATGGGACGGTGTGCGCTGAGAGCTGATGGTACGGTGTGCGCTGATGGTGTGCATGTAGTGTGATGAGAATGTATGGCGTGTGCATGCAACGAGATTATGTGCATGTAGCGTGATGAGATTGTATGGCGTGTGCATGCAACGAGATTGTGGGCATGTAGCGTGATGAGATTGTATGGCGTGTGCATGCAACGAGATTATGTGCATGTAGCGTGATGAGATTGTATGGCGTGTGCATGCAACGAGATTGTGGGCATGTAGCGTGATGAGATTGTATGGCGTGTGCATGCAACGAGATTGTGGGCATGTAGCGTGATGAGATTGTATGGCGTGTGCATGCAACGAGATTGTGGGCATGTAGCGTGTGTGCATGTAGCATGATGAGAATGTATGGCGTATGCATGCAACGAGATTGTGGGCATGTAGCGTGATGAGATTGTATGGCGTGTGCATGCAACGAGATTATGTGCATGTAGCGTGATGAGATTGTATGGCGTGTGCATGCAACGAGATTGTGGGCATGTAGCGTGATGAGATTGTATGGCGTGTGCATGCAACGAGATTGTGGGCATGTAGCGTGATGAGATTGTATGGCGTGTGCATGCAACAAGATTGTGGGCATGTAGCGTGATGAGATTGTATGGCGTGTGCATGCAACGAGATTGTGGGCATGTAGCGTGTGTGCATGTAGCATGATGAGAATGTATGGCGTATGCATGCAACGAGATTGTGTGCATGTAGCGTGATGAGAATGTATGGCGTGTGCATGCAACGAGATTGTGGGCATGTAGCGCGATGAGATTGTATGGCATGTGCATGCAACGAGATTGTGTGCATGTAGCGTGTGTGCATGTAGCGTGATGAGAATGTATGGCGTGTGCATGCAACGAGATTATGTGCATGTAGCGTGATGAGAATGTATGGCGTGTGCATGCAACGAGATTATGTGCATGTAGCGTGATGAGAATGTATGGCGTGTGCATGCAACTAGATTATGTGCATGTAGCGTGATGAGAATGTATGGCGTGTGCATGCAACGAGATTGTGGGCATGTAGCGTGATGAGAATGTATGGCGTGTGAATGCAACGAGATTGTGGGCATGTAGCGTGATGAGAATGTATGGCGTGTGCATGCAACGAGATTGTGGGCATGTAGCGTGATGAGAATGTATGGCGTGTGCATGCAACGAGATTATGTGCATGTAGCGTGATGAGAATGTATGGCGTGTGCATGCAACGAGATTGTGGGCATGTAGCGTGATGAGAATGTATGGCGTGTGAATGCAACGAGATTGTGGGCATGTAGCGTGATGAGAATGTATGGCGTGTGCATGCAACGAGATTGTGGGCATGTAGCGTGATGAGAATGTATGGCGTGTGCATGCAACGAGATTATGTGCATGTAGCGTGATGAGAATGTATGGCGTGTGAATGCAACGAGATTATGTGCATGTAGCGTGATGAGAATGTATGGCGTGTGAATGCAACGAGATTATTTGCATGTAGCGTGATGAGAATGTATGGCGTGTGAATGCAACGAGATTGTGGGCATGTAGCGTGATGAGAATGTATGGCGTGTGAATGCAACGAGATTGTGGGCATGTAGCGTGATGAGAATGTATGGCGTGTGCATGCAGCACAATGAGATTGTATGGCATGTGCATGATGAGATTGTATGGTGTGTGTTGAGATCACCTAACAATGTGAGGTGCTGTTGTCAGTCCACAAAGGCAGCATTGTTGGTACACAGTCACATAGCAGTGTGTGGTGTCACCGGTCGGTCCCCGGCTCCCATACACATCCCCATTGTAGCCCTGATGGCTCGGATCACCAGGAGCAGATTGAGGCGAGCCCTGATTTTACCCCCCCGGACTCGGAGAAGAGCGGAGATCCGGCGGTGTGCAAAACCAGAACTGACCGAACCTCACCCTGGCCATCCGGACAGCCTGCCCTGCTCTGACCCTACACCCCCCATAGACATACATGGTATGGACACAGCAGACATGGCATGCACAGAGCCGCTCTCTATCCTCCCCGGAGACGAGGCAGACATAGCCGGGGAACAAGGGGAATCCGATACAAAATGCCCCAAAATCCCGCACACGAAGCCCATGTCGGCTGTGAATAGGGTGCTCTATCGCGATATTAGGGGTCCCCTTGTCGCGACAGTCAGGGAGGAGGCCTCGGCGCCCCGGCTCCTCGGTGACCCCCCATGTCTGCCTCGCACACCCCCGGCTCAGGCCGCCGGCTGCCTCCCTCCTCTGGGCCGCCATTATCCTTTGTTTCGCGGCTCTTTTTTTTTTTCCCTGTAGCCGGGGCCGCCGGCTCTCCGTCCTTCTCCTCACAGAGCCACAACATGGCGAGCTGGCGGGAAAATGAGAGAAAATCTCGGCGGGTGTAAGCTTCCATAGAGCCCCCGAGCCCCCCTCGGCGTGTGGCCGTGTGAGTATGAGGAGAGCCCCGGGGCTGCGGCCTGCTCCATGTCTCTGCTCCAGCCTCTCCCTCTCCTCCTCCTTCCTCTTACCGGGTTACACTGCCTCTCCTCCGTCACTGCTTTCGTTCGCGGCTGGGATCTCGCTGGGCTTTTTTTATTCTCTTCCCCACCACGTAACACACCGCGTCAAACTACACCTCCGCCGCGTCACTGTGTAGCTCGCTCCTCTCTCTCCTTCCTCTGCTGGGCGGCTTCTTTTTTTTCTCTTTTTTTTTTTTTTTCCAGTCTCCACCAGGCGCGGCGTTGTGCGGCGGCTTCTACTCCGACAGGACACAGCCCGAGCTAGGCACAGTGAGCAGCCAATCAGCGGACAGGGAGGGCGGAGCGGATTGCGTGGAGGCGCTGCGCATGCGCGGCCGAAGACGGAAATGTCTGAACACATCTGAAGGAGAAAACATGGCGGCTGCGTGTGTTTGTTGTGATGTTGTCGTCGGTTGTACGGTTTCTGGTCTTTAGAAGACCCGGAAAGACGGCTTCTCGTGGTTTCGTATTTAATTTTGCTGAAACGTTTCACTGAGGATTATATAAAAACATCTGCATGGGGTTTGTATGTTCAGCCTGTCTTCACAGGAGGTTTCTTCCAGAGACGTGCTGGTGGCTTCATATACACTACAGGTGCTAAACTCCACTCCATAAAAATCTGTGTCTATGTACACATAGGCTTTTAGCAGAGTTTGGGTGCTGCTGCGGTTAGGAGAGCTTTAACCTCCCCGTCCTGAGCACCAGTGGTGGCTGGTGCTCAAAATTTTTGGGGGGGCGCAAACAGAAAAATGAGTGACCAGCGTGCCCCCAATCAATGCAGAGTGCCACAGCATGCCCCCCAATCAATGCAGAATGCCACAGCATGCCCCCCAATCAATGCAGAGCGCCAGAGCATTGTCCCCAATCATTGCAGAGCGCCAGAGCATTGTCCCCAATCATTGCAGAGCGCCACAGCATTGTCCCCAATCATTGCAGAGCGCCACAGCATTGTCCCCAATCATTGCAGAGCGCCACAGCATTGTCCCCAATCAATGCAGAGCGCCACAGCATTGTCCCCAATCATTGCAGAGTGCCAGAGAATTGTCCCCAATCATTGCAGACCGCCACAGCATTGTCCCCTGTCATTGCAGAGCCCTGCAGCATTGCTCTGCGCCCCGGCTCCACCCTTTGCATTGCCCTATTAGAGCCTCTGGTTCTAAAAGGGTGATGTTAAAAAAAAAAAAATCCCCATTAAGCTCCATGCGTCCGGCGCCCTGCATGCAGATTAGGGGGCTGGACGCATGGATGGGGGGGCGGCGCCCCTGCGCCCCATATACACCAGCCGCCACTGCTGAGCACTAAAAGAATCATGTTCAGGATAGGAACAAAATTGTGGTGCAATTTTGCCGTGGCCAGCAGACAAATTAGGGAAAAGTGTACATGAAGCCTTATGTACTGCAATAAAACTGATTGTTGGCCAATCAAAACAATTGGGTCAAGTAAGAAGAAATGTGGCATAGCCAAACAAGCACTAGGCAGTGTAGATCAGGGGCGCTCAACCGGTGACCAATGGAGCCCTCTGATGTGGCCTGCAACTGACCTACTCTAGAATGGCCGACACGTCACCCCAGAGCATTGGAGTGGATGGATAAAGCAAGCGGCTGCAGAGAGAGCCGGAGCTGCATAAGCTGATGCTTTCTTTATAGCACCGGTGTTCTATCAAAATACCGCTACCTATCCGATTCTGCAACCAGAAGTGACGTTTGGATGAGAACAACTTACTGCGCATGCGCTATGCATTCCTATAGGTTTCCTAATGTGACCGAACACGAAGTAGAGGTGGATATCTTACACCCACGCAAGTCTTGAATTTCACATTTATTTTAGCAGTAAACTCACCTTTAATACTGAAATAGACTATTTCACGATATAATCCCTTTGTCGGGGTGGGGTGTACCAAGATGGCCGTCGCTACCTTCTACCTGCAGGCTTCTCCCTATAAGTTCTAGCATACAATAAAAATAAGAATGTAATACTGTGATTCAGTATATAAGGTGAGTTTTCTGCTAAAATAAATGAAAAATTAAAGATATGCGTGGGTGTAAGAAGATGTCCGCCGCTGCTTAGTGTTCTGTCACATTAAGAAACCTATTGGAACACATGACGCATGCGCAGTAATGCCCCATACACACATGCAGATTATCTGCAGACTTTTGTCTGCAGACTTACCAAAACCATATAATATGAGGTCAAACCTAAACATTTTTAATTTGTATGCAATCCGGCAGGCCCTTGCACTACATAGAAAAGGTAAGTCTGCAGACAAAAGTCTGCAGATAATCTGCACGTGTGTATGGGGCATTAGTTGTTCTAGTCCGTAAGTCACTTGTGGTTGCAGAATCTGATAGAACAACGGCGTCTGTCCCAGGGGATATGTGGTATCACCCCACATGGGACAGGAACGTTTCTAACATCCAGTGATGAACGGTGGATTTGATTTAAACAAATCGATTTAAAATTAAATCACTAGTAAAAAAGCTTGATTTAAAGCAACTTAATTTAATCATTTTTAAAGAGCAACTGTCATCTTTGTCCCGCAGCGGCTCTTCCTCTGACTCGCTGTTGATTCACCGACAGTCCCATTCACTTTAATGGGACAGCTGGTGATGCGGTATTGAGGCAACAAGGTGAGGGATGTGGTGGTAGCAGGTGAGTGAATGACCACTAATGGGCCCTGCCATGATGGATCTGAAATGACAGGCGCTCTTTAAATGTAAGTGCTCATTCTTGCTGGTAGTTAGTGTGAAATTGTGTGAATCAATGCAGTTGCAGAGCTTGGATTCATTGAATGAGATTGTAGAATATACAGCCCCATGCCACATAACTAAGCTCTATTTCATGCTGAATAAACTAAATTATTAATGTATCTTAAATAGATACATTAATACATACTTAAACTATCTTTAGATAGATTTTTACTCCAAAAACATTTTTAAAGCATATTTTAAATAAATGTGATTTTAAATTAAAAAAAAAAAAAAATCAGATTTATTTTTTTTAAATTGATTCTTATCCACCCTGCAGTGATGCCTGCAGAAATTGAAAGTAGAGGTGCACAGAATAGAAATTTTGGTGCTGAAACTAAAAATTTAGAATGCACTTGGCCGAAAACGATAGTTTTTAAAAAATACATATAATCTTTTTATATATATATATATATATATATATATATATATATTTGTATTCTATTCAACTTTTCAATTAGCCACTTCCCTCCCACCCACCTGCCGTCTAATGATGGCGGAGTGGTGCGGCTCTTATTCTGGGACGATGTCATATGATGACGCCCAGTTTAGCCGCTTTTGCGTGCACCTGCGATCACGGGCGTGCCGCATTCCTGGGACACGGCGCAACCCCAATCTCAGCAAAGAGCCGCAGTTGCGGCTTTTTACCCATGTGATCAGCTGTGTCAAATCACATGTAAACAAGGATGTACTGTTTATCGACTTTTCCTCTCTCACACTGACAGAGTGTGAGATGAGGAGAGCTGATAAGCAGCATCACATCACAGGGAATACATGTAAAGGTAATCAGGGCACAGATCATCAGTGCCCAGATTACAATGCAGCTCCAACAGTGCCCATCAGTGATGCCATTCTGTGCCCATCAGTGACACCATTCTGTCTCCATCAGTTATGCCAATCAGTGCTGCCTTTCAGTGCCCATCAGTGCGGCATATTAGTGCTTCCTCATCCGTGCCCATAAGTGCAGCCTATCAGTGCCCATAAGTGCCGCTTCATTAGCACACCTTAGTGAAGGAGAAAAATTACTTATTTACGAAACAGAAACTAAGAAAAACTTTCATTAATTTTTTTCCAAATTTTTTTGTCTTTATTCTTTTTTTTTTTTTTTAACAAAAAATAAAAAACCCAGCAGTGATTAAACACCAGCAAACGAAAGCTCTATTTGTATTAAGAAAATTCTAAAAAATTCATTTGGGTACAGTGTTGGATGACGGCACTGAAAGCTGAAAATTGGCCTGTGCAGAAAGGGGGTGAAAGTGCCCTGTATTGAAGTGGTTAAAGCAGTTGTAAAGCGCTGGTTGTTTTTTTTTTTTTTTAGACCTGCAAGGTAAGGGCATAATGTGTGCATATGGATCGCATACTAGCACATTATGGGATTTACCTGAAAATGAAGCCCTCCAGTGATGCGATGTAATCGCTGAAGGCAGCGTCTGTCTTCCTTTCCGGGTCCGTGGACTCCAGCTTTGCGGGGGAGCCGTCATTCACAGAACTGGTATCTGAAGGAACAACACGGGTGGCCGTTCCTTCAGAGAGCATGCGCCGATGAGGTTATCGGCTGCATATAATGTAAATATCTCCTAAACAGTACATGTTTAGGAGATATTTACAGTACCTATAGGTAAGCCCTTTTTATAGGCTTACCTGTAGGTACAAATTATGCCTTTGAGTTTACTTTCTCTTTTATTATCATGAATTTTAAAGAATATGAGTTATCTGCCATTATTGGCACCTTTAGCGCAAGAAAAGCTCAAGAAAAATGTATTTCTTTAAATTCTATGTATGTCTTCACACTAGTTCCTTGTGGTGTTAAAAAATCATGCTTGCTGCATTTTTGTAAGTTAAAAAAATGCACCTCCTTGTTGAAATGCATTGAAAACTCAGCAAGAATGCATCAATATCACACCATAAGCACAGTAAAATCGTGTGTGTTTTCAGTGCCATTATCGGCACCTTTTTCTCTTATCGGCAAAATGGCGATAACACCATTTGCAGCTGAAATTTCGATGCATTTCTAAATAAAAGATAAAAGGTCAGTTTAATAAATATCACAGTTTTAAGTTAACAATGGGCATATGTAGGCTTTTTTTTTTTTTTTTTATAGAAAGGGGGTTATTAGGCTGCTCTCACACTGATCCACAGGTGCAGCGCAGTGCACCTGTAAGTTAGCTGCTCTGAGTGCCTTTTGAATGTACACCACACCTGCAAGATATAATAGAAGTGTATGGCAAAACGCAGCTAACCTGCAAGAAAGCCACTGATGCACTGCGGTGTGGGGTTAACTGCAGCGCATCAGTGTGAAAGCCGCCTTAGAGAGGGCTCAGGACAGTAAGGCCTTATTTACGTTTGGGGGGCAGTAAAACCTCAAAGTTGTGTTTTTAATGCCTTTGTAACCTCCCTGTCACATTCTATTTTACACATGGACAGGAGGGGTGGCATATACTAGAACTGATCCTCTCCATTACCCTATTGCAACTGCTGAAAGCTGGCTTCTTCTTTACTTCCTGCTGGAATTTAGCGGCTGCATGAGAAAATTTTTTATTATGCTACCTAAAGAGGTAGTGAACCACCAGAAAAATAAAAAGCAATGGAACCCTCTGCAGGTTTAAGTCCTAATTTGTCTAGTATGCACCACAAATATATACACAGGCCGTCTGCTGTCAGGCATTGGGACGCCGCTTTGCTGATCCAGAAATTTGAAATCCCCATGGCTCCTATCCATACTTCTCAGTGTACAAACAAGAGGCATTCTAATTGGTCAGCACCGTCACATGGACGGAGCTGACCAATCGGACCCAGCTGCCTCTTCTCCACTTTCAGCACATCCATAGGATGCACTGCTTGACTTCTGCCACTGTTAGCCCTCCGCGTTGCAGTCACCCTGCACAAATCTATCTGACATTGGGTAAGAATGCCAGGTCTGCAGCTGAGTGGTGTGTTAGGCTGGGGAATGGTGCACCAGGCCTGGGCTCTGCACAGAATTTCATGTGTCACCCGCTCCCCATCCCACTGCTCCAGCCTGCCTGCTTGTCACCGCTTCCTCAGCCCCTGAGGGAGGTGGGAGTGCAGACTGAGCCCATCCTGCCGTGGCTGAGGGAAGGGCATCACCTACAAATAGTTGGGGCACAAAGTTTAACTTTAATTGGCTAGGGGTGGGAGACTCCACTACCCCCCCCCCCATAGACGTCTGTGTGGGGGGAGCAGAGCAGGCTATTTTCTGGGTGTATGTGAGGAAGGTGGAGGTGGGAGAGTGCCACACTTCTGGAGGATTCCTCTGTACACACCATAGAGCTGAGGGGACCTCACTGTAAACATTACTCCATCTATCTCTCTCCCCTCTCTTTTCTTCCCTCTCTCTCTATCCCCCTCTCGCTCCCCCCTTCTACCCCCCCCCCCATCTCCCCTTCTCTACCTCCCTCTCCTCTTTTTCCTCTCGCCTTTTTTTTTTTCTCCTCCTGATTTGAAAAACCGGCTCCTAACTGTTTTAAAGTATAGATTCAAAGAAAAATTCAAATATTCCAATCCCCTCAAGTGCCCCAGTGCCTATGCAATGGCCCAGCAAAGCACTGCCCCACTATTTTGCATCTGATATACCTGAGGGACAGGGGCCACACTGGGTCAGAGATTTTGGAAGCTCCTTAAGGGCAGGCTGGTAAGAGCTGGCTAACCCTACACTAGCTTGTGGAAGACTAGGTAGTGTGTGACCATGACACCAAATTGTTGGCTGCACTTTAGCAGGAAAGATTCACACACATATGTGGCCTGGCAAGTGCCAGAACCTGGTGCTGCATTAGTTCCTGGTAAGGTGCTCTAGCTACAGAAGGACAGAATAGTGTACCGCTTGTCTTGCTGAAATGTAGAATCGGCACCTGACAACCACTGGATACTTCATGACAACATGTGATACTTCTAGAAATGTAAAATTTCCGGAAATTTTGAAGCCATGAAAAAAATACGTTTTGTTCTGGAAAAAACATGGCCATTTTTGGAAAAAACTGAACAAAAAAAAAGCTCAGTGAGGAGTAGTTTTATAAATTGTCATTTTGTTACACTGGGATGGTCAAATGCAGTGTATATAGAAGTATTACACTTAAAATAAAAGTACATCTTATTCAGTAAATAAACTAAACTTGCTTTTTACATTTTTATTGTTTTTTACTCCAAATAGAATAACAAGGACTGTATATGTTAAGAACATTTCATCTATACATGAGAACAGGTAACCACCCCCCTTTCCCTGATGATAATATTAAAGCTTCCTGTCCGTATGCATTTTCAGTTGTTGACGATACTGATTCAGAAGCATTTATTGCTCTTGCAAGAGCTTGATCAGTTCTCCTGATTTTCAGGTGTCATTTTATCTTTAAATTAAGGTATGGTGTATATTTGGGAGGCCGTGGTTTGCACCACTTTCATACTTTAAAAGCTGCTGGTAAAGAAACACTTTGGGGTTAATTCATTAGGGGTTACCGTGTGTGATAACGCGGTCGTGTGACTCATTTGCATAAATTATTGCATGCTATAAATTAGGTCCATTTAAAAAAATAAATAAATATGCTGTATTTACCACAAAATGAAAAATATACTGGTAAATATTGTTTAAAAACCATGCAGACAATTAAAAATCATGAAAAAAAAACAGCGTGGGTCCCCCCCGCAATGCATACCAGTCTCTTCGGGTCTGACATGAATTTTAAGGGGAACCTCGTGGCAATATAAAAAAAAAATGGCATGGGGTCCCTCCCAAAATCCATACCAGACCCTTAACTGAGCATATGTAGGTCAGGAAGAGGGGGGACGAGAGAGTCGTCTCCTCCCTACTCTCTTAAATCATACCAGGCCACACGCCCTCAACATGGGGGGGTGGGTGCTTTGGGGCAGGGGGGAACTCTGCGCCCCCTCCCCAAAGCACCTTGCCCCCATCCCCACAACCCTGGTCAGTTGGTGTCTGCGGGCAGGGAGCTTATTGGAATCTGGAAGCCCCCTTTAACAAGGAGGCCCCCAGATCCCAGCCCCCACCCTATGTGAATCAGTATAAAAGAAACAGAAGAGCGCCTCTAAGTGTATTATTTATTGAACACATAAAGCATCCAGCCAATTAGGACTCACATGGAAATAAAGATAAACAGGCTCATCTGTGGGTGACAATCTGGTGGCAGGATGAATCCGCACCTCCAATCCAGGATGGCGTAACAACATAGTATGGCAGGGAACTCGCAAGCAAATCCGAGTCGTTCCAGATTGAAGCTGGATGGATGGCGGCTTGGAGCGCAACGCCAATGGGCATTTGATGTCACATGTACATCAGCATTACACTCCAAGATAGGGGTACTCCATACTCCTTCACATGGTGGGGATCTGGGGCCCCTTTATTAAAGGGGGCTTCCAGATTCCAGTAATTTCCCTGCCCTCAAACAACCACAGACCAGGGTTGTGGGTATGAGGCTTTGTTTTTTTTTTCCAGATCTTCCCATCTCTAGATCAATACACTCATCAGATCTCACTCTGCTGAAGCACTCATTAAGTGGTGTGATAGGCACAGCACCAGGAGAACAAGCAGTACTTTGCTTTCTTAGGACCAGCAGGTTTCTTTGCCTACTGCCTCCATCCCTGTGATGAGGAATAGGCTTGGGGCTCTGGTGGTAAAGGGGAAGAAGATGGTTGACATGTTGGCAGGAAGGAGAGTGATTGCTGAGCAACATGGAGGAGGAAACTAAAACTGGAAACTGGGGCAGCTTCAAGGAATCCCACCATGTAGGTTAGACATGTCTCTAATGTTAAATAATGGCTGTGTCTGATGTGCAGATACACTATACAGTAAAACCTTGGATTGCGAGCATAATTTGTTCCGTAAACATGCTTGTAATCCAAAGCACTCTTATATCAAAGCAAATTTTCCCATAAGAAATAATGGAAACTCAGATGATTCGTTCCACAACCATTTATTCATAAGTCCTTCAGTTTATAGTCTATATACAAAGATTTTAGCAATGTGATAGGTTGTGTCATCGTAAAATGTCCATCCACAAATGGCGCCTCCACAAGGGGATTAGAAGCAAAATCCAGCAGGAGCTACAGAGTATAAAAGAGAAGAGAGGCGCCTCTAAGTGTAGCAGTATGGGGACATTTAATGAAAGTAGAACATTTAGCAACTCACATGGTTGATGATTAAAGAGGCACATCTAAGTATGCAGGCATCCGGGGTAAAGCTGTCCACATAGACCATCTTCTGAACCACTGGCTATCACCGATGTCAGTCTGCAATTGTGTTTGGGAAGACTACCCTGCATTAGAGTGATCTGAAAGCGAGACTTTGAATCGCTCGTGGAGCGCAGCGTGGAAGGGTGTGATGAAGATGGCAGTGCGGAGGATGCTCTATGTGGACAGCTTTACCCCGGATGCCTGCATACTTAGATGTGACTGTTTTAATCATCAACCGTGTGAGCTGCTAAATATTGAACCTTCATTAAATGTAACAATATTGCTACACTTAGAGGCGCCTCTCTTCTCTTTTATACCCAGTTGTGACATGACGCTACTTGTATATCAAGACATCGCTTGTATATCAAGTCAAAATTTATTTTAAAAATTTACTTGTCTTGCAAAGCGCTCTCAAACCAAGTTACTCTCAAACCAAGGTTTTACTGTATTGTCAAAAGTATTGTGAGGCCTGCCTTTACATGCACATGAGTTTTAATGGCATCCCAGTCTTAGTCTGTAGGGTTCAATATTGAGTTGGCCCACCTTTGGTGCGATAACAGCTTCAACTTTTCTGGGAAGGCTGTCCACAAGGTTTAAGAGTCTCCACTCTTATTCATCCCAAAAGTGTTCTATCAGGTTGAGGCTAGGACTGTGTAGGCCAGTCAAGTTCCTCCACCCCAGAAGAGTTGAAGTTGTGCAAAGGGTGGGTCAACTCAATATTGAACCCTATGGACTAAGACTGGGATGCATTGCATGCTTACATGGGCAGCCCGCCGTGCTGTCTCCATAGGGAGCGAACCTGGGTGTCCGGCGGACATTGCAGCTGCTGGACCCACTGATTGTCTCCCCCTCTAGCCAATCGGCGTGCGCGCGTCCACACTAACTGCTACACAAAACGACGTACATGTACGTCGTTTCACGCAACAGAGCCGGCCTGCCGCTCTATAACTATGGCGGCTGGTCGGCAAGTGGTTAAAGTTCATGTGCGTGTAAAGGTGGGTGTCCCAATACTTTTGGTAATATAGTGTAGATTAGGGATTCTTATTCACCTAAACAATTGTCCCCTGGATCCTGTTCCCTCAAAACTACTACGGTCACCCTCTTATTCTATCCTATGCTCCCTCACTCACATCTTTAAAATCTTCCTCTCTAGTGGCACCTTCCCATCCCCTCTAAAGTGTGCACAGATCACTCCCATAATACTTGAAAAGCCCTCGCTGGACCCCACCAACCTGAACAACTTAAGACCCATATCATTACTCCCATTCACCTCTAATGCCCCATACACACGCGCAGATTATCTGCAGACTTTTGTCTGCAGACTTACCAAAACCATATAATATGAGGTCAAACCTAAACACTTTCAATTTGAATGCAATCCGGCAGGCCCTTGCACTACATAGAAAAGGTAAGTCTGCAGACAAAAGTCTGCAGATAATCTGCACGTGTGTATGGGGCATAAACTTTTACAATGCTTATGCCCCATACACACCTGCAGATTATCTGCAGACTTTTGTCTGCAGACTTACCTTTTCTATGTAGTGCAAGGGCCTGCCGGATTGCATACAAATTGAAAATGTTTAGGTTTGACCTCATATTATATGGTTTTGGTAAGTCTGCAGACAAAAGTCTGCAGATAATCTGCACGTGTGTATGGGGCATAATGCCCCATACACACGTGCAGATTATCTGCAGACTTTTGTCTGCAGACTTACCAAAACCATATAATATGAGGTCAAACCTAAACACTTTTAATTTGTATGCAATCCGGCAGGCCCTTGCACTACATAGAAAAGGTAAGTCTGCAGACAAAAGTCTGCAGATAATCTGCACGTGTGTACGGGGCATTAGTCTACAACCGTCTTATCTCCTACCTCATTGAAAAATGCCCTTCTTGACCCCTTACAGTCTGGCTTTCGCTCGCCGCATTCCACAGAAACTGCCTTACTAAAACTCAGTAACGATTTACTAACTGCTAAAACCAATGGCCAATACTCCTACTACTTGACCTCTCTGCCTACTCCTACTACTTGACCTCTTTGATACTGTTGACTACCCACACCTTCTCAATAAACTCAGTTCCCTTGAACGTACTTTGAACGCAGTTGAACGTACTGTGCATGTCCGTTTCGGTCTCACGGCTGGGAACACAGTAGCCGGAGACTAACGATTGTAACACAGGGTGTCTACGTAGATTGTTTCCTAATACTGCATCCATGCTGGAACCCTTAGTGTCGGGATGACACTTGTGGAATGTGAGTTGTAATTTCACTAAATAAAAGTTTATGTATTGTATGGAATTACGCTATGTTAGTTCATCTTTTCTCCTAAACATAAGACATATGCCTGCCTGACTACATGTGGTTGTCTGTCTGAGGAGGATCTATTGGAGTGAGATACCAACCTGCACATTTGATATAGAAAAAAAGCTGAAAAATAGAAGTCAGTCAAACTTCCCACATGCAGTTCCAACTGAATGCTCGTAATAGATTGATTATTTCCACATGAAAAGAGTATCACCTCCATGCTATGTGTATATGATGAGCCGCTTTACAGAAGAAATTATCCCACCAAGAGATCATATGCATTTGAGTGAATCCTTTGCAGTCTAATGGTCAGCCAGCTTCAGGAAACAAAATCAGACTCGTGTGTCCTTAAGCCCCGTACACACGCGTCGAAAATCGGCAGGGAATTTTCATCCGACGGCCGATCTGCCGATTTTCGGCTTGTTAGTATGATGCTTCCGACAACCGATTCCTACTTTTCGGCCGAAAAAAATCTGGTGTGCAGGCTATAAAATTTTTGTCCACCGTCAAAACACGGCCAATTTTCGTGCAGTCAGTACAGATTTCGACAGGGAAAAATCTTATGAGCAAGACTGGGCATGCTCAGAGATGAAAGAACACAAAGAAAGCAATCCAACACATGACATCACTTCTGAAGTAGAATTCTGTCGGGCGAGAAAATTCGTGTGCAGTCTAGGCACATTCCAACCAACAAAACACCACTCTGGACAAAAGACGGACGACCGGTCGGCCGATAATCTTTGCGTGTGTACTAGGCTTTACTCTCGTTAGCCACATCAGGTAATATGTAAAGCAATTGAAGAGGCTCATAGTACATTCATGTATAAAAAAATGTGTTTATTGAATAAAAATGTACTTGCATCCAAGACATGTATACTGAGCAGTGAAATAGTGTGATCATGCATGGCCGCCTGCGTACTGGTCTGCACAGATGACAGTCGCGTTGCCAGCTCCGATCGAATGCGTTTCCTCTTAGGAGACTTCGACTGGGAGTCCTCATATGCACAACACATAACACAGGGATGATACTCTTTTCATGTGGAAATAATCAATCTATCACGAGCATTTGGTTGAAACTGCATGTGGGAAGTTTGACTCACTTTTTTTTTTTTTCAAGTTTTCCTTTTCTACTTTTTTATCTCACATGTGATTACATTGTTTGTTTATTATTTTTTTTCTTACTCATTTTGTTCTGGTGGATACATTTGTTTCCAACACCTGGACTTTTATGTATCAAGTTTTTTTTTTTTTTTTATCTAACATGTTTTGTTTTACATTGTGGTTTTTTTTTTTTTTTTTCAAAGATTTAACCTGGAACACATTACAGATCACTTATTTAGTGTCAGGTACGTACATTTCACTGTTTAGTATTTGTGACAATCAATTTACAGCGCACCTTGTTTATTCATCACCTTTATTTCCTCGCTATTCAAGGATTTTTTGTGTGCAGAAGTTTTGTGATTTTATATGTTTTTGTTTTTGAGGCTAAGTGCACCTTTTTTTATTATTTTCATAATAAAGCTTACCTGAAGGTAAAATGAATATCTCCTAACCGTGCACTGTAGGAGATATCTTTGCGAGCAGCAAACGGTAATGTCACCAACGTATGCGCTCTGAAGGAATAGCATATCTGTGCCATTCCTTCACAGCTGTGTGCCATGGCCGAGATTCTTGTGCGCATGCGGGAGTGACGTCTTTACGGCTCAGCCTGTCAGATGCCTGGAGTCCTCAAACCCAGAGGGAAGACCGGTTGAAGATGGAAGCCTCTGCAGCATTGCATACTAGCACATTATGATATTGACTTGCAGGTGGAAACTTTTTTTACTACTGTTTTAAAGCAGGGTTCTCACCTGTGCGATGCGGGAACCAGTACGATTCCCGTGTGGGTTCCCGCATCACTTGTCACTCAAGCAAATGTACTGTCGGTGCAGCACCTATTCCCTGCGCTCTGAGTGGTGCAATCCTCTATCCAACCTGACTGTAGGCTTGTAGATGAGAACAGATGACACGGCAACTTGATAATACTTCAGCCTTGCAGCCCCTCGCTGGACCAGGGTGGTCTGGAAACACTATAAACGACAACGAACACAAGGGCGCACCGGCCTAGTGCATTATCTCTTAGACAGGTTTATTAAAATAATAGATTAAAAATACTAACAAACGAGTTTCTTGATAAAAAGCACATCAAATAGATATAAAATCCTTAGCAACAAGATCAGGATTGGATCGTCCCCTGATGCTGTGCAGGCTTACGCGTTTCGAGGCAGCGCCTCTTCTTCAGAGCCCCCCCTCTGGTAGGAGCTGAGTGGTTTGGTTTATATAGACCTTACTGCTGTAAGGTTATAGCCTTTGGATGGTGTCAATCCCGTGTTCCTGTGTGGAAAAATTATATCAAAATAAGCCAAAAAGAAATCTGAAAACCTGAAATAAAAGCGACAAAATTGCAAGGGAGAGTGCAGCAGCTAAACAGCTAATAAGTTGTTGCAACCAAACACATGAGGGCCTAGAAAGGACTGCTGGGTCTATGCACTGTGAACACGGGTGCTACAGAGCAGTGGTCCTCAACTCCAGTGCTTGGGGCCCACTAACAGGCCAGGTTTGCAAGATAACTAAATTACATCATAGGTGATCTCATTTGCTGCTCAGTGATTGCAGTATTCTAGTCTGCATCTCCCCAAGGTAATACTTAAAATCTTGCCTGTTAGTGGGCCCCGAGGACCAGAGTTGAGGACCACTGCTATAGAGCACTGGATATAGCACATTTCAGAACTGTATAGTATAGCACCAACTATCTTGCCCTTTTTGCAATTAGTCTATAACACACACTGCCTTTATATACCACTAGCTGTAAGTATATTGGGTATAGGCCCAATATATACCAGGATCTTTGTCACTGTAAAGACTGTGGTCTCTTCTTATCAGCTTCAAGTCTAATACCCACAATAACTGTGTATATGAATTACTGTAAATATAGTAGTTTTAAACTGAGCAACTTTATAGTGGTGATATGCTAGCAACAGTATATTTTAAAGACTGTGTGATATCTCCCTATCTGCTCCAAGTCTACATTTCACACTGGCTGACTATATATATGGCTGACTAAATATAGCAACAGTTTTATGCATAGATGCTGTACAGCGGTAGTATGTCAGCAACTTGTTCTCCCTGTTAAGACAGTATGATCTCCCTATGTGCTCCAAGTTTACATATGCACTAATATACAGTACTTTCATACGGTACATATGTGAGTACCCTCTTCACATTTTTGTAAATATTTTAATTATATCTTTTCATGTGACAATACTGAAGAAATTACACTTTGCTAAAATGTAAAGTAGTGAGTGTACAGCTTGTATAACAGTGTAAATTTGCTGTCCCCTTAAAATAACTCAACACAGCCATTAATGTCTAAACCACTGGCACCAAAAGTGAGTACACCTCTAAGTGAAAATGTCCACAATGAGCCCAATTAACCATTTTCCCTCCCTGGTGTCATGCGACTCATTAGTGTTACAAGGTCTCAGATGTGAATGGGGAGAAGGTGTGTTTAAATTTGGTGTTATCGCTCTTCCACTCTTTCATACTGGTCACTGGAAGTTCAAAATGGCACCTCATAGCAAAGAACTCTCTGAGGATCTGAAAAAATTAATTGTTGCTCTACATGAAGATGGCCTAGGCTATAAGAAGATTGCCAAGACCCTGAAACTGAGCTGCAGCATGGTGGCCAAGACAATACAGTGGTTTAACAGGACAGGTTCCACTCAGAACAGGCCTCGCCATGGTTGACCAAAGATGTTGAGTGCAGGTGCTCAGCGTCATATACAGAGGTTGCCTTTGGGAAACAGACGTATGAGCGCTACCAACATTGCAGCAGAGGTTGAAGGGGTGGGTGGTCAGCCTGTCAGTGCTCAGATCATACGCCGCACACTGCATCAAATTGATCTGCATGGCTTTCATCCCAGAAGGAAGCTTCCTCTAAAGATGATGCACAAGAAAGCCTGCAAACAGTTTTCTGAAGACAAGCAAACTAAGGACATGGATTACTGGAACCATGTCCTGTGGTCTTATGAGACCAAGATAAACGTATTTAATTCAGATGGTGTCAAGCGTGTGTTGGTCGCAACCAGGTAAGAAGTACAAAGACAAATGTGTGTCTTGACTAAAGTCAAGCATGGTGGTGGGAGTGTCATGATCTGGGGCTGAATGAGTGCTGCCAGCACTGGGGAGCTTTAACGACCCTAAACATGCCTCCAAGATGACCACTGCCTTGCTAAAGAAGCGGAGGGTAAAAGTGATAGACTGGCCAAGCATGTCTCCAGACCTAAACCCAATTGAGCATCTGTGGGGCATCCTCAAACAGAAGGTGGACAAGCGCAAGGTCTCTTAACATCCGCCAGCTCCGTGATGTCGTCATGGAAGAGGACTCCAGTGACAACCTGTGAAGCTCTGGTGAACTCCATGCCTAAATTGACACTTTGGGCCCAATTTAGACATTTTTTCTTAGGGGCATACTTACTTTTGTTGCCAGTGGTTTAGACGATAATGGCTGTGTGTTGAGTTATTTTGAGGTGACAGCAAATGTACACAGTTATACAAGTTGTGCACTCATTACTTTACATTGTAGCTAAGTGCAATGTCTTCAGTGTTGTCACATGAAAAATATAATAACATATTTACAAAAATGTGAGGGGTGTACTCACTTTTGTGAGATACTGTATAGAGTTGAGCGGACACCTGGATGTCCGTGTTCGGCGGGTTCGGCCGAACTTGGAAAAAAAAGTCCGGGTCCGTGACCCGGACTTTTTCCGAACTTTACCCGGACACCGAACCCCATTGAAGTCAATGGGTACCCGAACTTTCAGGTACTAAAATGGCTCTAAAAAACCAATGGAAAGGGCTAGAGTGCTGCAAATGGCAGCAAAATGTAGTTAAGAGCATGGCAAGTGCTCTGCAAACAAATGTGGATAGGGATATAACTTAAAACAACAAAAAAAACAGAAAAATAAAACAATTTTCTTCATCTGTGTGTAATGTTCTGGTACCTCTGGTACCCTTTATTTCACTTCCCATTCATGTATGCGTCCCACCATTCTCTTTTGGTAGGTGCGCATACACCTTTAAGACCGATTCTGTCATCACTGAGCGCCGCAGAGCGGCTATTTCAACCGCCGGCGTTCTCACTCACATGTTCGTTCAACCGTCATGGTTGGATCGTCTCTGCCTGAAGTCAGCATGCCAGATGTTACTCGCTCCTGTATCTCGCTACCTAAACTTGTTCCATATCTGATCCTGTGTCTCGCCACCCGATCACTCCCGGCATGCTGCTTTCACCCTTCACTCTTCAACCTGCCTTGAAGCTCATATGCTCACAAGCGTACCTCGCTGTCGGAACCTCGCTACTGATCCCTGTATCCCGCTACCGGATCACTCGCTCATACCGAACCTCTCTACTACTGCTTGCTATTAGTGATAAGTACCCCGCAGGGGAATCCTCCATAAACCTTCCTACTAAGCTTACACTATCTAGCTCTGCGTATTAAGGACTGTTACTATCATCTGCACTATTATTTAGATTGCTAGCTCTTGAGCCTACTAACATCTATCCTTGCACTGGGTTAGTCTCTCTTGTATGTCATCTGCTATCCTACCACCTACTACCATACATGATTGCTAACCTATCTGCATCCTACCTGTTACCATCTATACTCTCATGAACATTTCTCTCAAGTGCTGTTCACCTATTGTCACTGTCCATACCTATCTCTTTAGCTCATCACCACTATACTGCTATATACATCTATCACTCCAGGAACATCTTATTGAGTGTGTATATTTGTATGCTGAATCAGACAGACCACAGTGATGAGTCTTGGGAGTTGGAATTGGTATTTGAACGTATCTCTACATGACTACTGAGTGGAGTTTTTCTGCAGCTGCAAATCCATCTTGTTTCAGAAAACGCAGGAGCGTTACACTGTGAAGGACGAGGCCCATATGGAGTAGGAGGGAGGTTGAGGTGGCGGTGTAGGTGGAAGCGGCGGTGGAGAGGGATGAGGTAGCCAACACTTCTTTTTTTAGTCATTTTAAATTAGGGTACACCCCAAAAGAGTGAGAAAGATCAAAAATATAACAATGGCTGGGTAAGGTCGGTACGCATCTCTATTCTGCACAAGGTACGGAAAAGTCCTGTGGGATCCATGCCTGGTTCATTTTAATGAATGTGAGCTTGTCCACATTGTCTCTGGACAGGCGGCTGCGCTTGTCTGTGATAACGCCCCCAGCCGTGCTAAATACACGTTCAGATAATACACTGGCTGCAGGGCACGCCAGCACCTCCAAGGCGTAAAGGGCAAGCTCAGGCCATGTGCCCAATTTGGAGACCCAGAAGTTGAAGGGGGCAGACCCGTCATTCACTACATGTAGGTGTGTGCACACATACTGCTCCACCATGTTGGTGAAATGCTGCCTCCTGCTAAGACGTTCCATATGAGCTGCTGGTGCTGCTGTTTGTTGTGGCGTGCTGACAAAGCTTTTCCACATTTCGGTCACGCTAACCCTGCCTTCTGAGGTGCTGGCGGTGCCCTGGTTGCGTTGGCGACCTCTTCCTCCTCTGCCTTGTGCTTCCACTGTGGCCCCGCTGTCAGGTGGGAATGCCAGCAGCATCGCGTCTACCAGCGTGCGCTTGTACTCGCGCATCTTGCGATCACGCTCCAGTGAGTGAATTAAGGACGGTACGTTGTCCTTGTAACGGGGATCCAGCAGCATGGCCACCCAGTAATCAGCACAAGTTAGAATGTGGGCAACTCGGCGGTTGTTGTGGAGACACTGCAGCATGTAATCGCTCATGTGTGCCAGGCTGCCCAGAGGCAACGATAGGCTGTCCTCTGTGGGAGGTGTATCGTCTGTGTCCTCTGTATCCCCCCAGCCACGCACCAGTGATGGCCATGAGCTGGCCTGGGTGCCAACCTGCTGTGAACATGGTTCCATCTCCTCATCCTCCAGAACTGTGCCCCTGCAGGACAATTGTGTACCTGGCGTTTGTGGGTGCAGGAACCCACCCTCGGAGCCACTTGTGAATGACTGCCCTGAAAGCCTTGGAAATTATCCCTCTTCCTCCTCCTCCTACTGTGCCACATCCTCTTCCATCATCGCCAAATCGTTTTTTGTAGGAGGCATAGAAGTGGGATAGTTAAGCTGACAACGGCGTCATCGGCACTGGCCATGTTGGTGAAGTACTCAAAACAGCGCAACAAGGCACACAGGTCTGGCATGGAGGCCCAGTTATTGGTGGTGAAGTGGTGCTGCAGCGCGACTCACGTGTGCGTGCTGCAGCTGAAACTCCACTATGGCCTGCTGCTGCTCACACAGTCTTTCCAGCATGTGCAAGGTGGAGTTCCACCTTGTGGGCACGTCACATATGAGGCGGTGAGCGGGAAGGCCGAAGTTACGCTGCAGCGCTGACAGGCGAGCAGCAGCAGGGTGAGAACGCCGAAAGTGCGCACAGACGGCCCGCACTTTCTGCAGCAGCTCTGACATATCGGGGTAATTTTCAAGGAACCTCTGCACCACCAAATTCAGCACATGCGCCAGGCAAGGGATGTGCATCAAACCGGCAAGGCCCAGAGCTGCTATGAGATTTCGCCTGTTATCGCACACCACCAGGCCGGGCTTGAGGCTCGCTGGCAGCAACTACTCATTTGTCTGCTGTTCCATGCTCCTCCACAACTCCTGCGCGGTGTGTGGTTTTTCCCCCAAACAGGCAAGTTTTAAAACTGCCTGCTGTCGTTTACCCCTGGCTGTGCTGAAGTTGGTGGTGAAGGTGTTATGCTGACCGGATGAGGAGGCGGTAGAGGATGAGGAAGCGGAGTAGGAGGAGTTAGGAACAGGAGGCAAACTGAAGCGCCCTGCAATCCTTGGTGGTGGAAGGACATGCGCCAAATTGCTATCCGCCTTAGGCCCAGCCACCACTGCATTTACCCAGTGTTTAACGCCCCTGACCGTGCTTACTGGTCCACGTATCGGTAGTTAGGTGGACCTTGCCACAGATGGTGTTGCGCAGTGCACACCTGATTTTTTCTCCCACTTGGTTGTGCAGGGAAGGGATGGCTTTCCTGGAAAAGTAGTGGCGGCTGGGCACGACGTACTGTGGGACAGCCACCGACATAAGGCTTTTAAAACTGTGCGTCTCCGCCAGACGGAATGACAGCATTTCAAAGGCCAAGAATTTTGAAATGCTGGCATTCAGGGCAAGGGATCGCGGGTGGGTAGGGGGGTACTTCCTCTTCCTCTGAAGTGTTTGGAAGATGGAAAGCTGAACGCTTCCACGGGACATTGTAGAGATGGTCGGTGACCCAGGTGGTGGGGTTGCTGACAGATCCTCTGTTTGCGGGTTGGCAGGTGCCGGTATCACTACAGAGGTGGATGAAGAGGCAGAGACTGCAGCAGAAGAGGAAGCAGGAGGAGCCAGAGACCTTTCTTGGTTTTGAAGGTGTCTACTCCACTGCAGCTCGTGCTTTGCACTTAGATGCCTGATCATGCAGGTTGTGCTCAGGTTGAGAAGGTTTATGCCTCGCTTCAGGCTCTGATTGCACAGGGTGCAAACCACTCGTGTCCTGTCATCAGCACATTGTCTGAAGAACTTCCACGCTAGAAAACTCCTTTGAGCTGGCTTTGGTGCGCTCGGTCCCTTGCTGCGTTGGGCTGTAGCAGGCCTAGTGTCTAGGGCACGGGCGCTCCGCTTCTGCACCCTGCTCCCTCTTCTGCTGTGCTGGTGGCTCTGTGCGACCACCGCCTCTTCCTCCAAACTATTCAGGTCACCTGCATGACCTTCATTCCATGTGGGGTCGAGGACCTCATCGTCCTCCACATCATCTTCCACCCAGTCTTCACCCCTGCCCTCCTTGTCGGTCTCCACAATTCTGAGTGCCGCAGCAGTTGGCACCTGCGTTTCGTCATCATCGGAGACGTGCTGCGATGGTCCTTCCATGTACTCATCTTGAGAAATAAGTGGTTGGGCATCGCTGCACTCAATCTCTTCCACTTCTGGGGCAGGGCTAGGTGGATGGCCCTGGGAAACCCTGCTGACAGAGTCATCAAAAAGAAGAAGAGACTGCTGCATGACTTGGGGCTCAGACTGCTTGCCTGATTTGCAAGGGGGTGAGGTGAAAGACGGTTGGACATCGGCTGCAGGTGCCAACTGTGACCTTTCTGCAGTAGACTGGGTGGGAGACAATGTGAAGGAACTGGAGGCACTGTCAGCAACCCAATCTACTATCGCCTGTACTTGTTCTTGCCTCAACACTTGTAGAGGCGCATGATGCCCTACCAAATACTGCTGCAGGTTCTGTCGCCTACTCACACTTGAGGAAGGTGTTTTACTTGTGCGTGTAGCTGGCACAGATCGACCACGTCCTCTCCTTGCAACAGGAGCTCTACCAGCAGCACCACGACCCAGGCCACGGCCCCTATTTGACGTTCTCCTCATATTTCTGTAATTTATGATCTTGCCCTAGAAAGGTGTTTATTGAATAGCGGAACAAAACAACAACAGTATCGCATGGGTGTATCTCACAGTCAAATATGCAAACTATGTCGCAATTTAATTTTTTTTACCCCAAAAGGGTGTTTATTAAATAGCGGAATAGAAAAACAGTATACAAATACAACGGGTGTATCTCACAGTCAAATATGCAAAGTATGCCGCAATTTAATTTTTTGCACCCCAAAAGGGTGTATATTGAATAGCGGAATAGAAAAAAGTATATAAAACGGTGTATCTCACACGTACAAACACAGACTAGGCCCCGATTACAATTTTTTGTACCCTAAAGGGAGGACGAGGAAGAGGAGTTCGGAACAGGAGGCAAACTGAAGCGCCCTGCAATCCTCGGCGGTGGAAGGAGATGCACCAAACAAATTTAAAAGGTGTATCTCACACGTACCGACCCGATTACAATTTTTTGTAAACTAAAGGCCGGATGAGGAAGAGGAGTAGGAGGAGTTCGGAACAGGAGGCAAACTGAAGCGCCCTGCAATCCTCGGCAGTGGAAGATGCGCCAAACAAATTTAAAAGGTGTATCTCACGTACCGATACAGACTATGCCACAATTTAATTTTTTTCACCCCAAAAGGGTGTATATTGAATAGCGGAATAGAAAAAAGTATATAAAAAGGTGTATCTCACACGTACCGATACAGACTATGCCGCAATTTAATTTTTTTTACCCCAAAAGGGTGTATATTGAATAGCGGAATAGAAAAAAATGTATAAAACGGTGTATCTCACACATACAAACACAGACTAGGCCCCGATTACAATTTTTTGTACCCTAAAAGCAGGATGAGGATGAGGAGTAGGAGGAGTTCGGAACAGGAGGCAAACTGAAGCGCCCTGCAATCCTCGGCGGTGGAAGATGCGCCAAAAAAATCTGAAAGGTGTATCTCACACGTATCGATACAGACTATGCCGCAATTTAATTTTTTTTACCCCAAAAGGGTGTATATTGAATAGCGGAATAGAAAAAATTTTACAAAACGGTGTATCTCACACGTACAAACACAGACTAGGCCCCGATTACAATTTTTTGTACCCTAAAGGCAGGATGAGGAAGAGGAGTAGGAGGGGTTCGGAACAGGAGGCAAACTGAAGCGCCCTGCAATCTTCGGCGGTGGAAGATGCGCCAAAAAAATTTGAAAGGTGTATGTCACACGTACCGATACAGACTATGCCGCAATTTAATTTTTTTTACCCAAAAAGGGTGTATATTGAATAGCGGAATAGACAAAAGTATATAAAAAGGTCTATCTCACACGTACCGATACAGACTATGCCGCAATTTAATTTTCTTTACCCCAAAAGGGTGTATATTGAATAGCGGAATAGAAAAAAGTATATAAAATTGGTGATTTTTCAATAGCACATGTGAACACAGCAGTGTCTTATGTTTTATGTCACGGTCAGCAGCAGGCTATGAAGGGGAAAAAAAAATTCCCCTTTAACTTTGTAATTTTTAAATAGCAGATTAGAACAGCACTCTGTAGTAAAATATAGCTGAACACTGCACACAACAGACTGATAAAAACAGAATTTTTGTAAAATCTTACCTGTAAAATTTCCTCCGACAGTCGCCGCCTCCTCTAAGTCATCACTGTTGGGTATTGTCTTCCTATCCGTAGGAATAGCTAGGCATATAGACTTAGTCCAAAGACAAAAGGTATTAGCATATACACACCCATGGGGGCTGTCCCATCTGGTCAATACCCCCCCTGCATCACCACTCCCAACTCAGTTTGGTAGCATAGCAGTAGATAATAAGAACCCCAAAAGAGGGGCGGGGGCGGCGACTGTCGGAGGACTCAGAGAAAGGAATTTTACAGGTAAGATTTTACAAAAATTCCGTTTTCTCTTACGTCCTCCGACAGTCGCCGCCTCCTCTAAGTCATCACTGTTGGGATGTCCCAAAGCAGTATAGACATGAGGGGTGGGAGACGCAACCATAGAAAAGGCAACGCAGTACCCACATCAGAGAAAGGAATCTTACATGCACCGTAAGAGAACCAACTGGGCAACAGAAAAAACAATGCTCAACAGGAGCAACAGCCCAGGAACGCAAATGCCAATAGCCAGGGACCCAGAAAAAAATTCAAGGGTCCATCATGGCACTGCCGCACTGAGAACTGTGCGGCCAAAAGAAGCATCAGCTGATGCCAGAACGTCTACTTTGTAGAACCTGGAAAAAGTGTGCACCGACGATCAAGTCGCCGCCTTGCACACCTGGACCACCGAGGCCCGATGCCAATAGGCCCAGGATGCACTCAAAGACCTGGTAGAGTGCGCCTTAACAGGGAAGGGCGGAACCCGTTCTTTCAAGGCGTAAACCTGCTCAATGGTCTGTCTGATCCATTTGGCAATAGTTGCTGCGGACGCAGCCATGCCCTTCCGAGATCCCTCAGGAAGGACAAAGAGGGAATCCGTCTTTCGAAAGGATTCTGTAGACGACAGAGAAAACCTGATCTCCCTGACAACATCCAAGGAACGTAAGACAATCTCCATTGGATGTATAGGCTTCGCACAAAGCGAAGGCAGGACAATGTCCTCAGTAAGGTGGAATTCAGAGATCACCTTGGGAAGGAAGGATGGGGGTGGTCGCAAAACCACCTTATCCTTGTGAATTATCAAGTAAGGGGAGCGGCAAGACAACGCCGCCAGCTCCGACACTCTGCGAGCCGAAGTGATCTTCACCAGAAAGGCAACCTTTATCGACAGCAGAGGCAACGATATCTCCCTGATGTTTTCAAAGGGAGCACGCTGTAACACGGACAGAACCAAGTTCAAGTCCCATGGAGGTAAAGGCTCCTTCCTGGGAGGAGCCAAATGTCGCACACCTTGAATGAAGGTGCGCACCAAGGAATGAGACGCCACAGGGCGTTGGAAAAGGACAGCCAGTGCAGACACCTGGCCCTTTATCGTGGCCAGCGCCAGACGCTGAACCACTCCAGACTAGAGGAAAGCCAAGATGCTCGACACCGAGTAAGAACGAGAGGAGAACCCCCTGGACTCACACCAGGCGAAATAAGCTTTCCAGGTACGGTAATAGACCTTACCAGCAGAGGAGTCCCTAGCCTTGACCAGGGTAGGGATAACCTCAGGGGAGAGACCCTTGTCCTTCAAGACATGGGCCTCAACAGCCAGGCCGTTAAAGCCAACGACTGTAAAGCGGGATGGAAGATCGGACCTAGAGACAGGAGATCTTCCCGCAGAGGCAGACGCCAAAGAGGCACCACTACCAGGTGAACAACGTCGGCGTACTAGCACCGGCGAGGCCAGTCCAGAGCCACCAGAATCACCATGCGCGGTTCCGAGACCAATCTGCGGAGTAACCGGGAGAGCAACTGAACCGGAGGAAAGGCGCACATCAGATGAAACTGATGCCAAGAGGCCACCAACGCATTTGAGGCGTCCGCCAACGAATCATTCTTGCCACGAACCTTTCCACCGCTAGATGTAGCCGGGATATGAAAAGAGCCACGTCCGGGGATCCCCACCTCGCATACAGCAACTGAACAGCAGAGAGCGCCGGGACAAAAGTCTCGGCCCAAGACCGAACATCGGCCACCTCCCGGGCCATTCGAGCACTCCTGGTGCCACCCTAGTTGGTGACCGAAGCCACCGCGGTAGTATCGTCCGTCTGTACGCGGACAGGCAGACCCCGGATACGGTCCGACCACTGGAAGAGACAGAGTTTGATCGCTCGCAACTCCAGTACACACATCGGGATGGAGGACCCCTCCCCCGACCAAGTACCCTGGGCAGACAGTGTGCCCAGGACTGCACCCCAGCCCGACAGGCTGGCGTCCGTGGTAACCACCGTCCACACCAACGGACGGAAGGATTTGCCTTCCGCCACCGACGGGAACCGGAGCCACCACAGAAGAGTCCATCTGGTCTGATGACTCACGGAGACATCCAGAATCAAGGACTGAGACAGTCTGTCCCACCCGTCCAGGATCTCCGTGCGGAGAACCCGCATGTGGAACCGAGCAAAGGGTATCGCCTCGAAGGCCGATACCACCAACCCCAGGCCCCGCATACAGGTCCTGAGTGACGAGGACGGGTTGTCCCTGAGGGACCTCAGCTCGTCCTGCAAAGGCCGGAGCATGTCCTCCGGCAAGAACACCTTTGCCTGAGCAGAGCCCAGAACCATTCCCAGGTAGGGAAGGCGAAGCGACGGAGGCAACACCGAAGTTTGAACGGTGATGGTCCAGCCGAACTCCAGGAGCGCCTGCACCGTAACGGACAGATCGCGCACAAGGCCCTGGCTGGCACGTGATCTCAGAATCAGATCGTCCAGGTATCCAGGACCGCAATGCCCTGGGCCCTCAGCAGGCCCAGAACCGGCACCAACACTTTGGGAAACACCCCTGGCACCGAAGCGAAACCAAAGGGTAACGCCACAAAGTGACAGTGGTCCTCTGCGAAAGCAGACCGAAGGTACCGCTGATGACCCTCGAAGGAGGGGATGAGCAGGTACGCATCCTTCAGATCTATCGAAGCCAGGAATACCCTGGATACAAAGAGGCCACCACCAAATGGAGAGACTCCATTCGAAACTCCCGAACACGCACGAAGCGGTTCAGTGCTTACAGGTCCAGAATAGGACGTACCTTGCCCTCCATCCCGGACACAGAGAACAGATTCAAAGAAAACCCCCGAAACCTGCCCCGATGAAGCACCGGGACAAACACCCCCTGAGCAAGCAGGTCCTGCGCAGCGTGACGCAAGTCCTACAGACGCCCCAGAAGCAGAAGGAGATTGGAGGGAGAGAATTCGATCTGGGAAACTGATCGAACGATGTCCTGAACCCACCTGTCCGAAATCCGGAGCAGCCAAGGTTGGAGGAAACCGTGCAAACGTCCCCCCACCCCTGAAATGGGTGAGGGCGTCCCTTCAGGCAGAGGCGGATTGACCCGCCAAGCCGGCATTGCCGGACTCCCGCTTACCCGCCCAGGACTTCTTCCGGGTGCCCTGGGCCTTGAAGGGCTTGCCATTAGATTTGGTCCGAAAGGCACGAACGGACCCTTGGCAGGATCTAGGCGTAGAACCCTGCTTGCCTCGAAAAGACATGTTCTTCGGGTTCCGGGGCAGCATAGTGCTCTTGTCCCCCGTGACGCCCTTTACCAGGGCGTCCAATGCCTCGCCAAAAAGGCGAGAGCCAGTATAGGGGAAATCAGCAACAGATTCCCTTGAGGGAAGCTCTTCAGCCAAATCAGTCGCCGGACAAGCACCGCGACACTAGAGAGGCGAGCCACTAAGGGGGCCTCAGCCAAGGCTGCATCACACAAGTACCTGACTCCTTGGTGGATCTGATCCACCATTTCCAGCCATGCAGGTGGAACACCCTCAGACACGAGATTGCTCCTAAGCACCTCAGTCCAATCAGTCACCGCCTGAGCCACCAGAACGGACGCGAAAACGGGTTTGAGCAACGAACCCGCCACCGTATAGGACTGGCGAGCAAGAAACTCCAACCGCCGGTCCGTGGGATCTCGGAAAACCAGGGTATCCTCAGTAGGAACCAAGGTAGCCTTGTTCAACACGGCCACAGTGTGATCTACCCGTGGAGGCACACACCATCGTGATTCCGTAGCCGGTGCAAAAGGATAAAGCAATGTGAACCGACTAGGTACCAGGAATGGACGTTTCAACGTGCGCCATTGTTCATTAACAATATCATAGAATTCCTCTGGGCAGGGAAAAACCTGCGCAGACGTGCGGGTCCCTGTGCGTCCCAAACGAGGACACAACGCCCGGAGGACAGGGCTCATCCTCTAAATGTAAGGTGTCCTTTACAGACACAACCAACTCATCTATGGTCGCCCGTTCTACAGGCGACCCCAGGGAGGAGGTATCATTCCCTTCCAACTCAGCCTCCCCCTCAGACCCGGGGGGGTCCAAGGATGAGCGGGACCCTGAAAAGGGCACGCTCGCAGCAGCAGCCATATCCCCATCTGAATCAGAAGAGAGAGACAACCTGGGACTCTTTCTCACAGCCCGTTCAGACATCAGCACTTCCAAATTTGCCAGAGCAACCAGATCATGGCGCAGCGGAGCCACAGGAGAACTGGGGCCCCCCCACTGAAGCTGGAGGAAACTTGCTTTCCTGAGAAGCCATGGCTCAAGCTATCAGAACAAACTACAGTGCAAAAATGGTGTACTGTCCCCTTTAAGAACGCTGCGGTGTGCACAGCCCACCGCTACTGCTACAGTGATGAAAGACCCCCAAAGGAGAAAAGAAACTGAGCCAGAAGCGATATACAGAGGGAAATTGAGAGTGATAACCTGCAGAGCCCGCAGAGCGTTGCTACCAGTGTCCTTGCTGCTGATGGAAAGGAAGTGCTGCTGGAGAGGGCTGGACTATAAGCCAGACCCCGGGAAAATGGCTGCCCCATAGGGATGCATTGGAGGCTACGCCAAAATGGCCGCCGACATGCGGCCGGACCGATCGTTCCACCGCCCACAAAATGGCGGCGGATGGCGCCAAAATGACATGCATGATCGCCCCAGAGGAGCTATACATGTGTGCCCATAGTAAAGATGGCGGACCGCGCGAAAATGCACCGCTGCGGTCGCCGCACAAGCACAAACGTCTGCACCCCCAACATGCACCTAAGGTGACACAGGGACAGGGACCCCCAAACATACAAATCTGCACAAGCGAACCCCGCAGGGATCGCACAGGGAGTCACACAGGCACAGACACGGGGAACACACAGCAACACAGACTGCCACCCCAAACAGAGGCCCCACACAGAAAAGTACTTACCTGTACCAGATGGCGTGGGGAGCCTCTATGCACGGAAAACCTCTGTCCTCATCTGACAGGGAGTGCCGTGAGCCAGGGACATGACGCTGCAGCACGCAGACGAGTCCTGTGAGGTAGCCACCTCACGGCTGCATCCCTGTAGCGAACAGGGATGGGTCGTTCGTAATGCCAGGGCGAACCATAGCTGAACGCTCGATGGCGGACTGAGGGTCCATCTGACCCTTTTGCTCTGGAGAACCAGGGCGGCCAGTTCGAATCCCAGCACCGCATGATCCATCTTCATCCGAAGAGAAGACTAACACTAGAAGCTGACAAAATAAACAGCTAGTAAAGTAAAAGAAAAAACTGACATTTTCAAAGAAAATCAAATAAAAGATTAGGAAGGCTGAGACTGAAGCCCCAGCACAAGGTAAGCCTGACTATTCCTGACGCTAGGCAGATTAAAACTGAGTTGGGAGTGGTGATGCAGGGGGGGTATTGACCAGATGGGACAGCCCCCATGGGTGTGTATATGCTAATGCCTTTTGTCTTTGGACTAAGTCTATATGCCTAGCTATTCCTACGGATAGGAAGACAATACCCAACAGTGATGACTTAGAGGAGGCGGCGACTGTCGGAGGACGTAAGAGAAAATATTTTTTTTCTTCCTCCTCCTCAGTGGGCTCAAGTGAGGGCAAAAAGATCGTTCACTGCACCACCCCCCACACAGCAAAATTGATGTGGATCGCTAACGGACGATTGTTCTGTCCTGTGTCTCCTAATCTCTCCCTGCCTACTCTCTCCAGCCTGTCCCTAAAATGCTCAAATATCTTTCCCTGCCTACACTCTGACCTGTCCCTGCATTCTTTTCGGGCACAATGTTGTTTTTCCCTGTCTGTCCCTAATCAGCAGCAGCCAGCACCGTTATGTGTGCTCTCTCCCTACACTACAGCAGACTGACGCACAGCACGCTGTGTCTCGAGCTTATAAAGACCTGGGTCACATGCTTCAGCTGGCCAATCACAGCCATGCCATTAGTAGGCATGGCTGTGATGGCTTCTATGGCACATCAGTTAAACGCTTGTTGATTGGTTGTTGAAAGCCCGCCATTAAAAGCGCGCCATTACATACAAAACAGGAAATAAAATTACCGAACACGGATTTTAAACCCGAACATACAGTAAAGTTTTCGGGTCCGTGTCCGGGTAACAAAAATCCAATTATCCGGTACGGACCCGAATAATACAGTCCGTGTTCGCTCAAAACACATACTGTATATACACTTGCATATAAAATAAAATGTAAGCAATAGCCCGTGCAAATAATACAAATGTACAGTCAGGTCCATAAATATTGGGACATCGACACAATTCTAATCTTTTTGGCTCTATACACCACCACAATGGATTTGAAACTAAATAAAGATGTGCTTTAACTGCAGACTTCCAGCTTTAATTTGAGGGTACTTACATCAAACGTTCACTTTTTTAATACTTGCTTGAAAATCCTTTGCAGTCAATTACAGCCTGAAGTCTGGAATGCAGACTGTATGTAAAGAAATGCAAACATTAGTTGCACTACAAGAGAAAATATACTGATACATAGTTTGTACATGAATAATAGAATACCAAGGAGCAGTAACATTTTTGGTATGTTTGTCTGTGGTGGAGTAATCGATAGTACAACTCTGGGAAAGACCCTGTACTCCAATCAATTTGTGTCTATTGTTCTGTATTTATTTCCAGATAGAAGTGGAATACACACTTTATCCTTGGTGAGTTGGATCTTTGCTGATGCTGCTAGACCATTTCTTTAATTGCCCAGCTTAAACAGTGTCCAATTTTGATATTTTAGTACTTATAAATTGCTGTCCTGTTGGCACTACATGGGCCAGATTTTTGCTGTCCTGTACAGTGCAGCTGACATACCATACTGTAACACAGTGGAGGGGAATGCACTCTATGGTGCAACATCAAAAATTCACCAAGAGCACTAACGGCACCCTGGCCTGTTTAGGTCTTCTAAGAAAGAACAGCCTCTGTTGGGTCTCCTTCCTCAGATGGGAGGTGGTGAGGGACCATGACAATTCCTCTGGTATATAAGCTCCCAGGAATTTGATGTTGTTCAGTCTCTGCCTTCTCTCTATTTAAATGCAGAGGGGAATGGGTGGTCTTCTAGGATCTCCCGTCATCCATTGTAATCTTCTTCATTTTTGTCGTGTTTAGTATCAGATTGTTGACTGCGCCACTTGACCAGATATTGAAATTTCCTCTCTATAGGCCGTTTCATTATTATCATGTATAAATCAGATTATCTAGAAAGGTATTATCAGGAAACTTCACTATAGTATTTAGGGCATGAATAGAAATGAAATCATGAGTAAACAGGGCTGGACTATGCACATAGCTCTGTTGTACTCCTGTGTTCAAAATGAGTGGAAGACTGCAAATTCCCCATTCTAAGTTTGTAGTCTGTTAGTTTAGAGGCTTAAGCCCAGGTTGGTATGTTTGTACACCAATTTTGTGGGGGATAACTGTACTGAAGGCAGAACTAAAATCAATAAATACCATCTTATCATAAGAGTTCGAGGGTTGAGATGGGTCACGGCTGTATGCAATATTAAAAGCATTATCAGCCAATCTGGTCACTCGGTAGGCAAACTGATATTTATCCTAATCAGTGAGAAGGCTGGTCTTGGTGTGTTATAAACCTCTCGAATCAGTCTTTATTCAGGAAAAGCAATTAATATTCATTCAGTCATCTTGCTGCTGATTTTCTGGGTTCACGAAACAATAGGTTCTTTATTGAGAGGTTCATCTCCTAAGTTTTGATCATCAAAACAGGCAAAAAATGTTTTAGGGTCTCAGGGTACCTGTGAATTTCCTGTTTCAGCCAAGCTCCTTCCCATTCTCTAGTACATAACCAGTAGTTCAATTATCAAATTATTTCCTGAGAACAGGATATATACTAAGCTATTTCTTGGGCTCATGTTTACACCAGCTGAAGCAGCACCTGAGGCCATCCTATTTTAGCAAGAGTACATCCCATGAATATTTCTAAACCCCAGAAGTAGAATGTGTGGCGTATGGGTTGGAACATGGTTTATTAATACAATGAAAATGTAAAGGAATTGCTTGTTTTAATTAAGACTGTGTCAACAATACATGGATGTGTAAGAAAGATATTTCATGGTCACAAGATCTATATTCTAAGTTGCCATAGCAACCTAGAAACAGGAATCAGTCTATTCCTGCAGAATTAATACATAGTACTGGAGGATTTCTTTGTACTAGAACACTAATTGTAACTAAGTTTACCTTGAATGTAAAAGGGGTAAATACACTGAACCCACACTTAATTTAACAAATGGGTCAGCAATGAGAAAGTAAGTAGGCCTATAGACATAGGAAAGTGGTTGCACAAGCAAGCAAGCTAAATTTAACTGCCCAGAGTCATGTCTGTCAGCAAGTTGACAAAAATGTACAGTTAGAAGGTGGGGGTTGAGACAAAGGTGGTGTCTAGTTGTAGCATAGAAATGAGGATGTAAGTGTAGAGCCAATTTTGTCCTTATTTTACACAAAGACAGGTCTCTTTAAAGTTCCTGATTAACCACTTAAGCCCCGGAGGATTTTCCTGCTCAAAGACTAGGGCCTATTTTGCGATTCGGCACTGCGTGACTTTAACAGACAATTGCGTGGTCATGCGACGCTGTACCCAAATTAAATTGACGTCCTTTTTTTCCCACAAACAGATTTCTTTTGGTGGTATTTGATCACCTGTGCAATTTTTATTTTTTGCGCTATAAACAAAAAGCTCTATAAACAAAAAAAAGAGCGTAAATTTTGAAAAAATAACAATATTTTTCAAATTTTTTATATGAAATTCCCCCCCCAAAAAATGTAAAAATCAAAATTTTTTAACATTTTAGGTCAATTCGTTTTCTGCTACATATTTTTGGTAAAAAAAAAATCGCAATAAGCATATTTTGATTGGTTTGCGCAAAAGTTATTGTGTTTACTAACTAAGGGAAAGATTTAGGTCATTTTTATTGTTTTTTTTTTTAACTAGTAGTGGTGCGATCTGCGATTTTTTTTGCAGGCCTGCAACATTGCGGCGGACATATCGGACCCCTGACTAACATTTTTGACACTTTTGGGGGTACCAGTGACATTAATACAGTAATCAGTGCTATACATATGCACTGTTAATGTAAAAATGACACTGGCAGGGAAGGGGTTAACTTTATTAGTGATCAAGGGGTTAAGTGTGTCACTAGGGGCGTGATTCTAACTGTAAAGGGGTGTGGCTTGTGATGTAACAAGAGACATACGATTCTACATAGCAGGATCGTGTAGTCTCTGAAGTTACATCAGGGAGAATCACAGGCGGCTTTGTTTACATTAGCCGCCTGCCTTTCTCACTCTCCAGCGGGAGATCGCGAGTGACCGGTGGACATCGGAGCTGCTGGTCACTCGCGCAGGAATGTGCGCGCACTCTCCGCCTAGAGGCTCCTGGGCGAGCGACGTAGCCCTAGGTCGGATTGCCCAGGAGAGCCAGACTGCTGCAGTAAATAGTCGTGCGGCAGTCGGCAAGTGGTTAAGCAATTCATCTTTTGGATTCAGTAACTCAGCAGCATCACCTCTCTGCTGGTATCAGAGAGCTGGCCCTGGAAGGAGTAATCCTGAATGGTAGAGAGATGTGTGTTTTACAAGAAAGCCTAGCCAAAATGAAAAATCCTTTGTCAGATAAGCAGTAAGCATATACTGTACAGTGGTCAGCATAAATGAGTACACCCCAATATATTTGTCAGAAAACCTTTACTTTACTTTCAGAATCAACATTTTCTATGGGACACTATACTGGGACTCTGTGCTCTAGAACGATAAGATCAAGAAAATGTTTTTGGAACTGACAGCTTCAAAACTGTATAGCGTCACAAAGTAGAGGAGTACATAGAAAAATGCATGGTGCCTACAGTGAAACATGGTGGTGGCAGGGTCTTGCTGTGGGGCTGCATGAGTGCTGCTGGTGTCTGGGAGTTGCATTTCATTGGTGGTATCATGAATTACAGATGTACTGCTCTATATTGAAAAAGAAGATGCTACCATCACTCCGTGCCCTTGCTCGTCGTGCACTTTTCCAACATGACAATTATCCAAAACACACATCTAAAGCCACTGTTGCATTTCTGAAGAACAAGGTGAAAGTGCCAAGTATGTCTCCTGATCTGAACCCAATCGAACACCTATGGGGAATTCTGAAGAGACAAGTTGAGCATCACTCTCCATTCAGGCTCTTAAAGAGGTCGTTCTTAAAGAATGGAAAAAGATAGATGTTGCAATATGTCACCAACTTGTTCATTCAATGCCTAGACGACTTGCTGCTGTCCTTACAAATCATAGAGGTCATACAAAACACTGGACTGAAGATTTTGTGATCGAAGTTATATTAACAACCTTACTTTCATGTAACGGGCTAAAATTCTTTTCTATAAAACAGTTTTGTCAAAATTTTGGACATTGTTCTTGTGTTCATTGAGATATTAATTAACCACTTACCCACTGGGCACTTAAACCCCCTTCCTAACCAGACCAATTTTCAGCTTTTAGTGCTCTGACATAACCCTGAAAAATAACCAAAATAAGTATATATTATTTGGTCTTTGTGAAGGTTATAGAGTCTACAAACTATGGGGCCAATCATTGAAAAATTGATCACACCTGATGTACTGAGGGCCATTTCTTGAGACACTTACAAGCCAGGAAAGTACAAATACCCTTCCAATTACCCCTTTTTGGAAAGTAGAAATTCAAGGTATTTAGTAAGAGGCATGGTGAGTTTTTTGAAATTGTAATTTTTTCCCACAATTCTTTGCAAAATTAAGATTTTTTTTAATTGTCATATTACCAAGTTATTTCTCACACACTGTATAGGCATACTTGCAACTACACCCCAAAATACATTCTGCTACTCTTCCTGAGTATGGCAATACCACATGTGTGAAACTTTTACACAGCCTGGCCACATACAGAGGCCCAACATCCAAGTAGCACCTCCAGGTGTTCTAGGAGCAAAAATTACACATCATATAATTTTCTGCCAACCTAGCACAATTTTGAAGGCCCTGAAGTACCAGGACAATGGAAAACGCCCACAAACGACCCATTTTTGGAAAGCAAACACCCCAAAACATAACATGGAGCCATTATGCGTCTTTTTAAACATGTAATTTTTTTTCCACAAGTTTTTGGAAAATGTGGAAAGAAAATGAAAACGATTTTTTTTTTGTTTTCTTACACAAAGTTGTCCATTTATTTACAGAGGTCCAACATGCAGGGATCACAGTCATTTCCTAACTACCCATTACACATTTGTGAGGCATTGTAGTGGCATGGATGAGCACTGATGTGGCATGGATTTGGAGCGGATTAGCACTGATGTGGAACGTATTTGGCATGGATGAGCACTGACATGACATGAATGTGGCACGGATGAGCCATGAGGTGGCATGAGTGGGCACAGATGAGGCATGGATGCGGCACAGATGGGCAAGAATGAGGCATGATTGAGGTACGGATGGGCATGATTGAGGCACGGATGGGCATGATTGAGGCACAGATAGGCATGATTGAGGTATGATTGAGGCATGGAGGAGGCAGACAATAAAGCCACCCTCATCTCCTAGCACGCTGTACCGATCGCTGTGTACAGCGTGCGAGGAGAGAACTGAACCGGACATGCGCCGGTTTGTTGACAACTGATCACTCTGTCATTGGATGGAGCGATCACCTGGTAAAGGGCCGCTGTCATTGGCCCTTTACCACGATCCGTGATGCGCCGGGTCCCTTGGACGCGCTAAGCATGGACACTTCCGCAGGACATCATTGTACGCCCTCCCAGAATAACCTGACTGCGCTGTAGCCGTTATTTGACTATGGCCCGGTCTGTAAGTGGTTAAAATCTTACTTTTCAAAAGGGGTGTACTTTTTTATGCTGAGCACTGTACATATTTCTCCTGTGTGCCATTTGTCAGGATTTTCAGTTTCAAATTATCACTTCAAAAACATACATATCTGTACTAAACCACCCCAATCTCAGCAAAGGTCAAGAAAAATGATTATAAATTATTGTTACCTATTCAAATTAGTCTAGATTATAATGTAATTAGCTAGAATAATTGATGGTGATCAAAAGGAGCAAATGACCCATGGAAGTATGACTATGTTCAGACACAGAAAAATGTATGACAAATAATAGCCCTTTGATATACCTGGTGACATCATATGCAAAGGTAAATTATTAAAAATAGGTGTGACCCTAAAAAATAATTCAGTGCCCCCCCCCCCAAAAAAAAAACTAAAAGTCAGCAGCTACACTGTAACTGCTGCCTTTTAATATTAGGACACTTACCTGTCCTGGAATCCAGCAATGTTTCCATCGGCTGTCGGGTGCCGCGGCCACCATTGCCATTAAGGGAACCTGACCGTGAAGCCACAAGGCATGGAAGCAAAGGAAGGATGGGGCCGAATCTCTGATGTACCTCGCAGCGGCGAGGTCCGATGAAAGCAGGAACAGGGTACCAGTGAAAAACAGGTACCCGCTTCCCCATCCCCCTGAAAGGTGCCAAATGTGGCACCAGAGGCGGGGAGAAGACAGATAAGCGGAAGTTCCACTTTTGAGTGGAACTCCGCTTTAAGTAGAGATTTACAGAGCATATGTACAGTATCTCACAAAAGTGAGTACACCCCTCACATTTTTGTAAATCTTTTATTATATCTTTTCGTGTGACAACACTGAAGAAATGACACTTTGCTACAATGTAAAGTAGTGAGTGTACAGCTTGTATAACAGTGTAAATTTGCTGTCCCCTCAAAATAACTCAACATACAGCCATTAATGTCTAAACTGCTGGCAACAAAAGTGAGTACACCCCTAAGTGACAATGTCCAAATTGGGGCTGAAGTGTCAATATTTTTTGTGGCCACCATTATTTTCCAGCACTTCCTCAACTCTCTTGGGCATGGAGTTTACCAGAGCTTTACACATTGCCACTGGAGTCCTCTTCTACTCCTCCATAATGACATCACAGAGCTGGTGGATGTTACGCCTTGCGCTCCTTCACCTTCCGTTTGAGAATGCCCCACAGATGCTTAATAGGGTTTAGGTTTGGAGACATGTTTGGCCAGTCCATCACCTTTACCCTCAGCTTCTTTAGCAAGGCAGTGGTCGTCTTGGAGGTGTGTTTGGGGTCGTTATGCTGGAATACTTCCCTGCAGCCCAGTCCAAGAAGGGAGAGGATCATGTTCTGCTTCAGTTTGTAACAGTCCATGTTGGCATTCATGGTTCCCTCAATGAACTGTAGCTCCCCAGTGCCGGTAGCACTCATGCAGCCCCAGACCATGACACCATCACCACAATGCTTGACTGTAGGCAAGACACACTTGTCTTTGTACTCCTCACCTGGTTGCCGCAACACACGCTTGACACCTTCTGGAGGAAATACGTTTATATTGGACTCATCAGACCGCAGGACATGGTTCCAGTAATCCATGTCCTTAGTCTGCTTGTCTTCAGAAAACTGTTTGTGGTCTTTCTTGTGCATAGTCTTTAGAAGAGGCTTTCTTCTGGGACGACAGCTACGCAGACCAATTTGATGCAGTGTGCGGTGTATGGTCTGAGCACTGACCTCTGCAGCAATGCTGGCAGCACTCATACGTCTATTTCCCAAAGAAAACCTCTAGATATGACACTGAGCACATGCACTCAACTTCTTTGGTCGATCATGGCGAGGCCTGTTCTAAGTGGAACCTGTCCTGTTAAACCGCCGTATGGTCTAGGCCACTGTGCTGCAGCTCAGTTTCAGGGTCTTGGCAATCTTCTTCTAGCCTAGGTCATCTTTATGTAGAGCAACAATTATTTTTTTCAGATCCTCAGAGAGTTCTTTGCCATGAGGTACCATATTGAACATCCAGTGACCAGTATGAGAGAGTGAGAGCGATAACACCAAAGATTACACACTTGCTCCCCATTCACACCTGAGACCTTGTAACACTAACAAATCACATGACACCGGGGAGGGAAAATGGCTAATTGGGCCCAATTTGGACTTTTACATTTAGGGGTGTACTCACTTTTGTTGCCAGCAGTTTAGTCATTAATGGCTGTGTGTTGAGTTATTTTGAGGGAACAGCAAATTTACACTGTTATACAAGCTGTACACTTACTACTTTTACATTGTTGCAAAGTATAATTTCTTCAGTGTTGTCACATTTAGCGCCGGTTCACATTACCGCGACGCTACTTGCAGGGGCGACCTCCAAGATCGCGGTGCGAGCAGCGCGCCGCGACCTCGGAGCGGCCGCCACGGACTTCATAACATTGAAGTCTATGGCGGTCGCCTCCTGGTCGCCCCAAAGAAGCTCCGGACCCTTTTTCTAGGTCGGAGCGACTTGTGTCGCTCCTATTAGAACGGGTCCGCAGCTTCCCTATGGGAGGCGACCTGCGGCGACCTGTGAGGCGACCAGGTCGCCTCACAGGTCGCCCCAGTGTGAACCGGCACTAAGAGCCCATTCACACTAGCGCGACTTGTGAGGCAACTTGTGTTGCCCCAGGTAGCTTGACATAACAAAAGCAATGTTAATCAATCAGTGCCGTCTTAATTGGCACTACTGAAGTCGCTCCGACTTCAGAAAAGGGTCCTGTACTACTTTGAGGCGACCTGTGATCCGACTGTCCCATATACTTCAATGGGAGTTGCCTCCTTATCTTAATTGACACGACTTGTTATCAGACTTTCCAGGAAGAAGAAAGAGATTAGCCAGGCATTCCCCACAGACAAAGTCACCTGTCTCTTCAAAGTCTCTTCCAAGTCTCTTCCAAGTCTCTAAACAAGTCTCTTCAAGTCACGGGGCGATTTTCTGGTAGTGGTAGTGTGAACCAGCTCTAAAAGATATAATAAAATATTTACAAAATTGTAAAGGGGTGTACTAACTTTGGTGAGATACTTTAAATATACAGGTGCATCTCAAAAAATAGAATATAAAAAAAAAAGAATTTTTAATACAGAAATGCTGGCTTACTAAAAAGTATGTCCATGTACAGTATAGTATGCACTCAATACTTGGTCGGGACTCCTTTTGCATGAATTATTGCATCAATGCGGTGGGGCATGGAGGTAATCAGCCTGTGGCACTGCTAAGGTGTTGTGGAAGCCCAGGTTGCTTTGATAGTGGCCTTCAGCTCTTCTGCATTGTTTGTTCTTAGGTCTCTCATTCTCCTCCTGACAATACCCCACAGATTCTCTATGGGGTTAAGGTCAGGCGAGTTTGCTGGCCAATCAAGCACAATGATGCCATGATCATTAAACCAGGTATTGGTATTTTGGCAGTGTGGGCAGGTGCCAAGTCCTGCTGGAAAATTAAATCAGCATCTCCATAAAGTTGGTCAGCAGAGGGAAACAAAGTGCTCTAGAATTTCCTGGAAGAGGGCTGCGCTGACTTTGGATTTGATAAGACACAGTGGACCAACACCAGCAGACGACATGGCTCCCCAAATCATCACTGACTGTGGAAACTTCACATTAGACCTCATGCAACTTGGATTCTGTGCCTCTCCACTATTCCTCCAGACTTTGGGACCCTGAATTCTAAATGAAATGCAAAATTTACTTCATCCTAAAAGAGGACTTGGGATCACTGAGTAACAGTCCAGTCCTTTTTTTCCTTACAGAAAGACACTTCTGACATGGTCTCTGGTTCAGAAGTGACACAAGTAATGTGACAATTATAGCCCATGTCCTGTATACGTCTAGGTGTGATGGCTCTTGAAGCACTGACACCAGTCGTAGTCCACTCCTTGTGAATCTCCCCCAAGTTCTTGAATGGCCTTTGCTTCACAATCCTCTCAAGGCTGCAGTTATCCCTGTTGCTTGTGCACCTTTTTCTATCACACTTTTTCCTTACACTCAACTTTCCATTATTATGCTTGGATACAGCACTCTGAACAGCCAGCTTCTTTAGCAATGACCTTTTGTGTCAATGACTGTCTTCTGGACAACTGTCAAGCCAGCGGTCTTCACCATGATTGTGTAACCAACTGACTGAGAGACCATTTAAAGGCGCAGGAAACCTTTACAGGGGTTTGGCGCTGATTAGAGTGACACTAGGATCATACAGAATTGAACTTTTTCACAATATTATAATTTTCTAAGATACAAAATTCTGGGTTTTCATTAGCTGTAAGCCATAATCATCAAACGTAAAAGAAAGACATGCTTGAAATATAATTGAGCTGTGTGTAATGAATCTATCTATATACAGTGCCTTAAAAAAAATGGATTTTTGTAAAATCTTACCGTAAAATCCTTTTCTCTTAGCTCATTGACAGACGTAGTCCTCGGTGATTCAACACCCTCGGGTTATGCTGCCCTCTACAGGAGTAGGACTAGACAGGAAAGAAAATGTTCTGGCCACACCCTAGGGGCAGTCCCAGAGGGTATATCCTCTCACTTCCTGCTCTAGCAAATCAGTTATGTCACAAAGCAGTGTTTAGAGAATTTAACCCAACCCAACTCAAAAACAGAGGGGCGGGTACTAAGTCTGTCAATGAGCAAGAGAAAAGGATTTTACGGTAAGATTTTACAAAAATCCATTTTCCTCTATCGCTTATTGACAGACGTAGTCCTCGGTGATTCAACACCCTCGGGACGTCCCAAAGCAGTACCACAAATGAGGGGTGGGAAAATGGAAATCAAATCCAATCTAGAAGGCCCAATCGGTGCCAACTAGAAGTTTACAATGCTCATCCTCAATGATGAGACTCAACAGAAATTTTTCAACAGAAAAAAACCCCCGAGGTAGACCACCGGTCTCCTCAAATTGCGGCCTGCAAAACCTTGCGGCCAAATGAGGCATCCGCCGATGCCATCACATCAATCTTATAAAATTTTGTAAAGGTATGTACCGACGACCAGGTGGCCGCCTTACATACCTGGACCACTGACGCCTGATGGCGATAGGCCCAGGAAGTACTGAGCGCTCAAGTGAAGTGCGCCCTAACAGGGAACGGAGGATTCCGACCCTTAATAGAATAAGCCTGTACCACCGTCTGACTGATCCATGTAGATATGGTCGCGGCAGACACAGGCAACCCCCTTCAAGGGCTATCCGTGATCACAAAAAGTGAGTCCGTCTTACGAAAACAAGATCGTAGTAGTCAAGTGTATCCTTCTGAACTCCATCCAAGGAGTGTAATGCAAACTCCCAAGGATGGCTAGTCTTAGGACACGGGGAAGGTAACACAATACTTTTATTCAGATGAAAAACTCTGAAAACCACTTCAGGAAGGAAAGATGGATTCGGAAGAAGAACCACCTTATCCCTATGAACCACCAGATATGGGGAACGACAAGATAATGCGGCCAGTTCTGACACCCTGCGTGCAGAAGTAATGGCCACCAAGAAGGCCACCTTCTGGGATAATGTAAGCAAGGGAATCTCCCTAATATCTTCAAAGAGAAGTTTCTGAAGAACCGACCACACTAAATTAAGATCCCAGGCGGTAAGGGTGCGCGCACTGGCGGAGCTAGATGTCGCACCCCCTGGATGAAATTCCGCACCAAGGAATGATTAGGCAAAGGTTTCTTGAAAGAAGATTGCTAACGCCGAAAACCTGACCCTTGATCGTGCTCAAGGATAGTTTCTGCTCAACCCCTTGTTGCAGACAGACCAAAATTCGGGTCACCGAATAGGTATGAATTGTGAAAGAAATTAGGTGCGCGAACCTGAAATGATAGAAAGTGAGGTGAAAGCAGCACTGAAATATAAATTAAACGTGAAAAAATAGTAATATAGGAAACATTACCAAAGTGCGCTAAACAAATTGTGAAACAATGTTCAAAAATACATGGATGGTGTCTGGGTTGACACCAAAAACATAGGCATTCAAATCCAAACAAAGTGCAAAAACTATAGAAAGTCTTTCTTTTCAAATTGGAGTGAAGGTAAGGGAGTGTTGGGAGGTGGGTGGGGCCTCGTCCCAAAAGTAGTGATCCAAAGTGGTTCTCAGTGACTTGATATACACATGTGGACACCCAGTGTTAGGAGTGGACTCTTACCACAATGTGGAGAGATGTGAGCATGTACTATGTTATGTCCAGAAGTCCCAACTGATCAAGCTGACAGGGATGGCTCTCGGAATGGACCGGAACAATCAGCTGCTTCCAAAGTGGGGGGGGGGATCTGTAGGCTTCCAAACAGGAGAAGATGCCAAGAAAGATCGTACCCAGAGAAAAGAAGAGGACTATAGTGCATTACCTTCGGCTTTATTTATGAATTGAATGAAGAGACACTTACACAATCCAGACGAACAGACAGCAAATACAGGACGGTCGCGGATGTCTGCAGTACAAACCGGGACCTATGACAGCACGGCTGGCTCCCCCGA